>NC_086444.1:362715452-363055452 GCF_028390025.1 Pseudophryne corroboree | reverse complement strand
TGATGGATTGCACGCTTCCTTGCAGGTAACCATGGTTAACAGAGGAAGAACAATAATTTCAAGCACCACCCTCCTTTTAAAGCTTCCAGTCTGTTACTCTAACTCAGCATGACAGAGTGATCTCCAGCCTTGTCCTCGTCAACACTCTCACCTGTGTTAACAACAGAATCACTGACATGATGTCAGCTGGTCCTTTTGTGGCAGAGCTGAAATGCAGAAAAAATGTTTTTGGGATAAAGTTCATTGTCATGGCAAAGAGGGACTTTGCAATTAATTGCAATTCATCTGATCACTCTTCATGACATTCTGGAGTATGTGCAAACTGCCATTATATAAACTGAGGCAGCAGACTTCGTGAAAACCAATATTTGTGTCATTCTCAAAAGTTTTGGCCATGGCTGTAGGAGGTTCTGCTGGTTACTACTAAAGAAGCTATATCTCAATGTTGTCATAAAACTTTGTGGTAGGAGACCCTTATTTTCCTTAATGATCCCCCAATTTCCTTTTGACTTTCGATATTGCTAAACTTGGTTAAAGATTTCTTTAACCTAATATGTGTGTCAGTACAGTTTTTCATTGCCATTTTCTTTTTTCTCTTTTTCTATGCCTTTATGGAATTTGATATGCTGTACATTTTCATAAAGTGTTATTTTGAAAATTAAATGATTTTGTTACATGGCGAAGCTTCAATCAGCTTTCAAAAGAAAAAGAAAAAAGAAGAGTGCGGTGTGATAAAATCAGTGAATTTGATTCGAATAACTTATGTACATAATACAGGTACAGGTTAATTATCCCATATCCAAAATGCTTGGGACCAGAAGTATTTTGGATATCGGATTTTTCCGTATTTTGGAATAATTGCATACCATAATGAGATATCATGGTGATGGGACCTAAGTCTAAGCACAGAATGAATTTATGTTTCATATACACCTTATACACACAGCCTGAAGGTAATTGTAGCCAATATTTTTTATAACTTTGTGCATTAAACAAAGAGTGTGTACAATCACACAATTCATTTATGTTTCATATACACCTTATACACACAGCCTAAAGGTCATTTAATACAATATTTTCAATATCTGTGTATTAAACAATGTTTGTGTACATTAAGCCATCAGAAAACAAAGGTTTCACTATCTCAGTTTCACTCAAAAAATTCCGTCATTCGGAATATTCCGTATTTCGGAATATTTGGATATGGGATACTCAACCTGTATATCCATTTTAATTTGTAAAGTGTGTTTTTCGATGGGTAATGCTAAACTTTTACTAAATGCACTGCTTTACCTTTTAGTGTTTTTCACGAAAACGTATATTTACCATACAGTTGTTTGCATTTGGTTGTCTTGATATGGCAACTCAAATGCACATACTATTTACTACTGTTGAGCAACAAGGGGCCCTGATTTCCTGTTTAATGTCCCGTCCCCCCCTTAGCCCCAGCTCTTATTATTTCATTCATGCCCCGCTGAGCTTAATCCACGGCCTCATATTTCTGAATAATAATTCTAACAGTGGCTAAATCTCTGCAGTCATAAAACAGAGAACTGGATATTATTCTTTGCCCCGAGCAGCCAACTTCCACATTACACGTTAACCTCTGCACAGTGGGAGGCCAGCAGTGCCAGAAGCACATGTGAGCTCACCGGAGGAGGGATGCGCAATTTGCACCACATGATCTCCCTCCTGGAGTTCTATGTAGCACATCTGAAGGTTAGAGGGCTGCACATGCAGTCCTTCGAATGTGCCACGTTCAATGTTCTATGATCATATTTTATCTAGGGGTAGGTAGAACATATTTTCTAGTCACATCCTGTTAGACACTAAAGATAGCATCAACCTACAGCTTAGCAGTGGTCCTCTGTGTCGGACACAAGATACTAATGACCTTTACAGCTATATTTAGCCAAGGACACACTCAAAATAGTTTAGGTTACTGCTCCACCTTTCTAAGATGTATTTTCACACCTAGGGGACTATTTATTAAAATTATTTTTATTCAAACAAATGTGAAAAAGGGTGTTTTCACACTCTTTTCACATTATTTTAATTTCACTCAAATGCATTTAAGGCTTTTGGAACAGTTTTCGTGAAACACAAAGGGGTATATTCAATTAAAGTCGGATCCATTCTGACAAGTATTTGTCGGAATGGATCCGACAACCCCTATTCAATCCCATCTAAAATTTGACTTTTTCAAGTCGAATTTAGATGGGACCCAGAGGAGGAGAAGGGGGAGTAGCGCTGCAGCAGGATGTCACTCAGCCGCCCGACCTCACGGCAGCTTCCAACCCGGCTCCAGCAGCATGCTGGAGCCGTGTGGAAGCTGCCGTGAGGTCGGGCGGGTGAGTGACATCCAGCTGCAGCGCTACTGTAGCGCTGATCTCCCTGTATGCCCGCCGGCTGTCCCCACATCTCAGTCCGACATCATTTTGATGTCTGACTGAGATGGTCTAAAAGGGGGCCAAAACCTGCCGGATTTGGCCCCGTTTTCGAAATCAACGCGTGGATCGGCAGCTATTCCGCCAATCTACGTGCTTTTCGACAAGTCAAATTTATCGACTGGTCGCAAAATATTGAATAGGTCGAATCAGGATTCGACCTTAAAAAGTCAAAAACTGCCGTCTTTTCGACAGACGGCAGTTTTCGACTTCAATTGAATATACCCGAAAGACAGAAAACCCGCAATGAGCCCTGTGATAATTATGCCAGCTGCAGCTGGCGTAATCACAAGGATCACTGCGATATCCTTACTTTTGTACCACTTTCTCTACCCCAGGCAGAGAAAGCTACGCAGTGACCCAACTGCCGTGATCAGCTACGTGTGTCTGATGTTAGTCACAATGGGGGCACCTGGTGGCGGTAGTAGCAATGGTGGAGCATTCGCAGCACGAACTCGGGGTATTCTTTGCAAAAAACAAACAAACCAATAATTCAAGCTCTGTCACTGCATGCGATTATGGATACATCCATGCAATGTACACAATAATTGCACTGCAATTGGTGCGAATGCGGATGGTGATAAATCAGCCACCTAGTGACTAAAATAAACAAACTTAAAAAAAAAAAAAAAATTGTAGCAAACAATACAGTTCACTATAGTGAATATACAAAGTATGTAAAATGCAGATAACGAGCAAAGCATGTAAAATGGAGATAATGGCAGGACTTACCCGGGCAGTTTACCTCATCACTCTCATCCTCGCAGGTTGGCCATCCATCACACTGCCAGTTCAAGGGAATGCACTGGATGGCACCACTGTGGCACGCAAACTGCACAGGTGTACAGCGCAGTTCTGGAAAAAAAAAAAGAAAAAATATTTACCTCTTATTCGAAGACCTAAATCACTTTATATTAAACTAAAAAACTGTCACTTCTATCCTAATATCCTGAAAATCAAAAAGGAATAAAAAAAGTTTTTCGATATGCTAATTAGAGGACCACTGAGTACCTTTCCTACAGTTAGGAATGGTGATAAAGTCATGAAGACTTCAAAAGGGTATGGACTAGCAGAACACCCTACAAGCAAACAAAACCCATTAAAAGAATCAGTTTGCAGAGTTGTCAATGTTCACCATAAGATCTAAGCATCATTCAAAAATCAGAATCTTCCAGATAAACAGAAGCAGCACATTTGTATTTTCTTATAACTACAACCATGCTAACAAATCACTGTACTGATCTGCAAGCATTTTAAAAAGGTCTTTATGAATCCACAATTTTAACTAATAAAAAATTCCTGTTTTACCCCGTTCACATTGCAATTGCAAATGTGTCATTCCCGGGTGCGACCTGACATTGGACCTTAGCAATGTGAATGGGGTGGCTTCCCGACCCGGCAATATCCTGAGTCAGGTTGCCATTCGGGGGTGAGGAAAGAGGCGGCGCTGGATATAAGATCATCTCCTCGCTGCCACTCCCTATGCTGTGAACGGGTGCCGGTTTGCATCAACCCAGGTAACCTGTTCACACTGCCCGACACCGGTAATAACCCTTCTTTATTCCCGGGTTCAATTACCAGGTCATGCGACCCGGGAATTCGGCAGCGACCCATTCACACTGCCCAGTGACCCGTGATACCTGTTTTTTTGTGCAGTGTGTACGGGGTATTAGTCTTTGACACTAATTGAAAGCTTCAAAGAAAAAATATTTTTGCTTTACACGCTTAGAAAAGTCAGTATGACAAAACATTTGTAGATTGACTTTACTACAGTTGGATAATGATAATAATAAATTATTACTGTTATTATTATTATTATTATTATTATATGTAACTTGCCCAAGAGACCCATATTGATTGAAAGTTATGGCGCAACATCGATGAAGCATTAAAAACACTGCAACACTATTGCAATGTGTGTTGCTAAAGATGTGTTGATGTTTTTTATATAATTTAAGTTGGCCATACACCAGACTAACTTATCTATTTGGCTGGTTACACTGAAAATCTGGTAATGTATTGTAGCATATGAGTAATTTTCTCCCAAACACCAGAAAATGAACAAAAATGGTCTAAATTTTAACCAGATTTAACCAACTTGACTGAATGACCATTTTGTCTGTTTTTCAGTTTCGGAGCAAATGGCTAATCGTGATATGTCCCATACATAACCAGATTTTCATTACAACCAAATGGATGAATATTGGTCTGGTGTATGGCCAGCTTAACAGTGACTGTTGTACAGCTCTCCTAATTAGTGCACAAGAGAATTCATTACTGGCCGACACAAGATTCACAGGTGGAAAAAATTAAACTGTCATATTGAGGACATCTGTAAAATGTACATTGGAGTTGGGAAATACTCATTATTTTAATAAACAAACATGTAGAGCAGTAAGTGCCTACCATAAGGGGCCAATTCAACTGTCTTAATCGCGCCCACAGCAATTTAATTCTACTGCTGTTCGGGCACCCAGCAGGTCACACTTTTTGCTTAAGTGCGAGAGAAAAAAAAAAGTGCGCGCAAACTCGGCACTGGACTCCCAAAGCAGGAATTTAGACAGGTTTAGCCGTTTTACACGGCTGGGGAAGAAACCTGGAGGTCAAAATTCTCACGAATTTTGGAAAAAGTTTTTCAGCATTTACCAATTATGGGGGTTATACAGTACGGATTGCAAATTCTGCTAAAAAATAGGATTTTAATTACCTACCGGTAAATCCTTTTCTCGTAGTCAGTAGAGGATACTGGGGTTCCATTTAGTACCATGGGGTATAGACTGGTCCACTAGGAGCCATGGGCACTTTAAGAATTTGATAGTGTGGGCTGGATCCTCCCTCTATGCCCCTCCTACCAGACTCAGTCTAGGAAACTATGCCCAAGGAGACGGACCACCTTTGAGAGAAGGATAGATAATGGTGAGATTCCGAACCATCACACACAAACAGAGGAAAGCTATGCTAACCCAACTTTAAACAGGAACAGCAACAGCTGAACCAACAATACTTAACCAAGTAATAGTGCAGGAAGAACGAAGCACCAGGCGGGCGCCCAGTATCCTCTACGGGCTACGAGAAAAGGATTTACTGGTAGGTAATTAAAATCCTATTTTCTCTTACATCCTAGAGGATACTGGGGTTCCATTTAGTACCACGGGGATGTACTAAAGCTCCCAAACCGGGTGGGAGAGTGCAGAGGATCCTGCAGAACTGATTGCCCTCTGAGGACCTTCAGTTTGGTCAAAGTAACAAACTTGTAGAACTTAGCAAATGTGTTCGAACTTGATCAAGTCGCTGCTCGGCAGACCTGTAAAGCAGAGACATCCCGGGCAGCCACCCAGGAAGAACCCACCGACCTAGCAGAGTGGGCCTGTACAGATTTCGGAACCGGCAAACCTGCAGTAGAATAAGCATGCTGGATAGTGAACGTGATCCAGAGTGCAATTGTCTGCTTTGAAGCAGAACACTCAATTTTATTGGGATCATAGAGAATGAACAGCGAGTCAGATTTCCGGTGACGAGCTGTTCTCTTTACATACACCTTCAAAGCCCTCACAACATCCGAAGACTTTGAAGTAGAAGAGGTGTCCGTAACAGCCAGAACCACAATAGGTTGGTTGATATGAAACGCGGACACCACCTTAGGAAGAAATTGCTGACGAGTCCAGCTCTGTCCTCATGAAAAATTAAGTAGGGACTCTTGTGAGACAACGCCCCCAACTCCGACACACGTCTTGCTGAAGCCAAGGCCAACAGTGTGACGGTCTTCCACATAAGGTACTTTACGTCAACCTCCTGTAACGGTTCAAACCAGTCCAATTGGAGGAACTGCAGCACCATATTGAGATCCCAAGGTGCCGTGGGTGGCACAAAGGGAGGTTGGATGCGCAGAACACCTTTCTTAAAAGGTCTGGTCCTCAGGGAGAGAGACGCCAATTGTTTTTGAAAGAAAATGGACAAAGCCAAAATCTGGACTTTTATGGAGCCCAGACATAGGCCCACATCCACACCTGCCTGCAGAAAAAGCAGGAAACGTCCCAGGTGAAATTCCACAGCAGAATATTTTCACCTCACACGAAGATGCATTTCTTCCAAATACAGTGGTAATGTTTAGACGTTACCCCCTTTCTGGCTTGGATCATAGTCGGGATAACTTTGTTAGGGATCCCACTTCTGGCTAGAATCAGCCGTTCAACTTCCATGCCGTCAAATGTACCCAAGGTAAGTCCTGATAGACGAATGGGCCCTGTTGCAGATGATCTTCACGCTTAGGTAGAGGCCATGGATCTTCGAGGAGCATCTCCAGGAGGTCCGCGTACCAGGCCCTTCTTGGCCAGTCCGGAGCAATGAGAAATGCTTGAACCTTTTTCCTTTTTATCCTTTCAGAATTCTTGGTATCAGAGGAAGTGGAAGAAACACGTACACCATTTGATAGACCCATGGAGTCGTCAGAGCGTCCACCGCCACTGCCTGTGGGTCTCTCGACCTGGAACAATACCGCTTGAGCTTCTTGTTGAGACGAGAGGCCATCATGTCGATGTGTGGATATCCCCACGGAGATGTCAAGCACCTGAACACTTCCAGATGAAGGCCCCACTCCCCAAGGTGCAGGTTGTGTCTGCTGAGGAAGTCTGCTTCCCAGTTGTCTACTCCCGGAATGAAGACCGCTGACAACGCCACAGCGTTTTTTTCTGCCAAGAGGAGAATTCTAGACACCTTTGACATTGCTGCTCTGCTTTTCGTTCCGCCCCGTCGGTTTATGTACGTCACTGCAGTCACATTGTCCCGACTGGACCTGAATGGCCCGATCTTGAATATGTGAGGACTGCAGAAGGGCGTTGTATATGGCCCTAAGTTCCAGAATGTTAACTGGAAGGACTTCTTGATTTGACCATTTTCCTTGAAACCGTATCCCCTGGGTGACTGCTCCCCAACCTCTTATGCTTGCTTCCGTGGTTAACAGGATCCAGTCCTGAATTCCGAACCTCCGACCCTCGATGAGGTGAGAAATCTGTATCCACCACAGAAGGGAGATCCTGGCTTTTGGCGACAGACGGATCCTCTGGTGCATGTGAAGATGCGATCCGGACCATTTGTCAACAGATCAAGCTGGAAGGGTCTTACATGAAACCTTCCGTATTGAAGCGCCTCGTAAGAGGCCACCATTTTCTCCAGATGGCGAATGCATAGATGCACAGATATCCGGGTTGGCTTCAGGACATCCCGAACCATCGACTGGATTACCAATGCCTTTTCCAACGGAAGGAACACTTTCTGCGACTGGTATCATTCCCAGGAATGGGAGCCTCCGTGTTGGCACCAGGTGAGATTTCGGAAGGTTCAGAATCCACTGTGATCGTGGAGAAGTTTGGTTGAGAGGGCAATGCTGTCTAGCAACCTCTCCCAGGACGGCGCCTTTATCAGAAGATCGTCCAGGTACGACATTATGTTCACTCCCTGCTCGCGAAGGAGAAACATCTCCGCCATCACTCCGGTGAATACCCTCGGTGCCGTGGAGAGACCAAATGGCAGGGCCTGGAACTGGTAGTGACAGTCCTGCAGTGCAAACCGGAGAGAAGCCTGATGAGGCGGCCAGATCAGAATGTGAAGGTCCACAACCTTGAAATACAGAGACACTAAAAATTCCCCTTCCTCCAGACCTGAGATCACCGCTCTCAGAGACTCCATCTTGAACTTAAACACTCTTAAGAACGGATTCAAAGACTTGAGGTTCAGATCGGTTGTACCGAACCGTCCCATTTCGGTACTACAAACAAGATGGAATAGTACCCCTTGTTGTGCAGATGAGGTGGAACTGGAACAAGGACTTGAGTCTGTACCAGGTTTTGAATGGCCTGCTGTAAAGTTATACTTGCCTCTTGTGAAGCTGGTAAGCCTGATTTGAAGAATCTGTGAGGTGGGAGGTCTTGTAACTCCAGTCTGTAGCCCTGGGAAATAAGATCTATGACCCAGGGATCCCGGCACGAACTTGACCAGATGTGACTAAAGCATTTTAGTCGGACTCCCACCTGACAGCCATCCAGGTATCGAGGTCCACCGTCATGCTGAAGGCTTTGATGAATCAGAGCCTGAGCTCTGTTCCTGAGCACCTGCAGTTGCTGATTTGCGTGGTTTACCTCTTGCACCTCTGGAATGTCACGATCCTGACTGTAGTTTTCATATTTGGTGACTTACCTCTGCCATATCTATCCTGGATACTGCATCTTTCTGCTCACTGGGATAAACAGCTTGCCAATACCATGAGTTTCCTGAGTCCTGAGTTCTCTGCCTGGAAGGTAATCGTTAACGAGCTCCACCTGTGGTGATCTTCTGTGCGAGTCTGAATTCAGCAATCTGAAGTTTAGGCCTAAAAGCCAGCATCCTCTGTTTGCAAGAAGTTCAGGCTTTAGTGTTCTCTCTGCCTGCTAGGCCTCACTCCACTTTACAGCCTAGTCTAGAGTACTCACATGACAGTGACTGTTCACCTGACCCAGAGCTGTCCATTCCTGTGCCAGCCTGAGACTCTCTGAATCATCTGACACTCCTCACCAATCACCAAGGACAAGGAAGTATAAGTCTGAAGACTGGCGTTGGAAACTCTGCCAGTTCCTCGTGTCACACACAGCTCTGTGTGAGCTTTGAAGCTGAGCTCCCTAAAGGTAACCCTTGTACTTCAGTTCCTGTAAAAACTCTGTTCCTTTGCTACCCAGTTTGGATTACATTTGTGGTGCCATTGATGTCCAGTATTTCTACAGTTTCATCTTAAAGGCACAGTTGCAGTATTCCATAATTTCATCTTAAAGTCACAGTCGCAGTATTCCACAGTCTCAACTTAAATGCACAGTTGCAGTGTTTCATCTTAAAGTCACAGTATTCCAGTCTCAACTTAAAGCCACAGCTGCAATATTCCACAGTTTCATCTTAAAGTCATAGTCGCAGTATTCCACAGTCTCAACTCAAAACCACAGCTGCAGTATTCTACTGTCTCATCTTAAAGTCACAGCCGCAGTGTTCTTCAGCCTCGTCCTAAAGTTACAGCCACAGTCATCGTTCTACTTTTAGTTGCATTTCCAGTTATATCCGGTACCAGCCCGCATTACAGTTGCATCCCAGTCTCACCGGTAACCAGCCCGGTTATCAGTCTCACCAGTAACCATTCCGTCTTACTATCTTGCCAGTAACCTTGAGTACATAAGCACCTACTCCTGTGACACTATATACAGTACAGTCTCACCTATACATTCATCATCCTGCTATCAAAGTCCCTGGTGATCCAGTGGTCAGGATACGGCTTCCTCTGCCGAGGCCCGGGTTCTATCCCCGGTCAGGGATTGCTCCTTCTTCTCACCGATTCCTACAGACCAGCCTAATAGTCACATAGTCCTCCAGTTGCCCGCACAGACTTCACTAACATCGGGTTCACAAAAACCACAGTCATGACATGGAAGACGTAGAAGCACCTCTGGATTTGCCCTTAAACTTGGCTGCCCGAAAGGACTGTAAATTTGAAGCTGAATAAGCTTTCCTGGCTGGCGGATCTGCGGAAGGAAGAAACATAGACTTACCTGCAGTAGCTTTGGAGATCCATTTGTCTAGTTCGTCTCCAAACAAGGCCTCTCCTGTGAATGATTGGCCTTCCACGCCTTTCCTGGAGTCCGCATCAGCAGTACACTGGCGTAGCCACTAGCCCATGCGTGCTGACACTGCCATAATCGGTGGTGTGTGCATTAAGCAAACCATCACATAGAGACTGATGTGTCCACTATCAGTGGATCTTCCCAGTTTTTCCTATTCTCCAAAGGAAAAGGAAAAGATGAGAGTAACCTTTTAGGGAATTGAAATTTCTTATCAGGATTAGCCCACGGTTCTTCAAACAGGGTATTCAATTCCTTTGACGCAGGAAAAGTGACTGAGGACTTTTTTTTTACATTAAAATAAGACTCCTCACACTCACTGACACTTTATCAGGAATTTGCAGAACATCTCTGATAGCCTCTATAAAAGCCCCTATTCCCTGGGACAGAGTAGCTGCCCCCCCTCCATATCCACCTCACCCTCCTCCATGTCTGACCCGTCAGAGTCAGACTGCAGGATATGGTCCAGAGATTGTTTCTGCGGACAAATGGGAGGGGATTGAGACACTGGTTTAGGGACGGATTCTCTATTCATAAACTCATACACAGTTTGTCTTAAGTATTGCGTCTCTCTTTCATTGCGGGATAATTTCGTAGAAATATTGGCGATCAGTCCCTTAATGGAAGTAACCCAATCCGGTTCAGCCCCGCTATTCTGGGAAAGTACACTGCCCTGAGTACTCAGTATTGAGCCCCCTGGTGAAGAGGAACACTCCGCTGTACAAGAAACACACTCTTTGCCTGACATAATGTAAATGTGACAGCACACACACAGGAAAAGGTTAAGCACAATTAACCCACAAAGAGCCCTTCAGGGAGACAGAGTTATTTGGAGCCAGCGCCCACCGCACCCTTATCGCTAATGCCAAGCTTAGCTGGGTTGCAGACTAAGTACCCTGGTACACTAAGAATTGCTCCCCCCCCCCCTCTGCTATGACCCTCTGGTACCGCTGAGGTAATCTGGAGTCTCTCCGGAGGAGCTGCGTGTCCCTGTTGGTCTGCATCTGTGTCCACTGCAGAGGGAAAATGGCGCTGGTGAGCTGATGGATCCACTCATAGTAAAGGATCCGCTCCTTCAATGGCACGCGGTCTTCCCGCTTTTTTTTTTTATACTGGCCGAAGTAATCTGGTGCTTAAAATGGATAGAAAACCATTTTAAGGCTGTTTTTGCCAGTGTGGGTACGGTGTACAGTGTACTGAGACGCAGCTGTGTACCGAGTCTGGAGACACATTCCGCCCCATTTAGAAGCCCGTGCGTCTCCATACCCTCACGCCGACATAATGGCCGGTGACCCGCTAGTCGGGATGCCGGCTTAGTACTCACCACTCTTCTTTCTTCTGGCTTTGTTAGGGGTGGCGGCGAGCTGCAGGAATGTATGCTCGCTGTGGTGGGGCTTGCGAATAGTTCCCTCGGGAGCTCAGTGTCCTGTCAGCAGGGAACGGGACCATTAACCCTTCAAGAGTTTGGGCCGTTTCACCTCCTCCTAAGTCCCACGAAGCAGGCAGGCTGGTGCTAACCAGACCTGCCTGAAAATAAACATACAGTCAGGTACATAAATATTGGGACATCGACAATTCTCATATTTTGGGCTCTATACACCACCACAATGGATTTGAAATGAAACAACAAGATGTGCTTTAACTGCAGACTTTCTGCTTTAAATTTAAGGGTATTTACATCCAAATCAGGTGAACGGTGTAGGAATTACAGCGGTTTCTATATGTGCTTCCCACTTAAGGGACCAAAAGTAATGGGACAAACTAAACAATCCCAAATCAAACTTTCACTTTTTAATACTTTGTTGCAAATCCTTTGCAGTCAATTACAGACTGAAGTCTGGAACACACAGACATTACCAGACGCTGGGTTTCATCCCTGGTGATGCTCTGCCAGGCCTCTACTGCAAATATCTTCAGTTCCTGCTTGTTTTTGGGTAATTTTCCCTTCAGTTTTGCCTTCATCAAGTGAAATGCATGCTCAATCGGATTCAGGTCAGGTGATTGACTTGGCCATAGCATAACATTCCACCTTTTTGTCTTAAAAAAACTCTGGCTGCTTTCGCAGTATGCTTCGGGTCATTGTCCATCTGCACTGTGAAGCGCCGTCCAATGAGTTCTGAAGCATTTGACTGAATATGAGCAGATAATATTGCCCGAAACACTTCAGAATTCATCCTGCTGCTTTTGTCAGCAGTCACATTATCAATAAATACAAGGGAACCAGTTCCATTGGCAGCCATACATCAGAAGTTGATCTTTGTCTCATCTGTCTATAGGATGTTGTTCCAGAACTGTAAAGGCTTTTTTAGATGTTGTTTGGCAAACTCTAATCTGGACTTCCTGTTTTTGTGGCTCACCAACGATTTACATCTTGTGGTGATCCCTCTATATTCACTCTTGTGAAGTCTACTCTTGATTGTTGACTTTGACACATATACATCTACCTCCTGGAGAGTGTTCTTGATCTGGGTAACTGTTGTGAAGGGGCTTTTCTTCACCAGGGAAATCATTCTTCTGTCATCCACCACAGTTGTTTTCCGTGGTCTTTGGTGTTGCCGAGCTCTCCGGTGTGCTCTTTCTTTTTAAGAATGTTCCAAACAGTTGATTTGGCTACACTTCATGTTTATGCTCTCTTCTCTGTGATGGGTTTGTTTTGATTTTTTTCAGCCTAGTGATGGCTCGCTTCACTGATAGTGGCAGCTCTTTGGATCTCATATTGAGAGTCGACAGCAACAGATTCCAAATGCTAATGTCACATCTGGAATCTACTCCAGACCTTTTACCTGCTTTATTGATGATGAAATAATGAGGGAATAGCCCACTCCTGTCCATGAAAATAAGATTTTACTTACCGATAAATCTATTTCTCGTAGTCCGTAGTGGATGCTGGGGACTCCGTAAGGACCATGGGGATATAGCGGCTCCGCAGGAGACAGGGCACAATAATAAAAGCTTTAGGATCAGGTGGTGTGCACTGGCTCCTCCCCCTATGACCCTCCTCCAAGCCTCAGTTAGGATACTGTGCCCGGACGAGCGTGCATAATAAGGAAGGATATTGAATCCCGGGTAAGACTCATACCAGCCACACCAATTACACCGTACAACCTGTGATCTGAACCCAGTTAACAGTATGATAACAACGAAGGAGCCTCTGACAAGATGGCTCACAACAAGAATAACCCGATTTTTGTAACAATAACTATGTACAAGTATTGCAGACAATCCGCACTTGGGATGGGCGCCCAGCATCCACTACGGACTACGAGAAATAGATTTATCGGTAAGTAAAATCTTATTTTCTCTGACGTCCTAGTGGATGCTGGGGACTCCGTAAGGACCATGGGGATTATACCAAAGCTCCCAAACGGGCGGGAGAGTGCGGATGACCCTGCAGCACCGAATGAGAGACTCCATGTCCTCCTCAGCCAGGGTATCAAATTTGTAGAATTTAGCAAACGTGTTTGCCCCTGACCAAGTAACTGCTCGGCAAAGTTGTAAAGCCGAGACCCCTCGGGCAGTCGCCCAAGATGAGCCCCCTTCCTTTTGGAATGGGCTTTTACAGATTTTGGCTGTGGCAGGCCTGCCACAGAATGTGTAAACTGAATTGTATTACAAATCCAGCGAGCAATCGTCTGCTTAGAAGCAGGAGCACCCATCTTGTTGGGTGCATACAGGCTAAACAGCGAGTCAGATTTTCTGACTCCAGCCGTCCTGGAAACATATTTTTCAGGGCCCTGACAACGTCAAGTAACTTGGAGACCTCCAAGTCCCTAGTACCCGCAGGTACCACAATAGGTTGGTTCATGTGAAAAACAGAAAACACCTTAAGGAGAAATTGAGGACGAGTCCTCAATTCTGCCCTGTCAGAATGAAAAATTAAGTAAGGGCTTTATATATGATAAAGCCGCCAATTCTGACACACGCCTGGCTGAAGCCAGGGCTAATAGCATCGTCACCTTCCATGTGAGATATTTTAAGTCCACAGTGGTGAGTGGTTCAAACCAATGTGACTTTAGGAAACTCAAAACAACATTGAGATCCCAAGGTGCCACTGGGGCACAAAATGAGGCTGTATATGCAGTACCCCTTTTACAAACATCTGAACGTCAGGCACTAAAGCCAGTTCTTTCTGGAAGAAATTCGACAGGGCCGAAATTTGAACCTTAATGGACCCTAATTTTAGGCCCATAGACAGTCCTGTTTTCAGGAAATGTAGGAAACGACCCAGTTGGAATTCCTCTGTAGGGGCCTTCTTGGCCTCACACCACGCAACATATCTTCACCAAATGCGGTGAAAATGTTTTGCGGTTACATCCTTCCTGTCTTTGACCAGGGTAGGGATGACTTCATCTGGAATGCCCTTTCAGGATCCGGCGTTCAACCGCCATGCCGTCAAACGCGGCCGCGGTAAGTCTTGGAACAGACAAGGCCCCTGCTGGAGCAGGTCCTTTCTTAAAGGTAGAGGCCACGGGTCTTCCGTGAACATCTCTTGAAGTTTCGGGTACCAAGTCCTTCTTGGCCAATCCGGAACCACGAGTATCGTTCTTACTCATCTCCCTCTTATGATTCTCAGTACTTTTGGTATGAGAGGCATAGGAGGGAACACATACTCTGACTGGTACACCCACAGTGTTACCAGAGCGTCCACCGCTATTGCCTGAGGGTCCCTTGACCTGGCGCAATATCTGTCTAGTTTTTTGTTCAGGCGGGACGCCATCATGTCCACCTTTGGTTTTTCCCAACGGTTTACAATCATGTGGAAGACTTCCCGATGAAGTCCCCACTCTCCCGGGTAGAGGTCATGCCTGCTGAGGAAGTCTGCTTCCCAGTTTTCCACTCCCGGAATGAACACTGCTGAGAGTGTTATCACATGATTTTTCGCCCAGCGAAGAATCCTTGTAGTTTCTGCCATTTCCCTCCTGCTTCTTGTGCCGCCCTGTTTACGTGGGCGACTGCCGTGATGTTGTCCCACTGGATCAATACCGGCTGACCTTGAAGCAGAGGTCTTGCTAAGCTTAGAGCATTGTAAATTGCCCTTAGCTCCAGTATATTTATGTGGAGAGAAGTCTCCAGACTTGATCACACTCTCTGGAAATTTTTTCCTTGTGTGACTGCTCCCCAGCCACTCAGGCTGGCATCCGTGGTCACCAGGACCCAGTCCTGAATGCCGAATCTGCGGCCCTTTCATAGATGAGCACTCTGCAGCCACCGCAGAAGAAACACCCTTGTCCTTGGAGACAGGGTTATCCGCTGATGCATCTGAAGATGCGATCCGGACCATTTTTCCAGCAGATCCCACGGAAAGGTTCTTGCGTGAAATCTACCGAATGGGATCGCTTTGTAAGAAACCACCATTTTTCACAGGATCCTTGTGCAATGATGCACTGATACTTTTCCTGGTTTTAGGAGGTTCCTGACTAGCTCGGATAACTCCCTGGCTTTCTTCTCCGGGAGAAAACATCCTTTTCTGGACTGTGTCCAGAATCATCCCTAGGAACAGTAGACGTGTCGTCGGAAAAAACTGCGATTTTGGAATATTTAGAATCCACTCGTGCTGTCGTAGAACTACTTAAGATAGTGCTACTCCGACCTCCAACTGTTCTCTGGACCTTGCCTTTATCAGGAAAGCGTCCATATTTCTTTTAAGAAGAATCATCATTTCGGCCATTACCTTGGTAAAGACCCGGGGTGCCGTGGACAATCCAAACGGCAGCGTCTGAACTGATAGTGACAGTTCTGTACCACGAACCTGAGGTACCCTTGGTGAGAAGGCAAATTTGGACATGTAGGTAAGCGTCCCTGATATCCAGTGACACCATATCGTCCCCTTCTTCCTGGTTCGCTATCACTACTCTGAGTGACTCCATCTTGATTTGAACGCTTGTATGTAAGTGTTCAAATATTTCAGATCTCACCGAGCCGTCTGGCTTCAGTACCACAATATAGTGTGGAATAATACCCCTTCCCTTGTTGTAGAAGGGGTACTTTGATTATCACCTGCTGGGAATACAGCCTGTGAATTGTTCCCAATACTGCTTCCCTGTCGGAGGGAGACGTTGGTAAAGCAGACTTCAGGAACTTGTGAGGGGGAGACGTCTCGAATTTCCAATGTACACCTGGGATACTACGTGTAGGATCCAGGAGTCCACTTGTGAGTGAGCCCCCTGCGTGCTGAAACTCTTGAGATGACCCCCTACCGCACCTGAGTCCGCTTGTACTGCCCCAGCGTCATGCTGCGGACTTGGCAGAAGCTGTGGAGGGCTTCTGTTCCTGGGAATGGGCTGCCTGCTGCAGTCTTCTTCCCTTTCCTCTACCCCTGGGCAGATATGACTGGCCCTTTTGCCCGCCTGCCCTTATGGGGACGAAAGGACTGAGACTGAAAAGACTGTGTCCATTTCTGCTGAGATGTGACTTGGGGTAACAAAAGGTGGATTTTTCAGCTGTTGCCATGGCCACCAGGTCCGATGGACCGCCCCTTTATACGGCAATACTTCCATGTGCCGTCTGGAATCTGCATCACCTGACCACTGTCGTGTCTTCGTCTGGCAGATATGGACATCACATTTACTCTTGATGCCAGAATGCAAATATCCCTCTGCGCATCTCGCATATATAGAAATGCATCTATAGTCAATAAAATCTTGTCCCTGTCAAGGGTATCAATATTTTCAGTCAGGAAATCCGACCAAGCCCCCTCAGCGCTGCACATCCAGGCTGAGGCGATTGCTGGTCGTAGTATAACACCAGTATGTGTGTATATACTTTTAGGATATTTTTCAGCTTCCTATCAGCTGGCTCCTTGAGGGCTGCCGTATCTGGAGACGGTAACGCCCCTTGTTTTTATAAGCGTGTGAGCGCCTTATCCACCCTAAGGTGTGTTTCCCAACTCGCCCTAACTTCTGGCGGGAAAAGGTATACCGCCAATAATTTTCTATCGGAGGAAACCCACGTATCATCACACACTTCATTTAATTTATCTGATTCAGGAAAAACTACAAGTAGTTTATTCACACCCTACATAATACCCTTATTTGTGGTACTTGTAGTATCAGAAATATGTAACACCTCCTTCATTGCCCTTAACATGAAACGTGTGGCCCTAAAGGAAAATACGTTTGTTTATTCACCGTCGACACTGGAGTCAGTGTCCGTGTCTGTGTCAACCGACTGAGGTAAATGGGCGTTTTTACAAGCCCCTGACGGTGTCTGAGACGCCTGGACAGGTACTAATTTGTTTGCCGGCCGTCTCATGTCGTCAACCGACCTTGCAGCGTGTTGACATTATCACGTAATTCCTAAATAAGCCATCCATTCCAGTGTCGACTCCCTAGAGTGACATCACCAATACAGGCAATTTGCTCCGCCTCCTCACCAACATCGTCCTCCTACATGTCGACACACACGTACCGACACACAGCACACACACAGGGAATGCTCTGATAGAGGACAGGACCCCACTAGCCCTTTGGGGAGACAGAGGGAGAGTTTGCCAGCACACACCAAAAACGCTATAATTATACAGGGACAACCCCTTATACAAGTGTTTTCCCTTATAGCATTTTTATATATGTAATCATATCGCCAAATAAGTGCCCCCCCTCTCTGTTTTAACCCTGTTTCTGTAGTGCAGTGCAGGGGAGAGCCTGGGAGCCTTCCTCACAGCAGAGCTGAGCAGGAAAATGGCGCCGTGTGCTGAGGAGAATAGGCCCCGCCCCCTTTTCGGCGGGCTCTTCTCCCGGAGTTTGTGAGATCTGGCAGGGGTTAAATACATCCATATAGCCTCAAGGGCTATATGTGATGTATTTTAGCCATAAAAAGGTATTATACATTGCTGCCCAGGGCGCCCCCCCCAGCGCCCTGCACCCTCAGTGACAGTTGGTGACTGTTGGTGAAGTGTGCTGACAACAATGGCGCACAGCTGCAGTGCTGTGCGCTACCTTATGAAGACTGAAAGTCTTCTGCCGCCTGTTTCTGGATCTCTGGACCTCTTCAACTTCGGCATCTGCAAGGGGGGTCGGCGGCACGGCTCCGGGACGAACCCCAGGGTGAGACCTGTGTTCCGACTCCCTCTGGAGCTAATGGTGTCCAGTAGCCTAAAAAGCAAATCCATCCTGCACGCAGGTGAGTTTACTTCTCTCCCCTAAGTCCCTCGTAGCAGTGAGCCTGTTGCCAGCAGGTCTCACTGAAAGAAAAAAACCTAACTTAAACTTTTATTCTAAGCAGCTCAGGAGAGCCAACTAGATTGCACCCTTCTCGGCCGGGCACAAAAATCTAACTGAGGCTTGGAGGAGGGTCATAGGGGGAGGAGCCAGTGCACACCACCTGATCCTAAAGCTTTTATTATTGTGCCCTGTCTCCTGCGGAGCCGCTATATCCCCATGGTCCTTACGGAGTCCCCAGCATCCACTAGGACGTCAGAGAAATAGCTTTTGAGTCGATTGTCCCATTACTTTTAGTCCCTTAAAAAGTGGGATGCACATACAGAAACCGTTGTAATTCCTACACTGTTCACCTAATTTGGATGTAAATGCCCTCAAATGAAAGCCGAAAGTCTGCAGTTAAAGCACATCTTGTTTGTTTCATTTCAAATCCACTGTGGTGGTGTATAGAGCCCAAAATATGAGAATTGTGTCTAAGTCCCAATATTTCTGGACCGTATAAAATAAATGCAGAAAAATCTTCAGGAGCTTCCATAAGCGTGACCGGCTCCTCCGTGCACATTTTCTAAACTGAGTCTGGTAGGAGGGGCATAAAGGGAGGAGCCAGCCCACACTATCAAATTCTTAAAATGCCCATGGCTCCTAGTGGACCAGTCTTAACCCCATGGTACTAAATGGAACCCCAGTATCCTCTAGGACGTAAGAGAAAGCAGAATTTGCAATTCATTCTTTTGCATGCTGGGGCCGCCCATTGCAGGGTAAGGCCGCCCAGCATGCTAAATGGCCTGCCCAGTGGCTACAACGGCAAATTAATTGTGGTCGCAGCTGTGGACGACCCCCTGCAGCCGTAGCTAGGCTGCATATGCAGGCGGTCCACCATTTTCTTAATTTGAGCGGCTGCATGTGACATCACGCAGCCCACCCTGCAACGCTCCCTATATCTTCAGATACAAGCTTTATTCAACAGAAAGTGGTTTAGTAGTCTTTTATTGCTAAAACATTATTATAACCTTTTAATTAACTAAACCAGAGGTTCCCAAATGCGGTCCTCAAGGTACCCTAACAGCCTAGGTCACTGCACTCCAGCTATTGTTTAACTACACATCCCAGCAAGCCCTGCTACAGTTTTGTTATTTGGACATGCTAAGATTTGTAGTTCAACAGCTGGAGTGCCAAAGGTTCCCCATCATTTGTCTAGGTTATAAGTATATCCATGCTTGGCCATAGGTGACCTAATTAGTACCTCAGTCAATTTAATTTAACCATCTGTGCTGAGCCATGGATATACTAAAAATCTGGACCGTTAGACAGCCTTGAGTACCACATTTGGAAACCTCAGAACTAAGCAGTAACTGTTGTACTTCAGTAATTTTGTGGGCATATTACCTTGGCATTGTTTGGGTGAAGTCATTCAATTAGAAGGAAAGGTTAATAATAACTGCTACTTAATGCAAACCTCCCAACCTTTGACGTAGACAAAGCGGGACCTTGCATGCCGGCAGCACGACTGCTCCCGAAAAGGGGGCGAAGCCTCTGGTGGATGCGCGTGGCCTCAAGTGGAGGGGGCCATGACCTTGCCGCACGAACCCCGTGTTAGTCATTTTGGAGGTGTGTTCATTACTCCCTGAGCAGCCTCCTGCTCCCTTCCCTGCACTGTAAGATGCATCTATTCAGTGATCACCAACTGCTTTGCAGAGCAGAGGTGATCACAGGCTCTCCCAACCTGCACCCCCAGCTCGCGGGTCACTGAGGCCCGCAGGTGGGACAGCGGGATAGTGTCCAAATAGCGGGACTGCCCCGCTGGAATCGAACAGTTGGGAGGTATGCTTAATGGTAGTAAACCAGTACTGTACTGGAAAACAAAATAAGATTTTACTTACCGGTAAATCTATTTCTCGTAGTCCGTAGTGGATGCTGGGGACTCCGTAAGGACCATGGGGAATAGACTGGCTCCGCAGGAGACAGGGCACTTTAAGAAAGAATTAGGAATACTGGTGTGCACTGGCTCCTCCCTCTATGTCCCTCCTCCAGACCTCCGTTAAGGAAACTGTGCCAGGAAGAGCTGACAGTACAAGGAAAGGATTTTGGAATCCAGGGTAAGACTCATACCAGCCACACCAATCATACCGTATAACTTGTGATAACCTTACCCAGTTAACAGTATGAACAACAACAGAGCATCAGATAAACCTGATGCAACCATAAAATAACCCTTATTTAAGCAATAACTATATACAAGTATTGCAGAAGAAGTCCGCACTTGGGACGGGCGCCCAGCATACACTACGGACTACGAGAAATAGATTTACCGGTAAGTAAAAATAAGATTTTACTTACCGATAAATCTATTTCTCGTAGTCCGTAGTGGATGCTGGGGACTCCGTCAGGACCATGGGGAATAGCGGGCTCCGCAGGAGACAGGGCACATCTAAAAAGCCTTTTAGGTCACATGGTGTGTACTGGCTCCTCCCCCTATGACCCTCCTCCAAGCCTCAGTTAGGTACTGTGCCCGGACGAGCGTACACAATAAGGAAGGATCTTGAATCCCGGGTAAGACTCATACCAGCCACACCAATCACACCGTACAACTTGTGATCTGAACCCAGTTAACAGTATGATAACAAAACGAAGTAGCCTCTAAAAAGATGGCTCACAACAATAGTAATAACCCGATTTTTGTAACAATAACTATGTACAAACATTGCAGACAATCCGCACTTGGGATGGGCGCCCAGCATCCACTACGGACTACGAGAAATAGATTTATCGGTAAGTAAAATCTTATTTTCTCTAACGTCCTAGTGGATGCTGGGGACTCCGTCAGGACCATGGGGATTATACCAAAGCTCCCAAACGGGCGGGAGAGTGCGGATGACTCTGCAGCACCGAATGAGAGAACTCCCGGTCCTCCTTAGCCAGAGTATCAAATTTGTAAAATTTTACAAACGTGTTCTCCCCTGACCACGTAGCTGCTCGGCAAAGTTGTAATGCCGAGACCCCTCGGGCAGCCGCCCAGGATGAGCCCACTTTCCTTGTGGAGTGGGCCTTTACAGATTTAGGCTGTGGCAGGCCTGCCACAGAATGTGCAAGTTGGATTGTGCTACATATCCAACGTGCAATCGTCTGTTTAGACGCAGGAGCACCCATCTTGTTGGGTGCATACAATATAAACAACGAGTCAGATTTTCTGACTCCAGCTGTCCTTGAAATATATATTTTCAATGCTCTGACAACGTCCAGTAACTTGGAGTCCTCCAAGTCGCTAGTCGCCGCAGGCACCACAATAGGCTGGTTCAAGTGAAAAGCCGAAACCACCTTAGGGAGAAATTGAGGACGTGTCCGCAATTCTGTCCTGTCCGAATGGAAAATCAGATATGGGCTTTTGTACGACAAAGCCGCCAATTCTGAAACTCTCCTGGCTGAAGCCAGGGCCAATAGCATGGTTACCTTCCATGTAAGGTATTTTAAATCTACCGATTTTAAAGGCTCAAACCAATGAGATTTGAGAAAATTTAGAACCACGTTCAAATCCCACGGTGCCACTGGAGGCACTATTGGGGGTTGTATATGTAGTACACCTTTTACAAAAGTCTGTACTTCAGGCACTGACGCCAATTCTTTCTGGAAGAAAATTGATAAGGCCGAAATTTGAACTTTAATGGACCCCAATTTTAGGCCCATAGACAATCCTGCTTGCAGGAAATGTAAGAATCGACCCAATTGAAATTCTTCCGTTGGAGCCTTCTTGGCCTCACACCACGCAACATATTTTCTCCAAATACGGTGATAATGTTGTGCGGTCACATCTTTCCTGGCTTTAATTAAAGTCGGAATAACCTCCTCAGGAATGCCCTTTTCTTTTAGAATCCGGCGTTCAACCGCCATGCCGTCAAACGCAGTCGCGGTAAGTCTTGGAACATACAAGGTCCCTGTTGAAGCAGGTCCCTTCTTAGAGGTAGAGGCCACGGATCCTCCGTGAGCATCTCTTGAAGTTCTGGATACCAAGTTCTTCTTGGCCAGTCCGGAGCTACCAGTATTGTTCTTACTCCTCTTTTCCGTATAATTCTCAGTACCTTTGGTATGAGAGGCAGAGGAGGGAACACATATACTGACTGGTACACCCATGGTGTTACCAGAGCGTCCACAGCTATTGCCTGTGGGTCTCTTGACCTGGCGCAATACCTGTCCAACTTTTTGTTGAGGCGAGACGCCATCATGTCCACCTTTGGTTTTTCCCAACGGTTCACCATCATGTTGAAAACTTCTGGATGAAGTCCCCACTCTCCCGGGTGAAGGTCGTGTCTGCTGAGGAAGTCTGCTTCCCAGTTGTCCACTCCCGGGATGAACACTGCTGACAGTGCTACGACATGATTCTCCGCCCAGCGCAGAATCCGTGCAGTTTCCGTCATTGCACTTCTGCTTCTCGTGCCGCCTTGTCGGTTGACGTGGGCGACTGCCGTGATGTTGTCGGACTGGATCAGCACCGGCTGATCCTGAAGCAGAGGTCTTGCTTGGCTTAGGGCATTGTATATCGCTCTTAGCTCCAGTATATTTATGTGAAGAGACTTTTCCAGGTTTGACCACACACCCTGGAAGTTTCTTCCCTTTGTGACTGCTCCCCAACCTCGTAGGCTGGCATCCGTAGTCACCAGGACCCAGTCCTGTATGGAATCTGCCGAAAGGAATCGCTTCGTACGAAGCCACCATTTTTCCCAGGACTCTCGTGCATTGATGTACTGACACAGTTCCTGGTTTTAGGAGGTTCCTGACAAGTTCGGATAGCTCCTTTGCCTTCTCCTCTGGGAGAAATACCTTTTTCTGAACCGTGTCCAGAATCATGCCCAAAAACAACAGATGTGTTGTCGGAGTCAATTGAGATTTTGGAAGATTTAGAATCCACCCATGTTGCCGAAGCACTACTTGTGATAGTGCCACACTGGCTTCCAGCTGTTCTCTGGACTTTGCCCTTATTAGGAGATCGTCCAAGTACGGGATAATTAATACGCCTTTTCTTCGTAGAAGAACCATCATTTCGGTCATTACCTTGGTAAAGACCCGAGGAGCCGTGGACAAACCAAACGGCAGCGTTTGAAACTGATAATGACAGTCTTGTATCACGAACCTGAGATACCCTTGGTGTGAAGGGTAAATTGGGACATGTAGATAAGCATCTTTTATGTCCAAGGACACCATGAAGTCCCCCTCTTCCAGGTTTGCTATCACTGCTCTGAGTGACTCCATCTTGAACTTGAATTTCTGTATATACAGGTTCAAGGATTTCAGATTTAGAATAGGTCTTACCGAACCGTCCGGTTTCGGTACCACAAATAGTGTGGAATAATACCCCTTTCCCTGTTGTAGGAGGGGTACCTTGACTATCACCTGCTGAGAATACAGCTTGTGAATGGCTTCCAAAACCAACGTCCTTTCTGAGGGAGACGTTGGTAAAGCAGACTTTAGGAACCGGCGAGGAGGAGACCTTTCGAACTCCAGCATGTACCCCTGAGATATTATCTGCAGGACCCACGGGTCTACTTGTGAGTGATCCCATTGATTGCTGAAATTTTTGAGCCGACCCCCCACCGTTCCTAAGTCCACTTGTACAGCCCCAGCGTCATGCTGATGGCTTTGTAGAAACCGGGGCGGGCTTCTGTTCCTGGGTAGGGGCTGCTTGCTGCCCTTTCTTACCCTTTCCTCTGCCTCGCGGCAGATAAGACTGTCCTTTTGGTCGCTTTTTATAGGAGCGAAAGGACTGCGGCTGAAAAGACGGTGTCTTTTTCTGTTGGGAAGGAGTCTGAGGTAAAAAAGTGGATTTGCCGGCAGTTGCCGTGGCCACCAAGTCCGAAAGACCGACCCCAAACAATTCCTCTCCCTTGTATGGCAATACTTCCATATGCCTCTTGGAATCCGCATCACCTGACCACTGTCGCGTCCATAAACTTCTTCTGGCAGATATGGACATTGCGCTTACTCTTGATGCTAGAGTACAAACATCTCTCTGAGCATCTCGCATATAAAGAAAAGCATCCTTTAATTGCTCTAGAGTCAATAAAATACTGTCCCTATCCAGGGTATCAATATTTTCAGTCAGAGAATCCAACCACACTACCCCAGCACTGCACATCCAGGCTGAGGCTATTGCCGGTCGCAGTATAACACCAGTATGCGTGTATATACTCTTCAGTGTAGTTTCCAGCCTCCTATCTGCTGGATCCTTGAGGGCGGCCGTATCAGGAGACGGCAACGCCACTTGCTTTGATAAACGTGTGAGCGCCTTATCCACCCTAGGGGGTGTTTCCCAGCGCGCCCTAACCTCTGGTGGGAAAGGGTATAATGCCAATAACTTCTTTGAAATTGGCAATTTTCTATCGGGGGTAACCCACGCTTCATCACACACATCATTCAATTCCTCTGATTCTGGGAAAAATACAGGCAGTTTTTTAACCCCCCACATAATACCCCTTTTTGAGGTACCAGTAGTATCAGAGAGCTGCAAAGCCTCCTTCATTGCCGTGATCATATAACGTGTGGCCCTATTGGAAAATACGTTTACTTCCTCACCGTCGACACTAGATTCATCTGTGTCGGTACCCGTGTCGACTGACTGAGGTAAGGGACGTTTTACAGCCCCTGACGGTGTCTGAGATGCCTGAACCGGTACTAACTGGTTTGCCGGGCGTCTCATTTCGTCAACTGACTTTTGTAATGTGCTGACATTATCACGTAATTCCATAACCAAAGCCATCCATTCCGGTGTCGACTCCCTAGGGGGTGACATTACCATCATCGGCAATTGCTCTGCCTCCACACCAACTTCGTCCTCATACATGTCGACACACACGTACCGACACACACAGCAGCCACACAGTGAATGCTCTATTGAAGACAGGACCCTCCTAGCCCTTTGGGGAGACAGAGGGAGAGTTTGCCAGCACACACCAAAAGCGCTATACTGTATATAACAACCCTAGAAGGTGTTGTTTCTATATATGCGCTCTCAATATATAATTATATCGCCAATTTATGCCCCCCCTCTCTTTGTTACCCTGTTTCTGTAGTGCAGTGCAGGGGAGAGTCGTGGGAGCCTTCCTCACCAGCGGAGCCGTGCAGGAAAATGGCGCCGAGTGCTGAGGAGAATAAGCTCCGCCCCTTTTTCGGCGGCTTTTCTCCCGGTTTTTTTAATAAACTGGCCTGGGTTAAATACATACATATAGCCTTAATGGCTATATGTGATGTATTTATTTGCCTCTAAGGTACTCTATATTGCTGCCCAGGGCGCCCCCAGCAGCGCCCTGCACCCTCCGTGACCGAGATCCGTGAGCCGTGTAGCAACAATGGCGCACAGCTGCAGTGCTGTGCGCTACCTCTATGAAGACTGAAGTCTTCTGCCGCCTGTTTCCGGACCTCCGTTCTGCCGTTCTTCAGCGTCTGTAAGGGGGATCGGCGGCGCGGCTCCGGGACGAACCCCAGGCTGACCTGTGTTCCGACTCCCTCTGGAGCTCAGTGTCCAGTAGCCTAAGACTTCAATCCTCCTGCAGGCAGGTGAGTTGCAAGTCTCTCCCCTAAGTCCCTCGTTGCAGTGCTCCTGTCGCCAGCAGGAGACACTGATTAGAAACCTAAAAAAAAACATTTCTAACTAGCTCTTTAAGAGAGCCACCTTGATTGCACCCTCTCGGACGGGCACAAAAACCTAACTGAGGCTTGGAGGAGGGTCATAGGGGGAGGAGCCAGTACACACCATGTGACCTAAAAGGCTTTTTAGATGTGCCCTGTCTCCTGCGGAGCCCGCTATTCCCCATGGTCCTGACGGAGTCCCCAGCATCCACTAGGACGTTAGAGAAATCTTATTTTCTCTAACGTCCTAGTGGATGCTGGGGACTCCGTAAGGACCATGGGGATTATACCAAAGCACCCAAACGGGCGGGAGAGTGCGGATGACTCTGCAGCACCGAATGAGCAAACTCAAGGTCCTCCTCAGCCAGGGTATCAAACTTGTAGAACTTTGCAAAGGTGTTTGAACCCGACCAAGTAGCCGCTCGGCAAAGCTGTAATACCGAGACCCCTCGGGCAGCCGCCCAAGAAGAGCCCACCTTCCTTGTGGAATGGGCTTTTACTGATTTTGGAGGCGGCAAGCCAGCCGCAGAATGAGCTTGCTGAATAGTGTTACAGATCCAGCGAGCAATAGTTTGCTTTGAAGCAAGAGCACCCAGCTTGTTGGATGCATACAGGATAAACAGCGACTCAGTCTTCCCGACTCTAGCCGTTCTGGCTACATAAACCTTCAAAGCCCTGACTACATCCAGTAACTCGGAATCCTCCAAGTCACGAGTAGCCACAGGCACCACAATAGGTTGGTTCATATTAAAAGAGGACACCACTTTTGGCAGAAATTGCGGACGAGTCCGCAATTCTGCCCTATCCATATGGAAAACCAGATAGGGGCTTTTATGTGACAAAGCCGCCAATTCTGACACACGCCTCGCCGAAGCCAAGGCTAATAGCATGACCACCTTCCACGTGAGATATTTTAACTCCACGGTTTTAAGTGGCTCAAACCAGTGTGATTTCAGGAAACTCAACACCACGTTAAGATCCCAAGGTGCCACTTGAGGCACAAACGGGGGCTGAATATGCAGCACTCCCTTTACAAACGTCTGAACTTCAGGCAGAGAAGCCAGTTCTTTTTGATAGAAAATGGATAGGGCCGAAATCTGGACCTTAATGGACCCCAATTTTAGGCCCAAAGTCACTCCTGACTGTAGGAAGTGAAGGAAACGGCCCAGCTGGAATTCCTCTGTAGGGGCATTCCTGGCCTCACACCAAGCAACATATTTTCGCCATATACGGTGATAATGTTTAGCCGTCACGTCTTACCTAGCCTTTATTAGCGTAGGAATAACCTCATCCGGAATCCCTTTTTCTGCTAGGATCCGGCGTTCAACCGCCAAGCCGTCAAACGCAGCCGCGGTAAGTCTTGGAACAGACAGGGCCTCTGCTGCAACAGATCCGGTCTTAGAGGCAGAGACCATGGGTCCTCTGTGAGCATTTCTTGCAGCTCTGGATACCAAGTCCTTCTTGGCCAATCCGGAACAATTAGTATTGTTCTCACTCCTCTTTCTTATGATTCTCAGTACCTTGGGTATGAGAGGAGGAGGAGGAAACACATAAACCGACTGGAACACCCACGGTGTCACTAGTGCGTCTACAGCCATCGCCTGAGGGTCTCTTGACCTGGCGCAATACCTCTGTAGTTTTTTGTTGAGGCGGGATGCCATCATGTCCACCTGTGGCAGCTCCCACCGACTGGCAATCTGCGCGAAGACTTCTTGATGAAGTCCCCACTCTCCCGGGTGGAGGTCGTGCCTGCTGAGGAAGTCTGCTTCCCAGTTGTCCACTCCCGGAAAGAACACTGCTGACAGTGCTCTCACGTGATTCTCTGCCCAGCGAAGAATTCTGGTGGCTTCCGCCATCGCCACCCTGCTCCT
Source organism: Pseudophryne corroboree (assembly GCF_028390025.1). Classification (NCBI taxonomy): domain Eukaryota; kingdom Metazoa; phylum Chordata; class Amphibia; order Anura; family Myobatrachidae; genus Pseudophryne; species Pseudophryne corroboree. Next base: position 363,027,730 of record NC_086444.1, on the reverse strand, counting down.
TGTGCCTCCTTGGCGGTTTACATGAGCCACTGCGGAGATGTTGTCTGATTGAATCAGCACCGATTGGTCGCGAAGCAGCGTCTCCGCTTGACTTAGGGCGTTGTATATGGCCCTTAGTTCCAGGCTATTGATGTGAAGGCAAGTCTCCTGACTTGACCACAGACCCTGGAAATTTCTTCCCTGTGTGACTGCCCCCCCCCCACCCACATTCTGGATGTCAATTAAAGTAGAAATATATATCTTTGATAAACTATAGACAAAGATAAGGAGCGCTAGTTGTAGTATAATTAATAAAAAATTTAATATCAATTTAAAAACACATACATATAATAAGACCTCAAAAAAGAAATCTAAAAAAGCTGGTACTTCAATAAGCTCATCGTTGTGCACATAGCTCTAATTTTGAACTCAAAATTGTTATATGCAATAGTAACGAGTACCAATTATGGAACACAGAAATAGGTATCAAAGATTATGCCAGCCAAAGCTTTTATGGATCCGGATATTCTTTTAAAGCCTGGAAATTATAAAGTGTCCTCCAGATGCATAGGCAATAATTAACGTGTAGACAGCTTCAGGACAATTAGTAGAAATAATTAGTAACAGTTCAAAGAACAGTAACGTGTGTCTATACAGACAATACTCTGAAGCTGTATTATGCCCACCAGATACACAGATGTTAATTGTCGTGCTAACGGCTTAAGTGATGCCAAAAAAACGTGATTTATAGATCTTTATAATTTATATACCTGTATGAGAAATATATATGTATTAATGAATATTTTAGATATTGTTATTTTCTTTATTATGATATAAAAATCGTTAAGTTATATATATATATATATATATATATATATATATATATATATTTTCTAAACTATTAAGCTGGTGCGCTAATTAGATACAGGTGTACTCTAAAGGAATGGGATTCCTTCATTGGTCAAATGGACCTTAAAAGCACACCTGTTGTGGACACCTGTACTAATCTCCTGAGGAAACCGCTCATTACTATAGCGGAGAAACGCGTAGAAGACCCTCCGTTGTGCACTCTGCAAGCTGCAGCCAGCTCATATATACTCCAGCCGCCTCCTGTGTGTACAAGTACTCACCATGTCGACCAGCCGCGAGGACCGAATGCCGTGATTGCCAGATCCGGCGAATCCTCCTTTGGATCTCTTTGACCGCTAGAGTTACTACGGTACCGTTAAAACATCTAAGCAGTGATAGCTTGAAAAACAAACCGCACTTGGTGGATAAAGTTCCGTGACAGCCTGGTCTGGTAATTCCATCTTTAAATGTGCATTGTCTGCATGAATACACTATATTGTGATCTGAATCGGCACTAAGTACTATAACAAATTATCCTGAAGCTGCTAGTACGTTTAACGCTTGTGTATCTGGAGGACATAATAAAGCTGCAGAGCACTGTTTGCATGGACATCACTTACGGCTATCTGAATTGGTATTAAAATAAGATTTTACTCACCGATAAATCTATTTCTCGTAGTCCGTAGTGGATGCTGGGACTCCGTAAGGACCATGGGGGGGAGTAGCGGCTCCGCAGGAGACAGGGCACAAGAATAAAAGCTTTAGGATCAGGTGGTGTGCACTGGCTCCTCCCCCTATGACCCTCCTCCAAGCCTCAGTTAGGATACTGTGCCCGGACGAGCGTACATAATAAGGAAGGATATTGAATCCCGGGTAAGACTCATACCAGCCACACCAATCACACCGTACAACTCGTGATCTGAACCCAGTTAACAGTATGATAAACGAAAGGAGCCTCTGAAAAGATGGCTCACAACAATAATAACCCGAATTTTGTAACAATAACTATATACAAGTATTGCAGACAATCCGCACTTGGGATGGGCGCCCAGCATCCACTACGGACTACGAGAAATAGATTTATCGGTGAGTAAAATCTTATTTTCTCTGACGTCCTAGTGGATGCTGGGACTCCGTAAGGACCATGGGGATTATACCAAAGCTCCCAAACGGGCGGGAGAGTGCGGATGACTCTGCAGCACCAAATGAGAGAACTCCAGGTCCTCCTCAGCCAGGGTATCAAATTTGTAGAATTTAGCAAAACGTGTTTGCCCCTGACCAAGTAGCTGCTCGGCAAAGTTGTAAAGCAGAGACCCCTCGGGCAGCCGCCCAAGATGAGCCCACTTTCCTTGTGGAATGGGCTTTTACAGATTTTGGCTGTGGCAGGCCTGCCACAGAATGTGCAAGCTGAATTGTACTACAAATCCAACGAGCAATCGTCTGCTTAGAAGCAGGAGCACCCAGCTTGTTGGGTGCATACAGGATAAACAGCGAGTCAGATTTTCTGACTCCAGCCGTCCTGGAAACATATTTTCAGGGCCCTGACAACGTCAAGCAACTTGGAGTCCTCCAAGTCCCTAGTAGCCGCAGGTACCACAATAGGTTGGTTCATGTGAAATGCAGAAACCACCTTAGGGAGAAATTGAGGACGAGTCCTCAATTCTGCCCTGTCAGAATGAAAAATTAAGTAAGGGCTTTTATATGATAAAGCCGCCAATTCTGACACACGCCTGGCTGAAGCCAGGGCTAACAGCATCGACACCTTCCATGTGAGATATTTTAAGTCCACAGTGGTGAGTGGTTCAAACCAATGTGACTTTAGGAAACTCAAAACAACATTGAGATCCCAAGGTGCCACTGGAGGCACAAAAGGAGGCTGTATATGCAGTACCCCTTTTACAAATGTCTGAACTTCAGGCACGGAAGCCAGTTCTTTCTGGAAGAAAATCGACAGGGCCGAAATTTGAACCTTAATGGACCCTAATTTTAGGCCCATAGACAGTCCTGTTTGCAGGAAATGGAGGAAACGACCCAGTTGAAATTCCTCTGTAGGGGCCTTCTTGGCCTCACACCACGCAACATATTTTCGCCAAATGCGGTGATAATGTTTTGCGGTTACATCCTTCCTGGCTTTGATCAGGGTAGGGATGACTTCATCTGGAATGCCTTTTTCCTTCAGGATCCGGCGTTCAACCGCCATGCCGTCAAACGCAGCCGCGGTAAGTCTTGGAACAGACAAGGCCCCTGCTGGAGCAGGTCCTTTCTTAGAGGTAGAGGCCACGGGTCTTCCGTGAGCATCTCTTGAAGTTCCGGGTACCAAGTCCTTCTTGGCCAATCCGGAACCACGTGTATAGTTCTTACTCCTCTCCTTCTTATGATTCTCAGTACTTTTGGTATGAGAGGCAGAGGAGGGAACACATACACTGACTGGTACACCCACGGTGTTACCAGAGCGTCCACCGCTATTGCCTGAGGGTCCCTTGACCTGGCGCAATATCTGTCTAATTTTTTGTTTAGACGTGACGCCATCATGTCCACCTTTGGTTTTTCCCAACGGTTTACAATCAGGTGGAAGACTTCTGGGTGAAGTCCCCACTCTCCCGGGTGAAGGTCGTGTCTGCTGAGGAAGTCTGCTTCCCAGTTGTCCACTCCCGGAATGAACACTGCTGACAGAGCTATCACATGATTTTCCGCCCAGCGAAGAATCCTTGCAGCCTCTGCCATTGCCCTCCTGCTTCTCGTGCCGCCCTGTCTGTTTACGTGGGCGACTGACGTGATGTTGTCCGATTGGATCAATACCGCCTGACCCTGAAGCAGGGGTTTCGCTTGACTTAGGGCATTGTAAATGGCCCGTAGTTCCAGAATGTTTATATGAAGAGATGTTTCCATGCTTGACCACAAGCCCTGGAAGTTTTTTCCCTGTGTGACTGCTCCCCAGCCTCTCAGGCTTGCATCCGTGGTCACCAGGATCCAATCCTGAATGCCGAATCTGCGGCCCTCTAGAAGATGAGCACTCTGCAACCACCACAGGAGAGACACCCTTGTCTTTGGTGACAGGGTTATCCGCTGCTGCATCTGAAGATGCGAACCGGACCATTTGTCCAGTAGATCCCACTGAAACGTTCTTGCATGGAATCTTCCGAATGGAATTGCTTCGTAAGAAGCCACCATTTTTCCCAGGACCCTCGTGCACTGATGCACTGACACCTGGGCTGGTTTTAGGAGGTTCCTGACTAGCTCGGATAACTCCTTGGCCTTCTCCTCCGGGAGAAAAACCTTCTTCTGGACTGTGTCCAGAATCATTCCTAGGAACAGAAGACGTGTCGTTGGAATCAGCTGCGATTTTGGAATATTTAGGATCCACCTGTGCTGACGTAACACTATCTGAGATAGTGCTACTCCGACTTCTAACTGTTCCCTGGACCTTGCCCTTATCAGGAGATCGTCCAAGTAAGGGATAATTAATACGCCTTTTCTTCGAAGAAGAATCATCATTTCGGCCATTACCTTGGTAAAGACCCGAGGTGCCGTGGACAACCCAAACGGCAGCGTCTGAAACTGATAATGACAGTCTTGTACTACAAACCTGAGATACCCTTGGTGAGAAGGGTAGATTGGGACGTGGAGATAAGCATCTTTGATGTCCAGAGACACCATATAGTCCCCTTCTTCCAGGTTCGCTATCACCGCTCTGAGTGATTCCATCTTGAATTTGAACCTTTTTATGTAAGTGTTCAAGGATTTCAGATTTAAAATTGGTCTCACCGAGCCGTCCGGCTTCGGTACCACAAACAGCGTGGAATAATACCCCTTTCCTTGTTGTAGGAGGGGTACCTTGATTATCACCTGCTGGGAATACAGCTTGTGAATGGCTTCCAGAACTGCCTCCCTGTCGGAGGGAGACTTTGGCAGAGCAGACTTCAGGAACCGGCGAGGGGGAAACGCCTCGAATTCCAGTTTGTACCCCTGCGATACTACCTGTAGAATCCAGGGATCCACTTGCGAGTGAGCCCACTGCGCGTTGAAATTCTTGAGACGGGCCCCCACCAAGCCTGAGTCTGCTTGTAAAGCCCCAGCGTCATGCTGAAGACTTGGCAGAAGCAGGGGAAGGCTTCTGATCCTGGGAAGCGGCTGCATGGTGCAGTCTTTTTCCCCTTCCTCTGCCCCGGGGCAGAAAGGAATGGCCTTTTGCTCGCTTGTATTTATGGGAACGAAAGGACTGAGTTTGAAAAGACGGTGTCTTTTTCTGTTGATGTGAAGTGACCTGGGGTAAGAAGGTGGACTTTCCAGCCGTTGCTGTGGCCACCAGGTCCGAAAGACCAGCCCCAAATAACTCCTCCCCTTTATACGGCAATACTTCCATATGTCGTTTGGAATCCGCATCCCCTGACCACTGACGCGTCCATAACGTTCTTCTGGCAGAGATGGACATAGCACTTACTCTTGATGCCAGGGTGCAAATATCCCTCTGTGCATCACGCATATATAGTAATGTATCCTTCAAATGCTCTATAGTTAACAATATATTGTCCCTATCCAGGGTATCAATATTTTCAGTCAGGGAATCAGACCACGCGACTCCAGCACTGCACATCCAGGCTGAAGCGATTGCTGGTCGCAGTATAACACCAGTATGTGTGTATATACTTTTTAGGATATTTTCCAGCCTTCTATCAGCTGGTTCTTTGAGGGTGGCCGTATCAGGAGACGGTAACGCTACTTGTTTAGATAAACGTGTGAGCGCCTTATCTACCCTAGGGGGTGTTTCCCAACGTGTCCTAACCTCTGATGGGAAAGGATATAGTGCCAATAATTTATTAGAAATTAGCAGTTTTTTGTCGGGAGAAACCCACGCTTTATCACATACCTCATTCAATTCATCTGACTCAGGAAAAACTATTGGTAGTTTTTTCACCCCCCACATAATACCCTTCTTAGTGGTATTTGTAGTGTCAGAAATGTGCAATGCTTCCTTCATTGCCGTGATCATGTAACGTGTGGCCCTACTGGACATTACGTTCGACTCATCACCGTCGACACTAGACTCCATATCTGTGTCTGGGTCTGTGTCGACCCACTGAGGTAACGGGCGTTTTAGGGCCCCTGACGGTGTCTGAGACGCCTGGACAGGCACTAATTGATTTGCCGGCTGTCTCATGTCGTCAACAGTTTTTTGCAAAGTGTTGACATTATCACTTAATTGTTTGAACACGATCATCCAGTCAGGTGTCGACTCCCTAGGGGGTGACATCACTAACGCAGGCAATTGCTCCGCCTCCACATCATTTTCCTCCTCATACATGTCGACACACACGTACCGACACACAGCACACACACCGGGAATGCTCTGATAGAGGACAGGACCCCACGAGCCCTTTGGAGAGACAGAGGGAGAGTCTGCCAGCACACACCCAGCGCTATATATATATATACAGGGATAACCTTATATAAGTGTTATTCCCTTATAGCTGCTGTTTATATTGTCATTTGCTGCCAATAGTGCCCCCCCTTCTCTTTTTTACCCTGATTCTGAAGCAGGACTGCAGGGGAGAGTCAGGGAGCCGTCCTTCCAGCGGAACTGTGAGGGAAAATGGCGCTTGTGTGCTGAGGAGATAGGCTCCGCCCCTTCACGACGTCCTTATCTCCCGCTTTTTTGTGTAAAAATGGCAGGGGTTAAAATACATCCATATAGCCCAGGAGCTATATGTGATGTATTCTTTTGCCACAAAAGGTATTATCATTTATATTGCGTCTCAGGGCGCTCCCCCCCAAGCGCCCTGCACCCTCAGTGACCGGAGTGTGAAGTGTGCTGAGAGCAATGGCGCACAGCTGCGGTGCTGTGCGCTACCTTAGTCTGAAGACAGGATTGTCTTCTGCCGCCGATTTCACCGGACCTCTTCGTCTCTTCTGGCTCTGTAAGGGGGACGGCGGCGCGGCTCCGGTGACCCATCCAGGCTGTACCTGTGATCGTCCCTCTGGAGCTAATGTCCAGTAGCCTAAGAAGCCCAATCCACTCTGCACGCAGGTGAGTTCGCTTCTTCTCCCCTTAGTCCCACGATGCAGTGAGCCTGTTGCCAGCAGGACTCACTGAAAAAAAAAACCTAAATTAAACTTTTATTCTAAGCAGCTCAGGAGAGCCACCTAGCCTGCACCCTTCTCGTTCGGGCACAAAAATCTAACTGAGGCTTGGAGGAGGGTCATAGGGGGAGGAGCCAGTGCACACCACCTGATCCTAAAGCTTTTATTCTTGTGCCCTGTCTCCTGCGGAGCCGCTATTCCCCATGGTCCTTACGGAGTCCCAGCATCCACTAGGACGTCAGAGAAACTATTGGTAGTTTTTTCACACCCCACATAATACCCTTCTTTGTGGTACTTGTAGTGTCAGAAATGTTCAATGCCTCCTTCATTGCCGTGATCATGTAACGTGTGGCCCTACTGGACATTACGTTTGTCTCCTCACCGTCGACACTAGACTCAGTGTCTGGGTCTGTGTCGACCCACTGAGGTAACGGGCGTTTTAGGGCCCCTGACGGTGTCTGAGACGCCTGGACAGGCACTAATTGATTTGCCGATTGTCTCATGTCGTCAACAGTTTTTTGCAAAGTGCTGACATTGTCACGTAATTCTTTAAATACGATCATCCAGTCAGGTGTCGACTCCCTAGGGGGTGACATCACTAACCCAGGCAATTGCTCCGCCTCCACATCATTTTCCTCCTCATACATGTCGACACACACGTACCGACACACAGCACACACACCGGGAATGCTCTGATAGAGGACAGGACCCCACCAGCCCTTTGGAGAGACAGAGGGAGAGTTTGCCAGCACACACCAAGCGCTCTATATATATATATATATATATATATATATATATATATATATATATATATATATATATATATATATATATATATATATACATACACACACACACAGGGATGACCTTATATAAGTGTTACTCCCTTTTATAGCTGCTGTTTTTATTATTAGCTGCCAATAGTGCCCCCCCTTCTCTTTTTTACCCTGATTCTGTAGCAGGTCTGCAGGGGAGAGTCAGGGAGCCGTCCTTCCAGCGAAGCTGTGAGGGAAAATGGCGCTTGTGTGCTGAGGAGATAGGCTCCGCCCCTTCACGACGTCCTTATCTCCCGCTCTTTTCTGGAAAAATGGCAGGGGTTAAATACATCCATATAGCCCAGGAGCTATATGTGATGTATTTCTTTTTGCCAACCTAAGGTATATCTGTTATATTGCGTCTCAGGGCGCTCCCCCCCAGCGCCCTGCACCCTCAGTGACCGGAGTGTGAAGTGTGCTGAGAGCAATGGCGCACAGCTGCAGTGCTGTGCGCTACCTTAGTTGAAGACAGGACCGTCTTCTGCCGCCGATTTCACCGGACCTCTACGCTCTTCTGGCTCTGTAAGGGGGCCGGCGGCGCGGCTCCGGGACCCATCCAGGCTGAACCTGTGATCGTCCCTCTGGAGCTAATGTCCAGTAGCCTAAGAAACCCAATCCACTCTGCACGCAGGTGAGTTCGTTTCTTCTCCCCTTAGTCCCACGATGCAGTGAGCCTGTTGCCAGCAGGACTCACTGAAAATAAAAAACCTAAAATAAACTTTTATTCTAAGCAGCTCAGGAGAGCCACCTAGCCTGCACCCTTCTCGTTCGGGCACAAAAATCTAACTGAGGCTTGGAGGAGGGTCATAGGGGGAGGAGCCAGTGCACACCACCTGATCCTAAAGCTTTTATTCTTGTGCCCTGTCTCCTGCGGAGCCGCTACTCCCCCCCATGGTCCTTACGGAGTCCCAGCATCCACTAGGACGTCAGAGAAATACTATTACAAACTATACTTAAGCCGTTAGCACGACAATTAACATCTGTGTATCTGGTGGGCATAATACAGCTTCAGAGTATTGTCTGTATAGACACACGTTACTGTTCTTTGAACTGTTACTAATTATTTCTACTAATTGTCCTGAAGCTGTCTACACGTTAATTATTGCCTATGCATCTGGAGGACACTTTATAATTTCCAGGCTTTAAAAGGATATCCGGATCCATAAAAGAGCTTTGGCCGGCACAATCTTTGATACCTATTTCTGTGTTCCATAATTAGAACTCGTTACTATTGGATATAACAATTTTGAGTTCAAAATTAGAGCTATGTGCACAACGATGAGCTTATTGAAGTACCAGCTTTTTTAGATTTCTATTTTGAGGTCTTATTATATGTATATGTGTTTTTAAATTGATATTAAATTTATTATTAATTATACTACAACTAGCGCTCCTTATCTTTGTCTATAGTTTATCAAAGATATATATTTCTAGCGTGGTAACTTGTCCAGACCATTTTGTAAATGGAGAGATGGCCATGGATGCATGATTAACAGTATCAGGGATGCGTGATTGCGTCCTCTGTCTGAGAAGAGCACCCAGCGCACAGGCTGGAGGACCTGCTGGGCCACAGTCCACTCCAAAGCAGTGGTGGTCAGAGCGGAGGAATGCATCCAAACGACACTCCACTGTATTATCTGACACTGGGACTGAGATAGAAGAAGGACACAAATGGGCTTGGTGCTGCGTCTGTGGTGGCAGCAGACCTGAGAAGATCTGCAAATGCCGCAGGAGCAGTCTTCTGTAAAGAGACGCCTACATGCAGCTTCTCAGATCTAACACTTGCGTCCAAAGATGCAGCATCGATCGCACTATCGGGCTTCTGAGCAACACCATGGTCGCTCAGACTGTCCATCGCGATTAAGAGGCCGGGGCTAGCACTAAGCCTAAATACACAGTCGCTGGCTGCAACACGTCTACTTTTTACACGCCACTCTCTGTTACCTCCCCCAGACAGTTGCCATCTGTCATATATCAAACGCCTTCGCAGGATCACCATAGCATATGTGCAGTGCAGCAAAGACACATGGGCAGAACTGAAACCATCGAAGCCGAGTCCACCTCTGAATCAGATCCATAGTAGCTACACTGTGATCAGTGTGGAACAGGGTGCTTTCCATGCTTTAAATAAAGTTTTCCACCATGCTGAACAAGACTGTACTCTCTAGAGCAGCGACTACATGAGGCCCTCCAGCTGTTGTGGAACTACACATCCCAGCATGCCCTGCCATAGTTTTGCTATTAGCGAATACTAATGTGGCAGGGTATGCTGGGATGTGTAGCTCCACAACAGCTGGAGGGCCACATGATGAACACCCCTGCTGAAACACAGACACTCTTGCTGCCCTGTGCATAAAGGCTGCACTTCCTCTCTGCTGGCAGCATGCTCCCTCCAACTGTATCACTATGCAGTACTTTACCATGACCAGAGACTGCACAGTGCTCCCTACCTGTTCTAGCCTTCATGTACTGCACTTATTAGTCCTGTCACACAGGTATGGTCAATTACTTTGTCTAAAGGGGCATGCAGAGAGAGTTGAACGGGAAAACGTTTCTATATAGCATTCACAGGTGGAAATATTTAAAATGGTCATACATGGATTATATTCATTTATTACAATAACTGTATGTTTCAGTTTTAGCAAAGTATCCTGTCCTTCAAAATCAAAATGTGCACTACTCATGCACCATGCCCCATCCCCCCCCCAAAAAAAATCCTATAGTGAACACTCTTAAATGCAGACACATTGAGGGGCTGATTTGGAGTTGAATGGATCTCTGTACACAGACGCAAATGGTATGTTTTAGCATACAACGCACGCGGCAGATTACGCATTTTTGTGTATGTCCGTCCTATTCTGAATCAGACAGATCTTAGCCTCTATACAAACCATTAGGTTTATATTTCAGGGTATACCACTTCTGCCTGTACACTGTCCCATGTATGCACTATTCTACACCGCTCCAGGGATTAATTAAACATTGGATTTTCCCTTGCACCATTGAATGGCATGAATATTATTAGGACCAGAATCACCCTATCACTTAATCCATTCTGTTTGGAAGACTCCTATACAGGCGGCTCCATGTATCACATTATATTGTATTTATTTAATTATTTAGTGCTTGAGCTGTATTACCGCGATGGAAATTGCTGAGCAGCCTGCATGCGTTTGTGAATAGAATCTAAAAGGGGTTATTTAGATTTTGTAGCATGTACCGAGGTGCAGAATATTCAGTTGAGCAAGAAATGTATTGTATGGCAGACACAACAATTTGCTTTGTATTGTATGGCAGTCACTAGGATACAGTCTGCATTGTATGGCGCTAGCATGGATGCGCTTTGCTTTGTATGACAATAACTAGGGTACCAAAGTATTCTGTGATGGGCATAAGAATGCTCTCCGTATTGTATTAGGCCCTACACACTGGGCGATAATAGTCAAAGATCTGAACGAGATACCGTTCATATCTTTGAGTGTGGAGGCACCAGCGATGAACGATGCGGTGCCCCGTCGGCTGTGCATGCAGGCCAATATAGACGATCTCGTCCGTATTTGCCTGCACTTCTATGGAGCCGGGTGGAGTGAAGAAACTTCAATCCCCCAGTCACTGCCCCCCCGCCGCCGGGTCGCCCGTCGGCCGTATCCGCCGTCGGGCAGCTCGGCGGCGGATCGTTAAATGTGTAGGGCCCATTAGTCAATTCTGAGTAGCTCCACTGTATGAAAATCATTTCTGTCTGTATTATATTTCTTAAGTGTATGTAGATTATTAATGTAATATCAGGTTTACCGATGTCATTTGGAGGCAAATAATGTATTTAAATGTTGATATTTGAACTTTGACACACCAGGGCCTGGGTATTTCACTCCCCCTCATGTCATAAGCTAGCTACGCCACTGGAAGGGATTGCATAATATTTTCTAATTTAAGGAATGTTACAGGGCCTTACAGAGCTGAAGAAAAAATAAGATTTTACTTACCGGTAAATCTATTTCTCGTAGTCCGTAGTGGATGCTGGGAACTCCGTAAGGACCATGGGGAATAGCGGCTCCGCAGGAGACTGGGCACAACTAAAGAAAGCTTTAGGACTACCTGGTGTGCACTGGCTCCTCCCTCTATGACCCTCCTCCAGACCTCAGTTAGGATACTGTGCCCGGAAGAGCTGACACAATAAGGAAGGATTTTGAATCCCGGGTAAGACTCATACCAGCCACACCAATCACACCGTATAACTCGTGATACTATACCCAGTTAACAGTATGAAATATAACTGAGCCTCTCAACGGATGGCTCAACAATAACCCTTTAGTTAACAATAACTATATACAAGTATTGCAGACAATCCGCACTTGGGATAGGCGCCCAGCATCCACTACGGACTACGAGAAATAGATTTACCGGTGAGTAAAATCTTATTTTCTCTGACGTCCTAGTGGATGCAGGGAACTCCGTAAGGACCATGGGGATTATACCAAAGCTCCCAAACGGGCGGGAGAGTGCGGATGACTCTGCAGCACCGAATGAGCAAACTCAAGGTTCTCCTCAGCCAGGGTATCAAACTTGTAGACTTTAGCAAAAATGTTTGAACCCGACCAAGTAACAGCTCGGCAAAGTTGTAAAGCCGAGACCCCTCGGGCAGCCGCCCAAGAAGAGCCCACTTTCCTCGTGGAATGGGCTTTTACAGATTTAGGGTGCTGCAGTCCAGCCGCAGAATGTGCAAGTTGAATCGTGCTACAGATCCAGCGAGCAATAGTCTGCTAAGAAGCAGGAGCACCCAGCTTGTTGGGTGCCTACAGGATAAATAGCGAGTCAGTTTTCCTGACTCCAGCCGTCCTGGAAACATATTTTCAGGGCCCTGACTACGTCCAGTAACTTGGAGTCCTCCAAGTCCCACGTAGCCGCAGGCACCACAATAGGTTGGTTCACATAAAAAGCTGATACCACCATAGGAAGGAATTGGGAACGAGTCCTCAATTCCGCCCTATCCATATGGAAATCAGATAAGGGCATTTGCATGACAAAACCGCCAATTCTGATACACGCCTGGTCGACGCCAAGGCCAACCGCATGACCACTTTCCACGTGAGGTATTTTAGCTCTACGGATTTAAGTGGCTCAACCCAATGCGACTTCAGGAAATCCAACACCACGTTGAGATCCCACGGTGCCCCTAGAGGCACACACGGGGGCTGAATATGCAGCACTCCCTTAACAAAAGTCTGAACTTCAGGAAGAAAATGTACAGAGCCGTAATCTGGACCTTAACGTAATCTGGACCTTAACGTAACCCAATTGTAGGCCCGTAGTCACTCCTGACTGTAGGAAGTGCAGAAATCGACCCAGTTGAAATTCCTCCGTTGGGGCCTTCCTGGCCTCACACCAAGCAACATATTTTTGCCATATGCGGTGATAATATTTGCGATCACATCTTTCCTAGCCTTAATCAGCGTAGGAATGACTTCCTCCGGAATGCCTTTTTTCTTTAGGATCCGGTGTTCAACCGCCATGCCGTCAAACACAGCCGTGGTAAGTCTTGGAACAGGCAGGGCCCCTGCTGCCGCAGGTCCTGTCTGAGCGACAGAGGCCATGGGTCCTCTGAGATAATTTCTTGAAGTTCTGGGTACCAAGCTCTTCTTGGCCAATCCGGAACCACGAGTATAGTTCTTACTCCTCTCCTTCTTAGTATTCTCAATACCTTGGGTATGAGAGGCAAAGGAAGGAACCCATACACCGACTGGTACACCCACGGTGTTACCAGAGCGTCCACAGCTATCGCCTGAGGGTCCCTTGACCTGGCGCAATATCTTTTTAGCTTTTTGTTGAGGCGGGACGCCATCATGTCCACCTGTGGCCTTTCCCAAAGGTGTACAATAATTTTGAAGACTTCTGGATGAAGTCCCCACTTTCCCGTGTGGAGGTCGTGCCTGCTGAGAAAGTCTGCTTCCCAGTTGTCCACTCCCGGAATGAACACTGCTGATAGTGCTAACACGTGATTTTCCGCCCATCGGAGAATCCTTGTGGCTTCTGCCATCGCCGTCCTGCTTCTCGTGCCGGCTGGTGTTGAAGCAGGGGTCTAGCCTGACTTAGGGCATTGTAAATGGCCCTTAGTTCCAGAATATTTATGTGCAGGGAAGTCTCCTGACTTGACCATAGTCCTTGGAAGTTTCTTCCCTGTGTGACTGCTCCCCAGCCTCGAAGGCTGGCATCCGTGGTCACCAGGACCCAGTCCTGTATGCCGAATCTGCGGCCCTCTTGAAGATGAGCACTCTGCAGCCACCACAGCAGAGACACCCTTGTCCTTGGAGACAGGGTTATCAGACGATGCATCTGAAGATGCGATCCGGACCACTTGTCCAACAGGTCCCACTGAAAGGTTCTTGCATGAAACCTGCCGAATGGAATCGCTTCGTAGGAAGCTACCATTTTTCCCAGGATCCGCGTGCAGTGATGCACCGACACCGGTTTTGGTTTTAGGAGGCCTCTGACTAGAGATGACGGCTCCTTGGCCTTCTCCTCCGGGAGAAACACTTTTCTCTGTTCTGTGTCCAGAACCATCCCTAGGAACAGCAGGCGTGTCGTAGGGACCAGCTGTGACTTTGGAATGTTTAGAATCCAGCCGTGCTGTTGTAGCACTTCCCGAGATAGTGCTACCCCTACCAACAACTGCTCTCTGGACCTCGCCTTTATCAGGAGATCGTCCAAGTACGGGATAATTAAAACTCCCTTCCTTCGAAGGAGTATCATCATTTCCGCCATTACCTTGGTAAAGACCCTCGGAGCCGTGGAGAGACCGAACGGCAATGTCTGGAATTGGTAATGACAATCTTGTACCACAAACCTGAGGTGAGGATGGTAAATGGGGACATGTAGGTAAGCATCCTTGATGTCCAGCGATATCATGTAATCTCCCTCGTCCAGGCTTGCAATAACCGCCCTGAGCGATTCCATCTTGAACTTGAATTTTTTTATATATGTGTTCAAGGATTTCAAATTTAAAATGGGTCTCACCGAACCGTCCGGTTTCGGTACCACAAACATTGTGGAATAGGAACCCCTTCCTTGTTGAAGTAGGGGCACCTTTACTATCACTTGTTGTGAATACAGCTTTTGAATTGCCTGTAACACTGCCTCCCTGCCTGAGGGAGTGGTTGGCAAGGAAGATTTGAGGAAACGGCGGGGGGGGAGACGTCTCGAATTCCAGTTTGTACCCCTGAGATACTACTTGAAGGATCCAGGGATCCACCCGTGAGCGAGCCCACTGATTGCTGAAATTTTTGAGGCGGGCCCCCACCGTACCTGGCTCCGCCTGTGGAGCCCCAGCGTCATGCTGTGGACTTAGAGGAAGCGGGGGAGGACTTTTGTTCCTGGGAACTGGCTGTATGCTGCAGCTTTTTTCCCCTACCTCTGGGCAGAAAGGACGCGCCTTTAACCCGCTTGCCCCTATTGGGCCGAAAGGACTGTACCTGATAATACGGTGCTTTCTTTGGTTGTGAGGGAACATGGGGTAAAAATGTAGATTTCCCAGCTGTTGCTTCGGAAACGAGGTCCGAGAGACCATCCCCGAACAATTCCTCACCCTTATAAGGCAGAACTTCCATATGTCGTTTGGAATCTGCATCACCTGTCCACTGCCGAGTCCATAACCCTCTCCTGGCAGAAATGGACATTGCACTAATTTTGGACGCCAGCCGGCAAATATCCCTCTGTGCATCCCTCATGTATAAAAGTGCGTCTTTTATATGCTCTACGTTTAGCAATATAGTGTCCCTGTCTAGGGTATCTATATTATCTGACAGGGAATCTGACCACGCAGCAGCTGCACTGCACATCCAGGCTGAAGCTAGAGCCGGTCTCAGTATAACACCTGTGTGTGTATATATAGATTTCAGGATAGCCTCCTGTTTTCTATCAGCAGATTCATTCAGGGCGGCCGTATCCGGAGACGGTAGTGCCACCTTTTTTGACAAGCGTGTGAGCGCTTTATCCACCCTAGGGGATGTTACCCAGCGTGACCTATCCTCTGGCGGGAAAGGGTACGCCATTAGTAACCTCTTAGAAATTACCAGCTTTTTATCAGGGGAAGCCCACGCTTCTTCACACACTTCATTTAACTCTTCAGATGGAGGAAAAGCTACTGGTAGTTTTTTCTCTCCAAACATTATACCCTTTTTTGTGGTACCGGGGCTAACATCAGAAATGTGCAACACATTTTTCATTGCCTCAATCATGTAACGTGTGGCTTTACTGGAAGTTACATTAGTCTCTTCGTCGTCGACACTGGAGTCAGTATCCGTGTCGACATCTGTGTCAACCATCTGAGGTAGCGGGCGTTTTAGAGCCCCTGATGGTTTTTGAGACGCCTGGGCAGACACAGGCTGAGAAGCCGGCTGTCCCACATTTGGTATGTCGTCAAACCTTTTATGTAAGGAGTCGACACTATCACGTAATTCCTTCCACAGCACCATCCACTCAGGTGTCGACCCCGCAGGGGGTGACATCACATTTACAGGCATCTGCTCCGCCTCCACATAAGCCTCCTCATCAAACATGTCGACACAGTCGTACCGACACACCACAAACACACAGGGAATGCTCTGACAGAGGACAGGACCCCACAAAGCCCTTTGGAGAGACAGAGAGAGAGTATGCCAGCACACACCAGAGCGCTATATAACACTGGGATCCCACTATCAATGAGTGTTTTCCCTATAGCTACTTTTTATATATATTACATATATATATTATCTATACTGCGCCTAAATTTAGTGCCCCCCCCTCTCTTTTTTTACCCTTCTGTCGTATTCAGACTGCAGGGGAGAGCCAGGGAGCTTCCTTCCAGCGGAACTGTGAGGGGAAAATGGCGCCAGTGTGCTGAGGGAGAAGCCCCGCCCCCTTTTCGGCAGACTTTCTCCCGCTTTTTCTGTAATACTGGCAGGGGTAATTTTACATCTATATAGCCTCTAGGACTATATATGATGTATATTTGCCAGCCAAGGTGTTATTTATTGCCCTCAGGGCACCCCCCCCCCAGCGCCCTGCACCCATCAGTGACCGAAGTGTGAGGTGTACATGAGGAGCAATGGCGCACAGCTGCAGTGCTGTGCGCTACCTTGGTGAAGACCGAAGTCTTCTGCCGACGATTTTCCGGACCTTCTTCGTGCTTCTGGCTCTGTAAGGGGGACGGCGGCGCGGCTCCGGGAACGAACACCAAGGTCGGGTCCTGCGGTCGATCCCTCTGGAGCTAATGGTGTCCAGTAGCCTAAGAAGCCCAAACTACCACTTGTTAGGTAGGTTCGCTTCTTCTCCCCTTAGTCCCTCGCTGCAGTGAGTCTGTTGCCAGCAGACCTCACTGAAAATAAAAAACCTAAATATACTTTCTTTCTAGGTGCTCAGGAGAGCCCCTAGTGTGCATCCAGCTCGGCCGGGCACAAGAATCTAACTGAGGTCTGGAGGAGGGTCTTAGTGGGAGGAGCCAGTGCACACCAGTAGTCTAAAAGCTTTCTTTATAGTTGTGCCCAGTCTCCTGCGGAGCCGCTAATCCCCATGGTCCTTACGGAGTCCCCAGCATCCACTTAGGACGTTAGAGAAATATGTTAGCAAAGCATATGACCAAGCACTGCTAATGCTTTGCAAGTGAAGATTCCTAGATAACACTTCTGAAATACCATTCTTTTGAGAAACTTTAAACATGTTTAGGCAATGTAAAAACAGAAAAAAAAGGATACACTAGTTTACAGGCTACACAGTTTTAGCAGACTAGGGCAATATAATTTTTTTTCTTAAATGAAAAACTGAAATTCCACACTGCCTACAAGTCCATATATTATGTAAGACGCATAAACAGGGGTTCCTAAAACTCCTCACAGGCACTACTTGGCTATGGTTTCTTTTAGCTAGCTAATGAACCGTGGGAAGGGACTCTCAGTCCACTGAATGAATACAAAGAATCACATCTGGGAAGCACTTTCCAAACAGCATTGAAAATAAAGGCTTCCCTTTCAGGTTTTAAGGAATAAAAATGAAATAATTTCTTATAAAGATTTAAACATTGCTGATCTACTACTTGAATGGTTTTACATTTTATATTCACTTCAGAGGTCATAGTGTACGTGTTCAGCCCAGAGGTCATAGTGCACAAAAACGAAAACATGTAAAGGTTCAGAGCAAACAAGAATTATTTATTATCGGATTAAGAGATGGGAAGCAAAGCTACAACAAAAGAGGTGGTACACCGATAGACAGACAGACAGACAGACAGACAAATGCTTAATGGTATATTTACTAAAGTGCGGGGGGGGGGGGGGGGGGGTTGTTTGATTTTTTAAGAAGTGGAGTTGTTGCCCATAGCAATCAATGAGATTCCATCTACTATCTTCTAGAAGGTGCTAGATAAATAAGTAGAATATTGCTATTTAGTGTGCAGTAAGTAGCACATCTAGCTGCAGTATATACCAACACTGGACACATCGTCAATATATGCATCAAAGGTTTACAGTTTAAGTGTGGATGTCAAATGTAAGCTAGCCATACTGGATTCCACCAGAAGCAGACAGAGCAATTTAACAGGATATGCTTCAGTTATGTTTCAGTTGATAAGACTGTGTCGGTTTGGTCATATGGTAGATATTAGTTACCTGCTACCCACTGACAGCTACATCTGAACATGAACAGGTTGCATTTATTGCAGTCATAATAGAATACAATAAACTAACTCTACAGTATAAAATACTGAAAAGGTATTTGTAGAGATACGTGCATAATAAAACTAAACTAAACAGTTTTCTGCTAAATACTAGGGTGTTTTTTTCAGTTTTTTGTTTGGTTTTTTTTTTACAATATAGTCCCAATTTGCACAGCTACATCCCTTCAAAAATAAGAATTTACTTACCGATAATTCTATTTCTCGGAGTCCGTAGTGGATGCTGGGGTTCCTGAAAGGACCATGGGGAATAGCGGCTCCGCAGGAGACAGGGCACAAAAAGTAAAGCTTTAGGATCAGGTGGTGTGCACTGGCTCCTCCCCCTATGACCCTCCTCCAAGCCTCAGTTAGGTACTGTGCCCGGACGAGCGTACACAATAAGGAAGGATTTATGAATCCCGGGTAAGACTCATACCAGCCACACCAATCACACTGTACAACCTGTGATCTGAACCCAGTTAACAGTATGATAACAGCGGAGCCTCTGAAAAGATGGCTCACAACAATAATAACCCGATTTTTGTAACTATGTACAAGTAATGCAGATAATCCGCACTTGGGATGGGCGCCCAGCATCCACTACGGACTCCGAGAAATAGAATTATCGGTAAGTAAATTCTTATTTTCTCTATCGTCCTAGTGGATGCTGGGGTTCCTGAAAGGACCATGGGGATTATACCAAAGCTCCCAAACGGGCGGGAGAGTGCGGATGACTCTGCAGCACCGAATGAGAGAACTCCAGGTCCTCCTTAGCCAGGATATCAAATTTGTAGGATTTTACAAACGTGTTTGCCCCTGACTAAATAGCCGCTCGGCAAAGTTGTAAAGCCGAGACCCCTCGGGCAGCCGCCCAAGATGAGCCCACCTTCCTTGTGGAATGGGCATTTACATATTTTGGCTGTGGCAGGCCTGCCACAGAATGTGCAAGCTGAATTGTATTACACATCCAACTAGCAAAAGTCTGCTTAAAAGCAAGAGCACCCAGTTTGTTGGGTGCATACAGGATAACAGCAAGTCAGTTTTCCTGACTCCAGCCGTCCTGGAACCTATATTTTCAGGGCCCTGACCACATCTAGCAACTTGGAGTCCTCCAAGTCCCTAGTAGGCGCAAGACACCACAATAAGCTGGTTCAGGTGAAACACTGACACCACCTTAGGGAGAGAACTGGGGACGAGTCCGCAGCTCTGCCCTGTCCGAATGGACAAACAGATATGGGCTTTTTTGAGAAAAAAACCACCAATTTGACACTCGCCTGGTCCAGGCCAGGTCCAAGAGCATGTTCACTTTTCATGTGAGATGCTTCAAATCCACAGATTTGACTGGTTTTAAACCAATGTGTTTTGAGGAATCCCAGAACTACGTTGAGATCCCACAGTGCCACTGGAGGCACAAAAGGGGGTTGTATATGCAATACTCCCTTGACAAACTTCTGGACTTCAGGAACTGAAGCCACTTCTTTCTGGAAGAAAAATCGACAGGGCCGAAATTTGAACCTTAATGGACCCCAATTTGAGGCCCATAGACACTCCTGTTTGCAAGAAATGCAGGAATCGACCGAGTTGAAATTTCTTCGTGGGGCCTTCCTGGCCTCACACCACGCAACATATTTTCGCCACATGTGGTGATAATGTTGTGCGGTCACCTCCTTTCTGGCTTTGACCAGGGTAGGAATGACCTCTTCCTGAATGCCTTTTCCCTTAGGATCCGGCGTTCCACCGCCATGCCGTCAAACGCAGCTGCGGTAAGTCTTGGAACAGACATGGTACTTGCTGAAACAAGTCCCTTCTTAGCGGCAGAGGCCATAAGTCCTCTGTGAGCATCTCTTGAAGTTCCGGGTACCAAGTCCTTCTTGGCCAATCCGGAGCCATGAGTATAGTTCTTACTCCTCTACGTCTTATAATTCTCAGTACCTTAGGTATGAAAAGCAGAGGATGGAACACATACACCGACTGGTACACCCACGGTGTTACCAGAACGTCCACAGCTATTGCCTGAGGGTCTCTTAACCTGGCGCAATACCTGTCCCGTTTTTTGTTCAGACGGGACGCCATCATGTCCACCTTTGGTAATTCCCAACGGTTTACAATTATGTGGAAAACTTCCCCATGAAGTTCCCACTCTGCCGGGTGGAGGTCGTGCCTACTGAGGAAGTCTGCTTCCCAGTTTCCATTCCCGGAATGAAACACTGCTGACAGTGCTATCACATGATTTTCCGCCCAGCGAAAAGTCCTTGCAGTTTTTGCCACTGCCCTCCTGCTTCTTGTGCCGCCCTGTCTATTTACGTGGGCGACTGCCGTGATGTTTTATCCCACTGGATCAATACCGGCTGACCTTGAAGCAGAGGTCTTGCTAAGCTTAGAGCATTATAAATTTACCCTTAGCTATATTTATGTGGAGAAAAATCTCCAGACTTGATCACACTCCCTGGAAATTTTTTCCTTGTATGACTGCTCCCCAGCCTCTCGGGCTGGCCTCCGTGGTCACCAACATCCAAAACTGAATGCCGAATCTGCGGCCCTCTAGAAGATGAGCACTCTGTAACCACCACAGGAGAGACACCTTGTCCTTGGATATAGGGTTATCCGCTGATGCATCTGAAGATGCGATCCGGACCATTTGTCCAGCAGATCCCACTGAAAAGTTCTTGCATGAAATCTGCCGACTGGAATTGCTTCGAAGGAAGTCACCATTTTTTTTTACCATGGCCCTTGTGCAATGATGCACTGATTTTAGGAGGTTCCTGACTAGCTCGGATAACTCCCTGACTTTCTCTTCCGGGAGAAACACCTTTTTCTGGACTGTGTCCAGAATCATCCCTAAGCACAGGAGACTTGTTGTCGGGATCAGCTGCGATTTTGGAATCTTTAGAATCCACCCCTGCTGTTGTAACAGTATCCGAGATAGTGCTACTCCGACCTCCAACTGTTCCCTGGACTTTGCCCTTATCAGGAGATCGTCCAAGTAAGGGATAATTAAGACGCCTTTTCTTCGAAGAAGAACCATCATTTCGGCCATTACCTTGGTAAAGACCCGGGGTGCCGTAGACAATCCAAACGGCAGCGTCTGAAACTGATAGTGACAGTTCTGTACCACGAACCTGAGGTACCTTTAGTGATAAGGGCAAATTTGGGACATGGAGGTAAGCATCCCTGATGTCTCGGGACACCAGATAGTCCCCTTCTTCCCGGTTCGTTATCACTGCTCTGAGTGACTCCATCTTGATTTGAACCTTTGTAAGTGTTCAAATTTTTTTAGATTTAGAATAGGTCTCACCTAGCCTTCTGGCTTCAGTACCACAATATAGTGTGGAATAATACCCCTTTTTTGTAGGAGGGGTAATTTAATTATCACCTGCTGGGAATACAGCTCGTGAATTTTTCCCATACTGCCTCCTTGTCGGAGGGAGACCTTGGTAAAGCAGCCTTCAGGAGCCTGCGCAGGGGAAACGTCTCGACATTCCAAACTGTACCCCTGGGATACTACTTGTAGGATCCAGGGGTCCTGTACGGTCTCAGCGTCATGCTGAGAGCTTGTCAGAAGGGTTGGAACGCTTCTGTTCCTGGGAATGGGCTGCCTGCTGCAGTCTTCTTCCCTTTCCTCTATCCCTGGGCAGATATGACTCTTATAGGGACGAAAGGACTGAAGCTGAAAAGACAGTGTCTTTTTCTGCAGAGATGTGACTTAGGGTAAAAACGGTGGATTTTCCAGCAGTTGCCGTGGCCACCAGGTCCGATGGACCGACCCCAAATAACTCCTCTTCCTTTATACGGCAATACACCTTTGTGCCGTTTGGAATCTGCATCACCTGACCACTGTCGTGTCCATAAACATCTTCTGGCAGATATGGACATCGCACTTACTCTTGATGCCAGAGTGCAAATATCCCTCTGTGCATCTCGCATATATAGAAATACATCCTTTAAATGCTCTATAGTCAATAAAATACTGTCCCTGTCAAGGGTATCAATATTTTTAGTCAGGGAATCCGACCAAGCCACCCCAGCTCTGCACATCCAGGCTGAGGCGATCGCTGGTCGCAGTATAACACCAGTATGTGTGTATATACTTTTTATGATATTTTTCCAGCCTCCTGTCAGCTGGCTCCTTGAGGACGGCCCTATCTATAGACGGTACCGCCACTTGTTCTGATAAGCGTGTGAGCGCCTTATCCACCCTAAGGGGTGTTTCCCAACGCGCCCTAACTTCTGGCGGGAAAGGGTATACCGCCCATATTTTCTATCGGGGGGAACCCACGCATCATCACACACTTCATTTAATTTATCTGATTCAGGAAAAACTACGGTAGTTTTTTCACATCCCACATAATACCCTCTTTTGTGGTACTTGTAGTATCAGAAATATGTAACACCTCCTTCATTGCCCTTAACGTGTGGCCCTAATAAGGAATACGTTTGTTTATTCACCGTCGACACTGGATTCAGTGTCCCTGTCTGTGTCTGTGTCGACCGACTAAAGTAAACGGGCGTTTTAAAACCCCTGACGGTGTTTTTGAGACGTCTGGACCGGTACTAATTGTTTGTCGGCCGTCTCATGTCGTCAACCGACCTTGGCGCGTGTTGACAATATCACGTAATTCCCTAAATAAGCCATCCATTCCGGTGTCGACTCCCTAGAGAGTGACATCACCATTACAGGCAATTGCTCCGCCTCCTCACCAACATCGTCCTCATACATGTCGACACACACGTACCGACACACAGCACACACACAGGGAATGCTCTGATAGAGGACAGGACCTACTAGCCCTTTGGAGAGACAGAGGGAGAGTTTGCCAGCACACACCAAAAACGCTATAATTATATAGGGACAACCTTATATAAGTGTTTTCCCTTATAGCATCTTTTTTATATATTTCTAACGCCAAATTAGTGCCCCCCCTCTCTGTTTTAACCCTGTTTCTGTAGTGCAGTGCAGGGGAGAGCCTGGGAGCCTTCCCTCCAGCCTTTCTGTGAGGGAAAATGGCGCTGTGTGCTGAGGAGATAGGCCCCGCCCCTTTTTCGGCGGCCTCGTCTCCCGCTCTTAACGGATTCTGGCAGGGGTTAAATATCTCCATATAGCCCCCGGAGGCTATATGTGAGGTATTTTTAGCCAAAAAAAGGTTTTCATTTGCCTCCCAGGGCGCCCCCCTCCCAGCGCCCTGCACCCTCAGTGACTGCCGTGTGAAGTGTGCTGAGAGGAAAATGGCGCACAGCTGCAGTGCTGTGCGCTACCTTAAGAAGACTGAGGAGTCTTCTGCCGCCGATTCTGGACCTCTTCTCGTTTCAGCATCTGCAAGGGGGCCGGCGGCGAGGCTCCGGTGACCATCCAGGCTGTACCTGTGATCGTCCCTCTGGATCTAATGTCCAGTAGCCAAGAAGCCAATCCATCCTGCACGCAGGTGAGTTCACTTCTTCTCCCCTAAGTCCCTCGTTGCAGTGATCCTGTTGCCAGCAGGACTCACTGTAAAATAAAAAACCTAAGCTAAACTTTTCTAAGCAGCTCTTTAGGAGAGCCACCTAGATTGCACCCTTCTCGGCCGGGCACAAAAATCTAACTGAGGCTTGGAGGAGGGTCATAGGGGGAGGAGCCAGTGCACACCACCTGATCCTAAAGCTTTACTTTTTTGTGCCCTGTCTCCTGCGGAGCCGCTATTCCCCATGGTCCTTTCAGGAACCCCAGCATCCACTAGGACGATAGAGAAATTAGATAAACCAATGGTGATATACAAACTGTACAAGGTTTTTTTTTTGTATAATCAATATTTATTTCCAGCCACAAATATACCAAAACAGTAATCAACATTTAAAAGACACACGGATAAATAAGTAGTGGTGGGGGAAAGGGGAGATTAAATTAGGTGTATGAAGGTGGTGTGTCGAATTGAGTAATTGAGTATATAAAAGGTGTCTATTCATATAGATTGTTCAATTCGGAGAGGTAATTAACACATGGGACGATATTAAATTGTTATACCACGCCCGATCTCCTGTCTTAAGTGACGAGAGAACGTGCCCATAGAGTTCAGGTTTAGCCTTGTAAAGCAGCTAAACTCAACAAAAGAGCTGGGCGCGACTGTGAAAAGTGCTATTTGGGCGCCCAAACGGGTCACATTTCAGCTCTCCGCCTCTGGAGGGTGCGAGCTGGAATGCAGACGCCAGCAGCCATCGCGCCCAAATGGAGCTACAATTGAATAGCTTCGTTTGGGCATCATCTACTGGTTGCTAGTAGAAAAACATTTGAATTCCGCCTAAGGATTCATGTTGAAAAATTCTAAAGTTATGCAAGCATGTTGACCTCTCCTGGCATACTAATGAAAAATCCCTGTCCTCTGCGAAGTGGAGATCCCAACAAGATGTGCCGTGAGTAAATTATAGTGACATCTCAATCACCCCAGCCTCAAAGATTCATCTGGTGTACACTACCAAGAGATGATCTCCAGCCTCCGGAGAGGGGGCTAACCTGATTCACCTTATATATTCCAGAGTGCTAATGCCCCATTGAGCAGGTGGCTGATGAATTACGCTGCCAGAGTCCTACAGACATTGGAGTCTGTCTGCAAATCATCATCAGAGACCAGGCCTGTGCATTTGAAGCAGGCGACCTTGCACCTTCCGAACAGCCGAGGGACCCAGGTGAGGAGGCTGTTGCGCAGCTGGCATACTGCGAATCCGGACAACATGCTATCAATGAGGCATTTAAAGTCCCCTCTTGCAGCATACTGCCTACTCCTCCTTGCCTGGGCAGCACAGAAAGTCACGGAAGGCGCATCACATAGATCTCTTACAGATAATAAGATTTGGAGGAAGGGGGAACCTTGGCTGTAGCTCTCCCACCTTCACTACAGGGGTACCTCTTATACCACTTTCAGACAGCAATGCTGGGTCCCACTCGGGAACTGGAAACGGGTCTTTCCCGGGTGGGACCCGGCCTTGGACCATACACACCGCCGCCGGCATAGGGGAAGGGGGGGGTCCGGAGGCGGAGCTGGGAGATGACATGATCTCTGCGCTGCCTCTCCCAGTGAACGGGTACACACTGCGCCTGAATAACCCTTCTTATAACTCGGGTTGAATTACCTGGTCAGGCGACCCGGGAATTCATCTGTGGCCTATATCACTGCGCACAGCGACTGATGTCGACCTGGCAATATACCGGGTTATTTATGCGGTGTGAAAGGGGGTATGACTGGCCGGAATCAGTGAAGGGAGAGGAAAGAACAGTATTCACTGTTCTTCTAACCCACAAACCTCCTTATGCCATCCTATGAATCGTTCTCCTCATACTACTGTATGGGGAAGCGATATCTACACTAACCCGAGACAAAGCAGCAAAAAGCCCCGCTATCACCGATATAGGACTTTTCACTGCTACATAAATAGACCCTAAAGATAGCAACAGGTCTTCACTAATCTATTCCACCTCTACAGACAAAACTGATATTCAACAGATTCCTTCAGAAACAAACCATGTAGCAGTAAACACCAAGGGGTAGTGTGGCCGGAGAAACCCCACCTAGGCCACAGTTAATGGCAGCTGCTGCATGGAAGGGGTTAACTCTCTGTGTACGGGGCCATCTTGCTGAGTACAATGGGTGCTTGGAGCTGTTTTCACAAAGGCACTGGCGCTAGGCACCATTTTCAGATGTATACTCTGCGCTAGTCGCCGAGAGGGTTATAAATGTTCAAAATGTAATTCTGCTGCGGGGTACACTGGGCTCCACAGGGAATGACATTGGGGTGTAGAGTAGGATCTTGATCCGAGGCACCAACAGGCTAAAAGCTTTGACTGTTCCCAGATTGCATAGCGCCGCCTCCTCTATAACTCCACCTCCGTGCACAGGGGCTCAGTTTTGTAGTTGGTGCCATGCAGTGCAGGCATACAACAGGGGGGCTGATCCTGCAGCCCTGAGAAGAGCTTTTAAAGTGAAAAATGAAGACTTCAAAGGCTGCAGCAGAGGCACTGTAAATGTTAGATATCAGTCAGACATCTCCTGCTGTAGCTCCATCACCTCCTCCAGCGGCACTGTACACTCCCGCGCCCTGGTTGCTGGGTACCTACAGCGGAGGCTCCAGTCTCTCTCAAGTTAGTCACACACACCACTGCTGCTTTCCAGGATCGCGTGGCCGCACTCAGGGAAGAGATAAGTGGGTCCCCAAGACGGGACCCGCTGGAAATTGCGATCCCACGTGGCCGATGGGATGCGGGCCGTGGACACTGTGGTCGTACAGGCACACCACTAGACCACCAGGGCAAGGGCACAGGTCAGTTTTGACAAAAAAACAAACAAAAAATAAACATTTATTATATAGCCCACAGTACCCGGTGGTGAAGTCCAGCAGGGGGATAAGGCTTTGACCTGTAGCCCCTCCCCCAGCCCCAGGGCGCCATTTAGAGTAAATGTTCCCAACCTGGAGCTGCATATCTCTCTCCCTCACTCCCTGTCAGCGTTTGGGCGCCATTAGGACAAGCTGAGCTGATCCTGGGACTGTTTGGGCAAATCTTCCTCTGTAAAGCCGAATGCATGTCAGTGCTGTGCATTTCACAGGACACGTAAGTATTCTACATGTCTGCTGACAATGGGGGTAATTCCAAGTTGATCGCAGCAGGAATTTTGTTAAGAGTTGGGCAAAACAATGTGCACTGCATATAACACGTGCAGAGAGAGTTAGATTTGGGTGGGTTATTTTGTTTCTGTGCAGGATAAATACTGGCTGCTTTATTTTTACACTGCAAATTAGATTGCAGATTGAACTCACCACACCCAAATCTAACTCTCTCTGCACATGTTATATCTGTCTCCCCTGCAGTGCACATAGTTTTGCCCAACTGCTAACAAAATTCCTGCTGTGATCAACTTGGAATTACCCCCAATGTTAGATAAGAAAGAGTTCATTTAGTCAGGGTTATATAGTACAAGTACCCTGTGATATAAATCCAGTCTTTACTGTGCATTGTTATATCTATTGAGTGTATAGCTATACTTCGTACTACTCTGTATTGCTAGTCCATTGCAGTGTTACTGCATGTCATAATTTCTGCACTGTACAATGTGACTATGTGTGTGTGCATATAGCTGCTGTGTGACCTCCATTTCATGTATCTCACTCAGATTGCTATCCCTATATTCTATAACATGAGGTGGCTAGGTGCGTCAGGTTTATCATTTAATATAGGTATTTCACAGGATATACTCAGTGTGTATTTTTCTCTGTGATTTTTAGTCACCATATACCTCTTGAATTCCCTGTTTGTGCCGTTACATTGCACAGGGGGTTCTTGTCAGGTATTGTGCTGCTGTTATTGTAATGGGTTGCCTTGCATTGAGCTTTCGAATATGTCAGCTACAAAGGGCAATGGTGCTGGGGCTGATCCCACATTGCGTGGTGGTGACGCTGCAGACACATTTGAGACAAATATAGCAGCTGAGAGTTCAGGTTCTGGGGGTTCCTTGCCACCCAGTGGGATCGTAGCAACGGGGGTTCAAAATGACCCCCCTTGGGCTTCCTTCTCCACGCTACTGAATACGCTGGTATCTAGACTAAACGCCCCCAATGGAACCTCCTGTGCCGGTACAGTCGCTTATGGTTCCTGTGGTTAACCAGCCATGGGCAGATCAATTGTCTGCTCAGTTACAGCAATTGAACCAATCACTGACTACTCAGAAGTCTAACCCTCACCCGCCTAAGACCAAGGGGTCCTCTAAGCGGGCCATTACTTCCTCACAATCCACCAATGGGGGTCATTCCGAGTTGTTCGCTCGTTCTTTTTCATCACATCGCAGCGATTTTCCGCAAACTGCGCATGCGCAATGTTCGCACTGCGACTGCGCCAAGTAAATTTGCTAAGAAGTTTGGTATTTTACTCACGGCATTACAAGGTTTTTTCTTCGTTCTGCTGATCGTAGTGTGATTGACAGGAAGTGGGTGTTTCTGGGCGGAAACTGGCCGTTTTATGGGAGTGTGTGAACAAACGCTGCCGTTTCTGGGAAAAACGCGGGAGTGGCTGAAGAAACGGGGGAGTGTCTGGGCGAACGCTGGGTGCGTTTGTGACGTCAAACCAGGAACGACAAGCACTGAACTGATCGCACTGGAAGAGTAAGTCTCGAGCTACTCAGAAACTGCACATAAAAATCTTTTCGCAATATTGCGAATACTTCGTTCGCAATTTTGCTAAGCTAAGATTCACTCCCAGTAGGCGGCGGCTTAGCGTGTACAATGCTGCTAAAAGCAGCTTGCGAGCGAACAACTCGGAATGAGGGCCAATGTCCCAGACACCTCGTCTGATGAGGATGGTGTTTATACGGACCCCACAGATTCTGATCCTGATGCTTCTGATGGGGAATCTGTTTCACAGGTGGATGTTCCTGACCTGTGGAGGCTATCAGGCTTATTCTTCAAATTACTGATGACCCGGAGCCTGATGCTGCCCCTAAGAAACCGGACAGATTTAAACGTCAGGTGGTGGTTAAACAAGTTTTACCTCAGTCTGACCATTTAGTTGACATACGTCAGGAGTCCTGGGAAAATCCAGGAAAGAAATTCACACCTCATAAGAAGATGCTGACTCGCTATCCCCTCGCTGCAGAGCTAAGTAAAAATTGGGAGACACCCCCGCCAGTGGATTCGCAGGTGGCGCGGCTGGTGGTATCCTCAGCTCTGCCAGTAACTACCGTCACATCTCTGAAAGAACCTACGGATAAGCGTGTGGAGGGTTGTTTAAAGGCGATTTACACCATAGCGGGTGCTGCGCTTCGGCCCTCCATCGCAGCGACATGGGCTGCAGAGGCAATTGAAGCGTGGGCTCAGGAGTTGGAAGCTGAAATATCTTCCAACGCTTCTGATCATGCCAGACAATGCTTATCGTATATTGGGGGTAATTCTGAGTTGATCGCAGCAGCAAGTTTGTTAGCAGTTGGGCAAAACCATGTGCACTGCAGGTGTGGCAGATATAACATGTGCAGAGAGAGTTAGATTTGGGTGGGTTATTTTGTTTCTGTGCAGGGTAAATACTGGCTGCTTTATTTTTACACTGCAATTTAGATTTCAGTTTGAATACACCCCACCCAAATCTAACTCTCTATGCACATGTTATATCTGCCCCCCTGCAGTGCACATGGTTTTGCCCAACTGCTAACAAATTTGCTGCTGCGATCAACTCAGAATTAGGCCCATTGTCACAGCTTCTCATTACATTAAAGAGGCAGCTTCCGATGCCGGTATTATGGCGGCCAAGGCTTCTACTACATCCATACTGGCTCGCCGGATTCTATGGTTGCGGTCCTGGTCTGTGGATATGGAGTCTAAGAAAACCCTGGAGGTACTCCTTTTTAAAAGGGAGACATCCTTTTCGGAGAAGACCTCAACAAGATTGTGGCTGACTTAGCTTCTGCTAAAACAGCTTGTCTAGCTAGTACTGCTGCTTCGGTACCGAAGGCTAGGAGTGCTTCTTTTCGCTCCTTTCCTCCTTCAGGGAAAGCAAAGGGTCAGGCATATCCAAAACAGGCTCGCAATTCCAAACCCAATAAGCCCAAACGGGCCTGCCGCATGACGGGGCGCGCCTTCCTCTGGGGGATCCCAGGGTGGGGGGCCGACTTTTAGGGTATATCCAGGATTGTTTGAAGGCCACTTCCGATGCCTGGGTACGGGAAGTAGTCACTCGAGGTTACGCAGTATCCTTCAAAAATCGTACCCCTCATCGATTTTGCCCGACAGACGTCACTTCGGATCAGGTGAAGGCAAAAACTCTTCATTCGGTGGTACAGTCCCTCCTGGACACAGGAGTGTTAGTACAGGTGCTTCTGGCTCAAAGAGGCAAGGGGTACTATTCACCGCTGTTCCTAGTCCCAAAACCAAATGGGCCCTCCTGGCCCATTCTCAACCTCAAGTCCTTGAACAAATTTGTGAGGGTCTCCAAGTTTCATATGGAAACTCTTCGCTCTATTGTTCTGGCCTTATAACCTGGGGATTATATGGTCTCCCTGGACATACAGGATGCTTACCTGCATATTCCCATTGCAATGTCGCATTAGCAATACCTGAGGTTTGCGGTTGGCAAACTCCATTACCAATTTCGGACGTTACCTTTTGGTTTGACCACGGCTCCGTGAGTCTTCACCAAGGTCGCCATGACCTTGGTGAATACTCGCGGACCCGTGGTCAAACCAAAAGGTAACGTCCAAAATGAAGGCTGTACTCCACCGTCAAGGGATCAGGATCCAACAGTACCTGGACGACTTTTTGGTCTTGGCAAATTCCCCAGAATTCTCCTACGTCATCTGGATCTGACTATCCAGTTTCTGCAAGCCCACGGGTGGCTCATCAACTGGAAGAAGTCTTCACTGGTCCCTGCTCAGGGCATGGTGCACCTGAGGGTGTTGTTGGACACTCACAACCAGCGGTTGTTCTTGTCTCAGGAGAAAGTCCTGAAACTTCAGGACAGGATTCGATGCTTCCTATCTCGTCAGCAAGTGTAAATACATTCGGCAATGCAAATGCTAGGTCTCATGGTGTCGGCTATCGACATGGTGAGTACGCTCAATTCCATTCCCGCCCTCTGCAGAAGCTGATTATTATCAAGTGGGACTCACCGGATCAGGTCTCTTATGATCTCCTTGTCTCCGGAGGTCCGTCTGTCACTGTGCTGGTGGCTTCAGCACCGATTGAGCAGGGGTCGTCCCTTCTGGATCTCCTACTGGGTTCTTCTGGCGACGGATGCCAGTCTGAGATGTTGGGGCGCGGTGTTTGAGCAACACTCCTTTCAGGGTCGGTGAACCAAGGAGGAATCTCTTCTCCCGATAAACATTCTGGAATTGCGGGCAGTGTTCAACTCATTGAACTTGGCCCAGCATTTAATACAGAAAAGACCTGTTCATATCGGCAGTATTCATTCCGGGGGGTCCTAAACTTGGAAGCGGACTTTCTCGTCAGGACGTACACACAGGTGAGTGGAGCCTCCATCCAAAAGTGTTTCAACTCCTCATGGACAGGTGGGGCCTTCCAGATGTGGACCTGATGGCGTCTCGACACAATCACAAGGTTCCGGTCTTCGGAGCAAGGACAAGGGACCCTCAAGCAGCGTTTGTGGACGCACTGGCAATTCCATGGAACTTTGAGCTGCCGTACGTGTTCCCTCCGGTGTCACTCCTACCCAGAGTAATACGGAAGTTCAAGCAAGAAGGAGGAATCCTGCTTCTGATCACTCCCGTGTGGCCCAGACGGCAATGGTTCTCAGACCTTCAAGGTCTCTCGATAAAGCGTCCACTTCTACTTCCACAGCGCCCAGATCTCCTCATTCAGGGCACCTGTGTATATCAGGATTTAGCCCGGTTGGCTTTGACGGCGTGGCTCTTGAAGCTTCAGTCTTGAGGGCCAAAGGATTTTCTGAGGCGGTCATTCAAACCATGTTGAAGTCCCGGAAACCCGCTTCTGCTCGGATTTACCATAGGGTCTGGATTTATTACTTTTCTTGGTGCGCATCTAACAATCATGACGCTTACAAGTTAAGTACGGCCAAACTTTTGGCCTTTCTACAACAGGGCCTGTACTTGGGCCTTCGTCTGGCCTCCATCAAGGTTCAGCCTTGTCAGTTTGGTTCCAGAGAAAAATTGCGACTTTACCTGATGTGCATACGTTCACTCAGGGTGTGTTGCGAATTCAACCTCCCTATGTTCCGCCTGTGGCCCATTGAGATTTGTCGGTGGTTTTGGAGGCGTTGCAAGGATCTCCGTTTGAGCCTCTTGAACCTTAGGTGGCTCTCTCTTAAGGCGTGGTTTCTGCTGGCCATTGCCTCTGCTAGACGGGTGCCTAATTTGGGTACCTTGTCTTGTAGGTCACCATATCTGATTTTTCACCGTGATCGGGCGGTTCTTAGAACATGTCCCGGTTATTTGCCTAAGGTAGTGTCTTCTTTCCACCTTAAACAGATTGTGGTTCCGGCCTTTGCCTCTCCTGAATGGTCTTCCAAAGAGCGGTCTTTGGATGTGGTACGGGCTCTCCGTATCTACGTGAAGAGAACTGCCTCCATCAGGGAGTCTAATTCTCTCTTTGTTCTGTTTGGTTTTCACAAACGTGGCTGACCTGCTCACAAGCAGACCCTAGCCAGATGGATTAGAATAGTGTTTGCACATGCTTATGTACAGGCTGGCCTTCCAGCTCCTGCTACCATAAATGCCCATTTAACTCGGTCGTTTGGACCTTCTTGGGCGGACCGCCGTGGTGCAACCCTTGAACAATTGTACAATGTGGCTACGCGGTCCTCAGTGAACACGTTCATAAGGTTCTATGCCTTCGGTTCTTGTGCCCGCTACAGTGCATCCCCTCCCATAGGGAACTGCTTTAGGACATCCCCAATGTCATTCCCTGTGGAGTCCAGTGTACCCCGCAGCTGAAAATAAGCTTTATGGTAAGAACTTACCTTTGTTAAATCTCTTTCTGCGAGGTACACTGGGCTCCACAGGACGCCCACCCTGACGCACTTAGCTTCTTTGGGTTGGTCTGGCATTAGCTGCTGACACTTTCTCCTGTCGTGAGAGTGTGGTGTATGTGGCTACGAACAGTTGTCGTCTCTTTTGCCTGCTACTGCATTGGACTGGTTAACAAAAACTGAGCTACTGTGCACGGAGGCGGGGTTAGAGAGGAGGTGGCGCTATGGATTCTGGGAACAGTCAAAGCTTTTAGCCTGTTGGTGCCTCGGATCAAAATCCTACTCTACACCCCAATGTCATTCCCTGTGGAGCACAGTGTACCTTGCAGAAAGATTTAACAACAGTAAGTTCTTACCATAAATCTCGTTTTTTTGTGTGGTGCGCCGCAGCTCACCTTCGGACCTCTCCGGTGGCCGCGAAGGTGAAGGTAAACCCCTGGTGCGCTGCACCTGGGGAGAAGGGATGGCAGAAGTCGCTACAACGCTCCGTGTCAACCGCTGGGGTCCGGGAGCTCGACTCCCTGTGCGACTGGGGGTTGTTGTGGCTGAACGTTGGTGGGGATAGGGGGAAGCCAGCTACCCGTACCTCCAGCACTGGAGTCCCCCCAGTCCTCTCCCACAAAAACGGAATGCCTTCCCAAATAGCCCCCAAGCTGGGAGCTGCTGAAAGAATCAGCTTTCCAAACAGCTGAATGTTTTCCTGAGGCTCCATAGAGCTCCCCCTCAGTGGGCAGGGAATCTTGCCAGGGGATCTGGGATGCCCATCTCTGGAGTTCGGTTTCAGGCTAGAGAAGGTGAGTTGGGTCTCCTGGAAGAAGTTTTCGGAGGGAAACTTTTTTTTCCCCCTCAGACTGAAAGGCACAGGGGAGTGGCTAACTACGCAGGAAGGCAGCAGCCCAAAGGAATAACCACTCCCCACCGCCCATAGGGGAAAATAGTAACTGTGCAGGTGACCAAGGCATGCACAACACAGGCACGTGCAGTGATTGGTTGGAGAGAACAGAATATATACCATCTCACATTATTCTGCTGTGAACATCTTACTGTATGCCGTCCCCCCTGGCAACAGGGAAGTGTCTTTTTAAGACTACTGAGCAATAAACATCCTTGCCTCAAGATGACGATTGCCTTCCATCTTGCGATGCAGAGGAATGCCCAATAGCAGACCCATTCTCCAGCTGTCCAGGGTTCGAGCCTAGCGTCTCCAAGTTCTGCTTTTCGACACACTACCGTGCAGATGCCTTGTCAATGACCAGTGGGGTCAGCCAACACCAAGCACGTGTGGCAAAAGCATGACAACGTATACATAGCAGTAAGCGGTTATTCAGGTGCCGGCAGTATGAGCCTGAGCATAAACATGGCTCCAGGTGCCATGGGAATAAGGAGCCTGTTGGTGGCAGCATTGTACCCACCCACTGCGCAGTGGGTGGAGTCAGTAACAGGTGGTTACTGATGGTAAGCAGGATTCCCCTAAATGGCCAGGTCTCGTGTGACCCAAACCCATTCTGCGATCGCAGGACACAGAATGAGAGCAGGAAGGCGTCCAGTCACAGGCATATTTACTAAATGTCAATTTTAAACAAAATCAAATCAGTTAAAAAATCTATCTAAATCGATCTAAATCATATTAGTAAATGTGCGTTTCAGCCCCTGAAGCCTAACACTGAAAATTGATCTCAATCATCAATTTGAAATAGATAAAGATCAATTAAAATTGATCTTTACTGAGTAAACACCCTGGAGTCCATCATAACTATACAGTGATACATTCTCCATCTTCATGTAAATATCTATTCTGTGAAAACTAACTATATAATCAGAGGGGGAGGGGGGATACTAAATATTTTAAAGGTACATTTGAAATTGGTCTGATTTGTGTTCAAACTTTAAACGATTGTTCATCTGGTATGTACTCCTTTTGAAGTTGGCATATATACAACAGCCAGCAGAAAAACGACTGAATGTTCACAGCAGCAGCTATATTGTAAGAGATAGGGTGAAAAAACAATTACATTCGTGTTATTAAGTGACTACAGGGCAGCATCTGATTATGAAGAAACTAGAAGCACACTGCAAAACTCAGAGGTAGTCAAAGGTGCATGCTTCTTAAAGTTCCTAATACCCCTTTCAGACCGCTGACGTCTGTGCTGCTGTGTACCCACTGGCATTAAAATGACGCATTAAACAGGTGTGTATTGCATGACCGCCAGTCAGCATACAGACGCCAGCATCCCGCGAGCGCAACAAGCCCCTTGCGGGCTCAGTGGCGACCACAGTTCTAGTCCCACTCTATGGGTGTCGTGGACACCCACGTGTGGGAATAGTCCCTGTTGGTCAGCATACTGAGGGTGCGGGATGTAGGGGTAGGTAATGTAACCGGCGGTCTCCTGTCCGCCGGTCACATAACTACATCCCCATTAACCACTTAACTGGCATGGTCAGATCACATGCGACCGCAAAGCCCCACTGTGAACCCCAGTTTTTCACAAGGAGATCCGTTCTGGAGTTGTGCATACTAGAATATTTTAATATTTTTTAAAAATACAAAAAAACAGTGTTATGAATGGGTCTGAAGGGAAAAATCGTCAGTCAAGAGGTTAAACAAGTGTTACTAACACAAGTGAAAATAAAAGTTGCACCAAAGGAGACCATACATAATTGTTTTTAACTAGGATTGTATTATTTTGTGTGCATAATTATTAAATTCCAGTGTTTCTGATGCACATTAACAAAGTTGAAGAACTAGATTTATTTCAGCTTTAGGGGTATATGCAATTGCGGTCGAATTCCCGAAATTGTCGAATTTCGGGAATTTTTCGCCAAAAAAAAAAATCGTCAATGCAATTCAGTGCTTTCCGTCCAAAAAACGGACTTTCAAAATTCGACTTTTTGAAATTCGACTTTTGTCAAATTCGACTTTTCTGCAATGATTCAAGTGCTGCAATTCGACCAAAGTGTATTCAATTGAAGTTTGGAAATTCGACAACAGTGCTTTTAGACAGTAAATTCGACATTTTCAATCCGCCACACTTTGGTGGGTGAAACTAATAAAAAAAAATTAAAACATGTTTTTTTTGTGTTTTTTTTATTGATAATAGCATATCTATTTATATTAGAAGGGATTAGGTACTTGGGTTTGTCTTTTTGGGAGGCACAAGTATTATTTATATATTTTTTTAAATTATATATATATATATATATATATATATATATATATATATATATATTTACTTATTTTTTTATTTTTAGATGGAATGGTAAAATTCAGAAAAAAAATGGCGTGGGATACCCCCTCCAAAGCATAACCAGCCTCGGGCTCTTCGAGCTGGTCCTGGTTCTAAAAATGCGCGGGGGGGGGGGGGGATTGACAGGGGATCTCCCGTATTTTTAAAACCAGCACCGGGCTCTGCGCCTGGTGCAAAAAAAATAAGAATTTACTTACCGATAATTCTATTTCTCATAGTCCGTAGTGGATGCTGGGGACTCCGTAAGGACCATGGGGAATAGCGGCTCCGCAGGAGACTGGGCACAAAAGTAAAGCTTTAGGACTACCTGGTGTGCACTGGCTCCTCCCCCTATGACCCTCCTCCAAGCCTCAGTTAGGATACTGTGCCCGGACGAGCGTACACAATAAGGAAGGATTTTGAATCCCGGGTAAGACTCATACCAGCCACACCAATCACACCGTATAACTTGTGATCTAACCCCAGTTAACAGCATGATAACAGAGGAGCCTCTAGAAAAGATGGCTCACTACAGCAATAACCCGATTTTTTGGTAACAATAACTATGTACCAGTATTGCAGACAATCCGCACTTGGGATGGGCGCCCAGCATCCACTACGGACTACGAGAAATAGAATTATCGGTAAGTAAATTCTTATTTTCTCTGACGTCCTAGTGGATGCTGGGAACTCCGTAAGGACCATGGGGATTATACCAAAGCTCCCAAACGGGCGGGAGAGTGCGGATGACTCTGCAGCACCAAATGAGAGAACTCCAGGTCCTCCTCAGCCAGGGTATCAAATTTCCAGAATTTTACAAACGTATTTGCTCCTGACCAAGTAGCTGCTCGGCAAAGTTGTAAAGCCGAGACCCCTCGGGCAGCCGCCCAAGATGAGCCCACCTTCCTTGTGGAGTGGGCATTTACAGATTTTTGGCTGTGGCAGGCCTGCCACAGAATGTGCAAGCTGAATTGTACTACAAATCCAGCGAGCAATAGTCTGCTTAGAAGTAGGAGCACCCAGCTTGTTGGGTGCATACAGGATAAACAGCGAGTCAGATTTTCTGACTCCAGCCGTCCTGGAAACATATTTTCAGGGCCCTGACAACGTCTAGCAACTTGGAGTCCTCCAAGTCCCTAGTAGCCGCAGGCACCACAATAGGTTGGTTCAGGTGAAACCACCTTAGGGAGAAACTGAGGACGAGTCCTCAATTCCGCCCTATCCGAATGGAAAATCAGATAAGGGCTTTTACAGGATAAAGCCGCCAATTCTGACACGCGCCTGGCCTAGGCCAGGGCCAACAGCATGACCACTTTCCATGTGAGATATTTTAACTCCACAGATTTAAGTGGTTCAAACCAATGTGACTTTTGGAACCCAAAAACTACATTGAGATCCCAAGGTGCCACTGGAGGCACAAAAGGAGGCTGTATATACAGTACCCCTTTTACAAACGTCTGAACTTCAGGGACTGAAGCTAGTTCTTTTTGGAAGAAAATTGACAGGGCCGAAATTTGAACCTTAATGGACCCCAATTTCAGGCCCATAGACACTCCTGTTTGCAGGAAATGTAGGAATCGACCCAGTTGAAATTTCTCCGTCGGGCCTTACTGGCCTCGCCCCACGCAACATATTTTCGCCAAATGCGGTGATAATGTTTTGCGGTTACATCCTTCCTGGCTTTGATCAGGATAGGGATGACTTCATCCGGAATGCCTTTTTCCTTCAGGATCCGGCGTTCAACCGCCATGCCGTCAAACGCAGCTGCGGTAAGTCTTGGAACAGACAGGGTCCTTGCTGGAGCAGGTCCCTTCTTAAAGGTAGAGGCCACGGATCCTCCGTGAGCATCTCTTGAAGTTCCGGTTACCAAGTCCTTCTTGGCCAATCCGGAGCCACGAATATAGTGCTTACTCCTCTCCATCTTATAATTCTCAGTACCTTGGGTATGAGAGGCAGAGGATGGAACACATACACTGACCGGTACACCCACGGTGTTACCAGAGCGTCTACAGCTATTGCCTGAGGGTCCCTTGACCTGGCGCAATACCTGTCGAGTTTTTCCCAACGGTTTATAATCATGTGGAAGACTTCTGGGTGAAGTCCCCACTCTCCCGGGTGGAGGTCGTGTCTGCTGAGGAAGTCTGCTTCCCAGTTGTCCACTCCCGGAATGAATACTGCCGACAGTGCGATCACATGATTTTCCGCCCAGCGAAGAATCCTTGCAGCTTCTGCCATTGCCCTCCTGCTTCTTGTGCCACCCTGTCTGTTTACGTGGGTGATTGCCGTGATGTTGTCCGACTGGATCAACACCGGCTGACCTTGAAGCAGAGGTCTTGCTAAGCTTAGAGCATTGTAAATGGCCCTTAGCTTCAGGATATTTATGTGAAGTGATGTCTCCAGGCTTGACCATAAGCCCTGGAAATTCCTTCCCTGTGTGACTGCTCCCCAGCCTCGCAGGCTGGCATCCGTGGTCACCAGGACCCAGTCCTGAATGCCGAATCTGCGGCCCTCTAGAAGATGAGCACTCTACAACCACCACAGGAGGGACACCCTTGTCCTTGGTGACAGGGTTAACCGCTGATGCATCTGAAGATGCGACCCGGACCATTTGTCCAGCAGGTCCCACTGGAAAGTTCTTGCGTGGAATCTGCCGAATGGGATTGCTTCGTAGGAAGCCACCATTTTTCCCAGAACCCTTGTGCATTGATGCACTGAGACTTGGCTCGGTTTTAGGAGGTTCCTGACTAGCTCGGATAACTCCCTGGCTTTCTCCTCCGGGAGAAACACCTTTTTCTGGACTGTGTCCAGGATCATCCCTATGAACAGAAGACGAGTCGTCGGAACCAGCTGCGATTTTGGAATATTGAGAATCCAACCGTGCTGCCGCAACACTACCTGAGATAGTGCTACACCGACCTCCAACTGTTCTCTGGATCTTAACCTTATCAGGAGATCGTCCAAGTAAGGGATAACTAAAACTCCCTTCCTTCGAAGGAGTATCATCATTTCGGCCATTACCTTGGTAAAGACCCGGGGTGCCGTGGACCATCCAAACGGCAGCGTCTGAAACTGATAGTGACAGTTCTGTACCACAAACCTGAGGTACCCTTGGTGAGAAGGGTAAATTGGGACATGAAGGTAAGCATCCTTGATGTCCAGAGACACCATGTAGTCCCCTTCTTCCAGGTTCGCAATCACTGCTCTGAGTGACTCCATCTTGAATTTGAACTTCTGTATGCAAGTGTTCAAAGATTTTAGATTTAAAATCGGTCTCACCGAGCCGTCCGGCTTCGGTACCACAACAGTGTGGAATAATACCCCTTTCCCTGTTGCAGGAGGGGTACCATGATTATCATCTGCTGGGAATACAGCTTGTGAATGGCTTCCAAAACTGCCTCCCTGTCGGAGGGAGACGTCGGTAAAGCCGACTTTAGGAAACGGCGAGGGGGAGACGTCTCGAATTCCAATTTGTACCCCTGAGATACCACCTGAAGGATCCAGGGGTCTACTTGCGAGTGAGCCCACTGCGCGCTGAAATTCTTGAGACGGGCCCCCACCGTGCCTGAGTCCGCTTGTAAAGCCCCAGCGTCATGCTGAGGGCTTGGCAGAGGCGGGAGAGGGCTTCTGTTCCTGGGAACTGGCTGATTTCTGCAGCCTTTTTCCTCTTCCTCTGTCACGGGGCAGAAATGAGGAACCTTTTGCCCGCCTGCCCTTATGGGGCCGAAAGGACTGCGCCTGATAATACGGCGTCTTATTATGTTGAGAGGCGACCTGGGGTAAAAACGTGGATTTCCCAGCTGTTGCCGTGGCCACCAGGTCTGAAAGACCGACCCCAAATAACTCCTCCCCTTTATAAGGCAATACTTCCATATGCCGTTTGGAATCCGCATCACCTGACCACTGTCGTGTCCATAACCCTCTTCTGGCAGAAATGGACAACGCACTTACTCTTGATGCCAGTCGGCAAATATTCCGCTGTGCATCACGCATATATAGAAATGCATCTTTTAAATGCTCTATAGGCAATAATATACTGTCCCTATCTAGGGTATCAATATTCTCAGTCAGGGAATCCGACCACGCCAACCCAGCACTGCACATCCAGGCTGAGGCGATTGCTGGTCGCAGTATAACACCAGTATGTGTGTAAATACATTTTAGGATACCCTCCTGCTTTCTATCAGCAGGACCCTTAAGGGCGGCCATCTCAGGAGAGGGTAGAGCCCTTGTTTTTACAAGCGTGTGAGCGCTTTATCCACCCTAGGGTGTGTTTCCCAACGCACCCTAACCTCTGGCGGGAAAGGATATAATGCCAAAAACTTTTTAGAAATTATCAGTTTTTATCGGGGGAAACCCACGCTTCATCACACACCTCATTTAATTTCTCAGATTCAGGAAAACTACAGGCAGTTTTTCCTCACCGAACATAATACCCCTTTTGGTGGTACTCGTATTATCAGAAATGTGTAAAACATTTTTCATTGCCTCAATCATGTAACGTGTGGCCCTACTGGAAGTCACATTTGTCTCTTCACCGTCGACACTGGAGTCAGTATCCGTGTCGGCGTCTGTATCTGCCATCTGAGGTAACGGGCGCTTTAGAGTAGCCGGCTGTCTCATGTCAACCACTATCTTTTGTAAAGAGCTGACACTGTTAATTCCTTCCAACAGTTCATCCACTCAGGTGTCGACCCCCTAGGGGGTGACATCCCTATTACAGGCAATTTGCGCCGCCTCCACATCATTTTCCTCCTCATACATGTCGACACAAACGTACCGACACACAGCACACACACAGGGAATGCTCTGATAGAGGACAGGACCCCACTAGCCCTTTGGGGAGACAGAGGGAGAGTTTGCCAGCACACACCAGAGCGCTATATATATACAGGGATAACCTTATATAAGTGTTTTTCCCCTTATAGCTGCTGTATTGTTTATACTGCGCCTAATTAGTGCCCCCCTCTCTTTTTTTTAACCCTTTCTGTAGTGTAGTGACTGCAGGGGAGAGCCAGGGAGCTTCCCTCCAACGGAGCTGTGAGGGAAAATGGCGCCAGTGTGCTGAGGAGATAGGCTCCGCCCCTTTTTCGCTGACTTTTCTCCTGCTTTTTTATGGATTCTGGCAGGGGTTAAAATTCATCCATATAGCCCTGGGGGCTATATGTGATGTATTTTCGCCAGCCAAGGTGTTTTTATTGCTGCTCAGGGCGCCCCCCCCTAGCGCCCTGCACCCATCAGTGACCGAAGTGTGCTGAGGAGCAATGGCGCACAGCTGCAGTGCTGTGCGCTACCTTGGTGAAGACAGGATGTCTTCTGCCGACGATTTTCCGGACCTCTTCTTGCTTCTGGCTCTGTAAGGGGGCCGGCGGC
This sequence comes from Pseudophryne corroboree, assembly GCF_028390025.1. NCBI lineage: Eukaryota > Metazoa > Chordata > Amphibia > Anura > Myobatrachidae > Pseudophryne > Pseudophryne corroboree. The sequence continues at coordinate 362,986,291 of NC_086444.1, read as the reverse complement.
GCGGCTCTGGGACCTATCCATGGCTGGGCCTGTGATCGGTCCCTCTGGAGCTAATGGTGTCCAGTAGCCTAAGAAGCCCAATCCACTCTGCACGCAGGTGAGTTCGCTTCTTCTCCCCTTAGTCCCTCGATGCAGTGAGCCTGTTGCCAGCAGGTCTCACTGAAAATAAAAAACCTAAAACTAAACTTTTCACTAAGCAGCTCAGGAGAGCCACCTAGTGTGCACCCTTCTCGTTCGGGCACAAAAATCTAACTGAGGCTTGGAGGAGGGTCATAGGGGGAGGAGCCAGTGCACACCAGGTAGTCCTAAAGCTTTACTTTTGTGCCCAGTCTCCTGCGGAGCCGCTATTCCCCATGGTCCTTACGGAGTCCCCAGCATCCACTAGGACGTCAGAGAAATACGGGGGACAAAAAGAGTAGGGGTCCCCCGTATTTTATACACCAGCATCGGGCTCCACTAGCTGGACAGATAATGCCACAGCCGGGGGTCACTTTTATACAGTGCCTTGCGGCCGTGGCATTAAATATCCAACTAGTCACCCCTGGCCGGGGTACCCTGGGGGAGTGGGGACCCCTTCAATCAAGGGGTCCCCCCCCCCAGCCACCCAAGGGCCAGGGGTGAAGCCAGAGGCTGTCCCCCCATCCAAGGGCTGCGGATGGGAGGCTGATAGCCTTGAGTAAAAATAAGAATTTACTTACCGATAATTCTATTTCTCATAGTCCGTAGTGGATGCTGGGGACTCCGTAAGGACCATGGGGAATAGCGGCTCCGCAGGAGATTGGGCACAAAGTAAAAAACTTTAGGACTACCTGGTGTGCACTGGCTCCTCCCCCTATGACCCTCCTCCAAGCCTCAGTTAGGATACTGTGCCCGGACGAGCGTACACAATAAGGAAGGATTTTGAATCCCGGGTAAGACTCATACCAGCCACACCAATCACACCGTACAACTTGTGATCTGAACCCAGTTAACAGCATGATAACAAAGGAGCCTCTGAAAAGATGGCTCACAACAATAATAACCCGATTTTTGTAACAATAACTATGTACAAGTATTGCAGACAATCCGCACTTGGGATGGGCGCCCAGCATCCACTACGGACTATGAGAAATAGAATTATCGGTAAGTAAATTCTTATTTTCTCTAACGTCCTAAGTGGATGCTGGGGACTCCGTAAGGACCATGGGGATTATACCAAAGCTCCCAAACGGGCGGGAGAGTGCGGATGACTCTGCAGCACCGAATGAGAGAACTCCAGGTCCTCCTCAGCCAGGGTATCAAATTTGTAGAATTTAGCAAACGTGTTTGCCCCTGACCAAGTAGCTGCTCGGCAAAGTTGTAAAGCCGAGACCCCTCGGGCAGCCGCCCAAGATGAGCCCACTTTCCGTGTGGAATGGGCTTTTACAGATTTTGGCTGTGGCAGGCCTGCCACAGAATGTGCAAGCTGAATTGTACTACAAATCCAACGAGCAATCGTCTGCTTAGAAGCAGGAGCACCCAGCTTGTTGGGTGCATACAGGATAAACAGCGAGTCAGATTTTCTGACTCCAGCCGTCCTGGAAACATATATTTTCAGGGCCCTGACTACGTCTAGCAACTTGGAGTCCTCCAAGTCCCTAGTAGCCGCAGGCACCACAATAGGCTGGTTTAAGTGAAATGCTGAAACCACCTTAGGAAGAAATTGAGGCCGAGTCCTCAATTCTGCCCTATCCGTATGAAAAATTAGGTAAGGGCTTTTATAGGATAAAGCCGCCAATTCTGATACACGCCTGGCTGAAGCCAGGGCTAACATCATTACCACTTTCCATGTGAGATATTTTAAGTCCACAGTGGTGAGTGGTTCAAACCAATGTGATTTTAGGAATCCCAAAACTACATTGAGATCCCAAGGTGCCACTGGAGGCACAAAAGGAGGCTGTATATGCAGTACCCCCTTGACAAACGTCTGAACTTCAGGAACTGAAGCTAGTTCTTTTTGGAAGAATATTGACAGGGCCGAAATTTGAACCTTAATGGACCCTAATTTTAGGCCCATAGACAGTCCTGCCTGCAGGAAATGCAGGAAACGACCCAGTTGAAATTCCTCTGTAGGGGCCTTCCTGGCCTCACACCACGCAACATATTTACGCCAAATACGGTGATAATGTTGCACAGTTACATCCTTCCTGGCTTTGATCAGGGTAGGGATGACTTCATCCGGAATGCCTTTTTCCTTCAGGATCCGGCGTTCAACCGCCATGCCGTCAAACGCAGCCGCGGTAAGTCTTGAAACAGACATGGTCCCTGCTGGAGCAGGTCCTTTCTTAGAGGTAGAGGCCACGGGTCTTCCGTGAGCATCTCTTGAAGTTCCGGGTACCAAGTCCTTCTTGGCCAATCCGGAGCCACGAGTATAGTCTTTACTCCTCTCCTTCTTATGATTCTCAATACCTTGGGTATGAGAGGCAGAGGAGGGAACACATACACTGATCGGTACACCCACGGTGTTACCAGAGCGTCCACAGCTATTGCCTGAGGGTCCCTTGACCTGGCGCAATATCTGTCCAGTTTTTTGTTGAGGCGGGACGCCATCATGTCCACCTTTGGTTTTTCCCCAACGGTTCACAATCATGTGGAAGACTTCTGGGTGAAGTCCCCACTCCCCCGGGTGGAGATCGTGTCTGCTGAGGAAGTCTGCTTCCCAGTTGTCCACTCCCGGAATGAACACTGCTGACAGTGCTATCACATGATTTTCCCCCCAGCGAAGAATCCTTGCAACTTCCGTCATTGCCCTCCTGCTTCTTGTGCCGCCCTGTCTGTTTACGTGGGCGACTGCCGTGATGTTGTCCGACTGGATCAACACCGACTGACCCTGAAGCAGAGGCCTTGCCTGACTTAGGGCATTGTAAATGGCCCTTAGTTCCAGGATATTTATGTGAAGTGACGTTTCCATGCTTGACCACAAGCCCTGGAAATTTCTTCCCTGTGTGACTGCTCCCCAGCCTCTCAGGCTGGCATCCGTGGTCACCAGGACCCAATCCTGAATGCCGAATCTGCGGCCCTCTAGGAGATGAGCACTCTGTAACCACCACAGGAGAGACACCCTTGTCCTTGGAGACAGGGTTATCCGCTGATGCAATTGAAGATGCGATCCAGACCATTTGTCCAGCAGATCCCACTGAAAAGTTCTTGCGTGGAATCTGCCGAATGGAATCGCTTCGTAAGAAGCCACCATCTTTCCCAGGACCTTTGTGCATTGATGCACTGACACCTGGCCTGGTCTTAGGAGGTTCCTGACTAGGTCGGATAACTCCCTGGCTTTCTCCTCCAGGAGAAACACCTTTTTCTGTACTGTGTCCAGAATCATCCCTAGGAACAGCAGACGTGTCGTCGGAATCAGCTGCGATTTTGGAATATTTAGAATCCAACCGTGCTGTCGTAGTACTATTTGAGATAGTGCTACTCCGACCTCTAACTGTTCTCTGGACCTTGCCCTTATCAGGAGATCGTCCAAGTAAGGGATAATTAAGACGCCTTTTCTTCGAAGAAGAATCATCATTTCGGCCATTACCTTGGTAAAGACCCGGGGTGCCTTGGACAATCCAAACGGCAGCGTCTGAAACTGATAATGACAGTTCTGTACCACAAACCTGAGGTACCCTTGGTGAGAAGGGCAAATTGGGACATGGAGGTAAGCATCCTTGATGTCCAGAGACACCATATAGTCCCCTTCTTCCAGGTTCGCTATCACTGCTCTGAGTGACTCCATCTTGAACTTGAACCTTCTTATGTAAGTGTTCAAGGATTTCAGATTTAAAATGGGTCTCACCGAGCCGTCCGGCTTCGGTACCACAAACAGCGTGGAATAATACCCCTTTCCCTGTTGTAGGAGGGGTACCTTGATTATCACCTGCTGGGAATACAGCTTGTGAATGGCTTCCAATATCGCCTCCCTGTCGGGGGGAGACGTTGGTAAAGCAGACTTCAGGAACCGGCGAGGGGGAGACGTCTCGAATTCCAATTTGTACCCCTGAGATACTACCTGCAGGATCCAGGGGTCCACTTGCGAGTGAGCCCACTGCGCGCTGAAAATCTTGAGACGGGCCCCCACCGTGCCTGAGTCCGCTTTTAAGGCCCCAGCGTCATGCTGAGGACTTGGCAGAAGCGGGGGAGGGCTTCTGTTCGTGGGAAGAGGCTGTCTGCTGCAGTCTTTTTCCCCTTCCTCTGCCCCGGGGCAGATATGAGTGGCCTTTTGCCCGCTTGCCCTTATGGGGACGAAAGGACTGAGCCTGAAAAGACGGTATCTTTTTCTGCTGCGAGGTGACTTGGGGTAGAAAGGTGGATTTCCCGGCCGTTGCCGTGGTCACCAAGTCCGACAGACCGACCCCAAATAACTCCTCCCCTTTATACGGCAATACTTCCATATGCCGTTTGGAATCCGCATCCCCTGACCACTGTCGCGTCCATAATCCTCTTCTGGCAGAAATGGACATCGCACTTACTCTTGATGCCAGAGTGCAAATATCCCTCTGTGCATCTTGCATATATAGAAACGCATCTTTTAAACGCTCTATAGTCAATAATATATTGTCCCTGTCCAAGGTATCAATATTTTCAGTCAGGGAATCCGACCAAGCCACCCCAGCACTGCACATCCAGGCTGAGGCGATTGCTGGTCGCAGTATAATACCAGTATGTGTGTATATACTTTTTAGGACATTTTCCAGCTTCCTATCAGCTGGTTCCTTGAGGGCGGCCGTATCAGGAGACGGTAACGCCACTTGTTTTGATAAGCGTGTGAGCGCCTTATCCACCCTAGGGGGTGTTTCCCAGCGCGCCCTAGCCTCTGGCGGGAAAGGGTATAATGCCAATAATTTTTTAGAAATTAGCAGTTTTTTATCGGGGGAAACCCACGCTTCATCACACACCTCATTTAATTCATCTGATTCAGGAAAAACTATTGGTAGTTTTTTCACACCCCACATAATACCCTTTTTTGTGGTACTTGTAGTATCAGAAATGTTCAAAACCTCCTTCATTGCCGTGATCATGTAACGTGTAGCCCTACTGGAAAATACATTTGTTTCTTCACCGTCGACACTGGAGTCAGTGTCCGTGTCTGTGTCTGTATCGACCTGATGTAACGGGCGCTTTAGAGCCCCTGACGGTGTTTGAGACGCCTGTATTAACTGATTATCCGGCTGTCTCATGTCGTCAACAGACTTTTGTAAAGTGCTGACACTATCACGTAATTCTTTCCATAAGATCATCCAGTCAGGTGTCGACTCCCTAGAGGGTGACATCACTAACACAGGCAATTGCTCCGCCTCCACACCATTTTCCTCCTCATACGTGTCGACACAACGTACCGACACACCGCACACACACAGGGAATGCTCTGATAGAGGACAGGACCCCACTAGCCCTTTGGGGAGACAGAGGGAGAGTTTGCCAGCACACACCAGAGCGCTATATATATATATATATATATATACAGGGATAACCTTATATAAGTGTTTTTCCCTAATATAGCTGCTGTATATCTTTATATGCCAATTTTATGCCCCCCCCCTCTCTTGTTTTACCCTGTTTCTGTAGTGCAGGACTGCAGGGGAGAGTCAGGGAGCCTTCCTCCAACGGAGCTGTGAGGAAAAAATGGCGCCAGTGTGCTGAGGAGATAGGCTCCGCCCCCTTTTCGGCGGCCTTTCTCCCGCTTTTTTATTGTAATTTAGGCAGGGGTTAAATACATCCATATAGCGCAGGAGCTATATGTGATGTATTTTTAGCCAAAAAAAGGTATTTCTATTGCGTCTCAGGGCGCCCCCCCCAGCGCCCTGCACCCTCAGTGACCGGAGTGTGAAGTGTGCTGAGAGCAATGGCGCATAACTGCGGTGCTGTGCGCTACCTTAATGAAGACAGGACGTCTTCTGCCGCCGATTTTCCGGACTCTTCAGTCTTCTGGCTCTGTAAGGGGGACGGCGGCGCGGCTCCGGGACCCATCCATGGCTGGGCCTGTGATCGTCCCTCTGGAGCTAATGTCCAGTAGCCTAAGAAGCCCAATCCACTCTGCACGCAGGTGAGTTCGCTTCTTCTCCCCTTAGTCCCTCGATGCAGTGAGCCTGTTGCCAGCAGGTCTCACTGAAAGTAAAAAACCTACTTTAAACTTTTTCTCTAAGCAGCTCAGGAGAGCCACCTAGATTGCACCCTTCTCGTTCGGGCACAAAATCTTAACTGAGGCTTGGAGGAGGGTCATAGGGGGAGGAGCCAGTGCACACCAGGTAGTCCTAAAGCTTTTTACTTTGTGCCCAGTCTCCTGCGGAGCCGCTATTCCCCATGGTCCTTACGGAGTCCCCAGCATCCACTTAGGACGTTAAAGAAATGACAGAATATTGTTTTTTCCAGTAGTACTACAAGTCCCAGCAAGCCTCCCCCGCAAGCTGGTACTTGGAGAACCACAAGTACCAGCATGCGGTAGAAAAACGGGCCCGCTGGTACCTGTAGTACTACTGGAAAAAAAATACCCAAATAAAAACAGGAGACACACACCGTGACAAGTACAACTTCATTACACACTGCCGACACACATACTTACCTATGTTGACACGAAGCAGTCGGTCCTCTTCTCCAAGTAGAATCCACGGGTACCTGAAAATAAAAGATAATTATACTCACCTCAATCCAGTGTCCAGATATAAATCCTCGTACTTGGCAAAACAAATAAACGAACACCCGTACCATGCCGGACTGAAAGGGGTCACATGTTGACACATGAGACCCCTTTCCACGAATGCAGACACCCCCGTGACAGCTGACACAGAAGTGTCTCTTCAGCCAATCAGCGAGTGCAACGTCCTTGCACTCTGCTGATTGGCTCTGTGTGCGTCTGACCTCAGACAGCGCATCGCAAAGCCTCTCCATTATATTCAATGGTGGGAACTTTGCGTCAGCGGTGAGGTGAGGTCACCCGCGGTCAGCCGCTGACCGCGGGTTAACCCCACCGCTACCCGCAAAGTTCCCACCATTGAAAGTAATGGAGAGGCTTTGCGATGCGCTGTCTGAGGTCACACGCGCACAGCCAATCAGGTGAGCGCCACGGAAGTAGCGCTTCCTGATTGGCTGAAGGGACCTCAGTGACAGGAGTCACGTGGTGTCCCGGCATTCGGGGAAAGGGGTCTGATGTGTAAACATGGGACCCCTTTCAGTCCGGCATGGTACGGGTGTTCGTTTTTGTTTTTTAACAAGTAAGTGGATTATCTCCCGGACACTGGATTGAGGTGAGTCTAATTTTTTTCACAGGTACCTCGGATCGTCGGAGACTGTGGCAGTCGGCGTGTCAACATAGGTAAGTATGTATGTGTGTCGGCAGTGTGTAATAAAGTTGTACTTGTCACGGTGTGTGTCTCCTGTTTTTATTTGGTATTTTTTTTCCAGTAGTACTACAAGTACCAGCGGGCCCGTTTTTCTCCTGCATGCTAGTACTTGTGGTTCTCCAAGTACCAGCTTGCGGGGGAGGCTTGCTGGGACTTGCAGTACTATTGGAAAAAACAATATTCTGTCATTTTACTCAAGGCTATCAGCCTCCCATCCGCAGCCCTTGGATGGGGGGGGGGGGGGACAGCCTCGGGCTTCACCCCTGGCCCTTGGGTGGCTGGGGGGGGGGACCCCTTGATTGAAGGGGTCCCCACTCCCCCAGGGTACCCCGGCCAGGGGTGACTAGTTGGATATTTAATGCCACGGCCGCAAGGCACTGTATAAAAGTGACCCCCGGCTGTGGCATTATCTGTCCAGCTGGTGGAGCCCAATGCTGGTGTAAAAAATACGGGGGACCCCTACTCTTTTTGTCCCCCGTATTTTTTGCACCAGCACCAGGCGCAGAGCCCGGTGCTGGTTTTAAAAATACGGGGGATCCCCTGTCAATATTTTCCCCGCATTTTTAGAACCAGGACCAGCTCGAAGAGCCCGAGGCTGGTTATGCTTTGGAGGGGGGACCCCACGCCATTTTTTTCCGGGTTTTTCCCGTTTTTTCCCGTTTTTTAAAATCGCGGCAAAATCCGGCAAATCGGCCGTTTTTCGCCCGCGGGACTGTCGAATCCGTTTTTCATTGAAGATGGTGAATTCCGGAAGCCACCTGCCGGAATTCACCTGTCGAATTGTGTCGAATTCAAAAACGGCGATAATTTGCCACGATTCGCCGCTAATTGCATATACTCCTTAGTGTAGTATGGGGTCAATTCAATTAGCCATGAGGATCGCGCACCCCCCCCCCCCCCTTTCCTGCTTCCCGACCTCACCCCGGACTGTGGATTATTGTATGCAGCTCTAAAGATGCACTTTTGCCGCAACAAGATTAGCGGCTAATTGCAATGACCCGTCTAAAGTCCTGTTTGACACCCAAACTGCTGACTTACACATTTCTTCTCGCAGTTCAGGAGGCTGTCAGAAGAAACGTCAGGGCGCATCTACAAAGCGTCTGAACAGAGCAACAATTGAATTGCTCCGTTTTGTGCCCCCTAGTGGTAGCCGCGGTGGAAAACTACTGAATTGGCCCCAGAGAGGGTTTGTTTGTTTTTTAAATTGTTAACCCATGTATATTCATATATTCGATTGGCGTAAACAAGATAACTTCAGGTTATTTATATAAAAAAAAAAAAAAAAAAACATTCTAAATGCTGGGGTGTAAATGTAGTTTGAAAGGCATTTCTGACCACTTATACACCCATAGTTACAGCCCTGGCTGTGTACAGAGGGACTGGGATTGAAATGTCGGCGGTCAGAATACCGGCCTGCAGCATCCTGATAATGAGAATCCTGACAGCAGATGGAAAGTATACTTACCTTCCCCCACTGGCCCCCTAACCCCAACCTTCTCTTCTAGCAGCCTAAACTTAACCTTTCCACCCCCACATCCTAAACCCCCACCCCCTGCAGCCTAAACCTAGCCCTCCAACCCCCCCGGCTTACCTCTCTGGTGGCCCGGCTGGTGACCCTATTCGGCTGGGATGCGCGACGCCGGGCTGGTGACCCTATTCGGTATGCCGGATTTGGCATTCAGAATAGTGGCAGTGTTCTGACTGCCAGAATCCCGACCGTTGGGATGCCCTGATATTTACATCAGGCAAGTATTGGGGCAATTCCACGTTTTGCCAATTTTTACTTCAACATGATCGGAATTGTCGACTTTTGATATGTCGGTTTTTGCTAATTCCCCCAAAAATTGGAAATTAGGGAATCACCGCTTAGATGTATGGTCTGACCACAAACTCAATAAACTATACCATTTGTCATGGTTGAGGTGGATTTATCTAATAAGGTATTTTTTTTATGATAACCTCTTTAATCAATTCAGTATAACTGCACAACCACTAATTTGTTGAGTTAAAAAATAAGAATTTACTCACCGGTAATTCTATTTCTCGTAGTCCGTAGTGGATGCTGGGTACTCCGTAAGGACCATGGGGAATAGACGGGCTCCGCAGGAGACAGGGCACTCTTAAAAGAAAGATTAGGTACTATATCTGGTGTGCACTGGCTCCTCCCTCTATGCCCCTCCTCCAGACCTCAGTTAAGGAAACTTGTACCCCGGAAGAGCTGACATTACTAGGAAAGGATTTGGAATCCAGGGTAAGACTCATACCAGCCACACCAATCACACTGTACAACTTGTGATAACCATATCCAGTTAACAGTATGAACAACAACTGAGCCTCAGTCAACAGATGGCTCAAAACAATAACCCATTAGGTAAGCAATAACTATATACATGTATTGCAGAGAGTCCGCACTTTGGGACGGGCTCCCAGCATCCACTACGGACTACGAGAAAAAGAATTCCGGTGAGTAAATTCTTATTTTCTCCGACGTCCTAGTGGATGCTGGGTACTCCGTAAGGACCATGGGGATTATACCAAAGCTCCCAAACGGGCGGGAGAGTGCGGACGACTCTGCAGCACCGAATGAGCAAAGGCAAGGTCCTCCTCAGCCAGGGTATCAAACTTGTAGAATTTAGCAAATGTGTTTGAACCCGACCAAGTAGCAGCTCGGCAAAGTTGTAAAGCCGAGACACCTCGGGCAGCCGCCAAAGAAGAGCCCACCTTCCTCGTGGAATGGGCTTTTACTGATTTAGGATGCGGCAATCCTGCCGCAGAATGAGCTTGCTGAATCGTGTTACAGATCCAGCGCGCAATAGTTTGCTTTGAAGCAGGAGCACCCAGCTTGTTGGGCGCATGCAGGATAAACAGCGAGTCAGTCTTCCTGACTCCAGCCGTCCTGGCTACATAGATTTTCAAAGCCCTGACTACATCTAGTAACTTGGAGTCCTCCAAGTCCCGAGTAGCCGCAGGCACCACAATAGGTTGGTTCAAATGAAACGCTGATACCACCTTAGGGAGAAATTGGGGACGAGTCCTCAATTCTGCCCTGTCCATATGGAAGATCAGATAAGGGCTTTTACACGACAAAGCCGCCAATTCTGACACACGCCTAGCCGAAGCTAAGGCCAATAGCATGACCACTTTCCACGTGAGATATTTTAGTTCCACGGTCTTAAGTGGCTCAAACCAGTGGGATTTCAGGAAATCCAACACAACGTTAAGATCCCAAGGTGCCACTGGAGGCACAAAAGGGGTCTGAATATGCAGCACTCCCTTAACAAACGTCTGAACTTCAGGTAGTGAAGCCAGTTCTTTTTGAAAGAAAATAGATAGGGCCGAAATCTGGACCTTTATGGATCCTAATTTTAGGCCCATAGTCACTCCTGACTGTAGGAAGTGCAGGAATCGACCCAGCTGGAATTCCTCTGTAGGGGCCGTCCTGGCCTCACACCAAGCAACATATTTTCGCCATATACGGTGATAATGTTGTGCTGTCACATCTTTCCTAGCCTTTATCAGCGTAGGAATCACTTCATCTGGAATACCCTTTTCCATTAGGATCCGGCGTTCAACCGCCATGCCGTCAAACGCAGCCGCGGTAAGTCTTGGAATAGACAGGGCCCCTGCTGTAACAGGTCCTGTCTGAGAGGCAGAGGCCATGGTTCCTCTGAGATCATTTCTTGTAGTTCTGGGTACCAAGTTCTTCTTTGCCAATCCGGAACGATGAGTATAGTTCTTACTCCTCTCTTTCTTACTATCCTCAGTACCTTGGGTATGAGAGGAAGAGGAGGGAACACAAACAGACTGGTACACCCACGGTGTCACTAGTGCGTCCACAGCTATCGCCTGAGGGTCTCTTGACCTGGCGCAATATTTTTTTAGCTTTTTGTTGAGGCGGGACGCCATCATGTCCACCTGTGGCCGTTCCCAACGGTTTACAATCTGCGTGAAGACTTCTGGATGAAGTCCCCACTCTCCCAGGTGGAGGTCGTGCCTGCTGAGGAAGTCTGCTTACCAGTTGTCCACTCCCAGAATGAACACTGCTGACAAAGCTAGCACGTGATTTTCCGCCCATCGGAGAATCCTTGTGGCTTCTGCCATCGCCATCCTGCTTCCTGTGCCGCCCTGGCGGTTAACATGGGCGACCGCCGTGATGTTGTCTGATTGAATCAGCACTGGTTGGTTTTGAAGCAGAGGCTCTGCTTGACAGGGCGTTGTAAATGGCCCTTAGTTCCAGTATATTTATGTGTAGTGAAGTCTCCTGACTTGACCACTGTCCTTGGAAGTTCCTTCCCTGAGTGACTGCCCCCCATCCTCGGAGGCTTGCGTCCGTGGTCACCAGGATCCAGTCCTGTATGCCGAATCTGCGGCCCTCGAGAAGATGAGCACTCTGCAGCCACCACAGCAGAGACACCCTGGCCCTTGGGGACAGGGTGATCAACCGATGCATCTGAAGATGCGATCCGGACCATTTGTCTAACAGATCCCACTGAAAGATCCTTGCATGGAACCTGCCGAAGGGAACTGCTTCGTAAGAAGCCACCATCTTTCCCAGGACTCGCGTGCAGTGATGCACCGACACCTGTTGTGGTTTCAGGAGGTCCCTGACCAGCGATGACAATTCCTGGGCCTTCTCCACCGGGAGAAACACCTTCTTCTGTTCTGTGTCCAGAATCATGCCCAGGAAGAGCAGACGCGTCGCAGGAATCAGCTGCGACTTTGGGATATTCAGAATCCAGCCGTGCTGTTGCAACACTTCCCGGGAAAGTGCTACGCTGACTAACAACTGCTCTCTGGACCTCGCCTTTATAAGGAGATCGTCCAAGTACGGGATAATTATAACTACCATCTTCCGAAGGAGTATCATCATTTCGGCCATTACCTTGGTAAATACCCTCGGTGCCGTGGACAGACCAAACGGCAACGTCTGGAATTGGTAATGACAGTCCTGTACCACAAACCTGAGGTACTCCTGGTGAGGTGGGTAAATGGGGACATGCAGATAAGCGTCCTTGATGTCCAGCGACACCATAAAATCCCCCTCTTCCAGGCTTGCAATAACCGCCCTGAGCGATTCCATTTTGAACTTGAACTTCCTTACATAAGTGTTCAAGGATTTTAAATTTAGAATGGGTCTCACCGAACCGTCCGGTTTCGGTACCACAAAGATTGTGGAATAGTAACCCCGTCCCTGTTGAAGGAGGGGAACCTTGATAATCACCTGCTGAAGGTACAGCTTGTGAATAGCCGCCAGCACTACCTCCCTTTCCCTGGGAGCCGCTGGCAATGCTGATTTGAGGTAACGGCGAGGGGGAGTCGCCTCGAACTCCAGCTTGTATCCCTGAGATACCACTTGTAGAACCCAGAGATCCACCTGTGAGCGAACCCACTGGTCGCTGAAGTTCCGGAGACGCGCCCCCACCGCACCCGGCTCCACCTGTGGAGCCCCAGCGTCATGCGGTGGACTTAGTGGAAGCAGGGGAGGATTTTTGTTCCTGGGAACTGGCTGTCTGGTGCAGCTTCTTTCCTCTACCCCTGCCTCTGGGCAGAAAGGATGCGCCTCTGACTCGCTTGCCTTTCTGAGGCCGAAAGGACTGTACTTGATAATACGGTGCTTTCTTAGGCTGTGAGGGAACCTGAGGTAAAAAAAAGTCGACTTCCCAGCTGTTGCTGTGGATACGAGGTCCGAGAGACCGTCCCCAAACAATTCCTCACCCTTATAAGGCAAAACCTCCATGTGCCTTTTAGAATCAGCATCACCTGTCCACTGCCGAGTCCATAATACTCTCCTGGCAGAAATGGACATTGCATTAATTCTAGATGCCAGCCGGCAAATGTCCCTCTGTGCATCCCTCATATACAAGACGACGTCCTTTATATGCTCTATGGTTAGCAAAATAGCATCCCTGTCGAGGGTATCAATGTTGTCTGACAAAGTATCAGACCATGCTGCTGCAGCACTACACATCCATGCTGAGGCAATAGCAGGTCTTAGTATAGTACCTGAGTGTGTATAAACAGACTTCAGGATAGCCTCCTGCTTCCTATCTGCAGGCTCCTTTAGGGCGGCCGTATCCTGAGACGGCAGTGCCACCCTTTTAGATAAGCGTGTGAGCGCCTTGTCCACCCTAGGGGATGTCTCCCAGCGTAACCTATCCGTTGGCGGGAAAGGGTACGCCATCAGTAACCTCTTAGAAACCACTAGTTACTGATCAGGGGAACACCACGCTTCCTCACACAATTCATTTAATTCATCAGATGGGGGAAAAGTCACTGGCTGCTTTTTCTCCCCAAACATAATACCCTTTTTAGTGGTAACTGGGTTAATGTCAGAAATGTGCAACACATTTTTCATTGCCGTAATCATGCATCGGATGGCCCTTGTGGACTGTACATTTGTCTCATCCTCGTCTACACTGGAGTCAGACTCCGTGTCGACATCTGTGTCTGCCATCTGAGCTAGCGGGCGTTTTTAAGCCCCTGATGGTCTCTGAGACGCCTGGGCAGGCGCGGGCTGAGATGCCGGCTGTCCGCCTCCACGTAGCCCTCCTCCTCAAACATGTCGACACAGCCGTACCGACACACCGCACACACACAGGGAATGCTCTGACTGAGGACAGGACCCCACAAAGTCCTTTGGGGAGACAGAGAGAGAGTATGCCAGCACACACCACAGCGCTATATAACACAGGGATATCCACTATACTGAGTGATTTTTCCCAATAGCTGCTAATACACAAATTGCGCCTAAATTTATGTGCCCCCCCTCTCTTTTTTACCCTAGTCGTACTGGATACTGCAGGGGAGAGCCTGGGGAGCGTCCTTCCAGCGGAGCTGTGAAGAGAAAATGGCGCTGGCTGTGCTGAGGAAGATAGCACCGCCCCCTCAGCGGCGGGCTTCTCCCGCTTTTTATAATGTTAATGGTGGGGGGTTTTGCACATATACAGTGTTATACACTGTATTATGTGCTAATTTATGCCAAAAGGTAAACTAATTGCTGCCCAGGGCGCCCCCCCCCCCAGCGCCCTGCACCCAACAGTGACCGGAGTGTGTGGTGTGCTATGGGAGCAATGGCGCACAGCTGCAGTGGTGTGCGCTACCTTAATGAAGACAGGAGTCTTCAGCCGCCGTTTTTCATCTTTATCTTCCGTCTTCTGGCTCTGCAAGGGGGACGGCGGCGCGGCTCCGGGAACGGACGATCGAAGTCGGGCCCTGTGTTCGATCCCTCTGGAGCTAATGGTGTCCAGTAGCCTTAGAAGCACAAGCTAGCTGCAAGCAGGTAGGTTTGCTTCTCTCCCCTCAGTCCCTCGTAGCAGTGAGTCTGTTGCCAGCAGATCTCACTGAAAATAAATAACCTAACAAATACTTTCTTTTCTAGTGAACTCAGGAGAGCCCACTAGGTGCATCCAGCTCTGGCCGGGCACAGATGCTAACTGAGGTCTGGAGGAGGGGCATAGAGGGAGGAGCCAGTGCACACCCGATATAGTACCTAATCTTTCTTTTAAGAGTGCCCAGTCTCCTGCGGAGCCCGTCTATTCCCCATGGTCCTTACGGAGTACCCAGCATCCACTAGGACGTCAGAGAAAAACAGATTAAGATTTTTTCTAGGGGTTAAAGAAAACATATAAACCACCATCTAATGCAGAATTACTTATATTTAATAACCACTTATATTTCAAAATGTTTTCACAATATTTCATTCAAATACAGTTGAGTATCCCATATCCAAATATTCCGAAATACAGACTTTTTTGAGTGAGATAGTGAAACCTTTGTTTTCTGATGGCTCAATGTACACAAAGATATTAAAAAATATTGTATTAAATGACCTTCAGGCTGTGTGTATAAGGTGTATATGAAACATAAATGAATTGTGTGAATGTAGACACACTTTGTTTAATGCACAAAGTTATTAAAAATATTGGCTAAAATGACCTTCAGGCTGTGTGTATAAGGTGTATATGTAACATAAATGCATTCTGTGCTTAGACTTAGGTCCCATCACCTTGATATCTCATTATGGTATGCGATTATTCCAAAATACGGAAAAATCCCATATCCAGGATGGGATCCGGTCTGAAGATCGACAGTGTCTAGGTCGACAAGGTTTAGGTCGACCACTATAGGTCGACAGTCACTAGGTCGACATGGATGGAAGGTCGACAGGGTTTCTAGGTCGACATGTGATAGGTCGACAGGTCTAAAGGTCGACATGAGTTTTTCACATTTTTTTTTTTTCATACTTAACGATCCACGTGGACTACGATTGGAACGGTAAAGTGTGCCGAGCGAAGCGGTAGCGGAGCGAAGGCACCATGCCCGAAGCATGGCGAGCGAAGCAAGCAATGCGAGGAGACACGGTGCACTAATTTGGGATCCCGGTCACTTTACGAAGAAAACGACACCAAAAAAAAAAAAAAATCCTCATGTTGACCTTTAGACCTGTCGACCTAGCACATGTCGACCTAGAAACACTGTCGACCTTCCATCCATGTCGACCTAGTGACTGTCGACCTACAGTGGTCGACCTAAACATTGTCGACCTAGACACTGTCGATAAAACGAACCACACCCATCCAAAATACCTCTGGTCCCAAGCATTTTGGATAAGGGATACTCAACTTGTATATGCCAGGTATACATGGACAACAAAGTATATCTACTATCAATCTACTCACTACCAAAACTATAAACATGCTCACCTGATTGCAGTCTTGCCAGAGCTACTTGAGGACCTGAAATTTAAAATTTAAAAACACTTACCAAGCTAGATATAATCTAATTGAGCACATTGAAGAAAAGAAACTGTATGAGGAGGAGGTACGTTAACATAATGTATTGTCAAGAGGGGTCCTTTCCAAAACGTACCATACACACGAGAACAAAAATATAACAGATTTAAAAAGTACTATAAAAAGGTTTCGAAAATATTTAATTCTCTAATTAATAAAGGTACCTTGAGGATAGATGTTAAAAATTGGACAATGTAATTATACTGTATGTCCCAGAAATTGCTACCAGATACTAGAGTCCATGGGTTATTCACTATATATCTATGAAACACTAATTATTTTGTGATAAGTTGTGTAACACTGATCTCTGCTGTTCATATTCTAACAAGGTTATGCGTTTATAATCACTAATGACCTGATTTAGAGTTAGGAGCACATAAAAAGGGACCATGGCAAAACCATGCTGCAGGTGGGGCAGGTTCTTACTGTGCAGAGAAATGTCCTAGGTTCATTTTAAATTTCAGTGTAAAAGGTGTCTGATACTTGTTACGTGAATGCAAAAACAGTCAGTATTTTCACCAGAACACATCATGTTATGTTCCATGAGCAAACGGCTCCTTCTTTTTGCTCTTCACTGCGAATAACAGTGTTAGGGGCGAGATCCCGACAGGTCTGGCCAGTGTTTTGAAGTGACAATCATTTAAAAAACAAAACCAGCCTGGTTTTCGTTTTAAATGGTTGCCACTTCAAAACACTGGACAGACTTGCCACAATCTCGCTAATGACTGCACGTTGCAGGCTATTACATTTGCGCAAGCGTATGAGGGCCAGACACCATTTACAGTTATCTAACAGTCTATTTAACTTTCTGAGAAGCGGGCAACTAGATGGACAGCCCTGATTTAATTTATACAATATTTCAGTAGGCTCTTTGACAAGTTCCCACGGCTACCACTAGGAGGGCGCAAAACGGAGCAAATCAATTGTTGCTCCATTTAGATGTCCAGCAGCTGCAGGGATGACATTTCTTCTTGCAGCCTCCTCAGGTGCGAGAAGAAATGTGCACCAAGTCAGCACTTTGGGCGTCCGAACAGTAGTCTATTTACTAAGCCTTGGGAGGGTAGGAATCAATTACCTTCTGCAATTGTGTTGCCAGGGCCCTAATAAGCCGGCTATTCAATTAGCCCTAATAAGCTGGTATTCAAGTTAGACAGTTTTTAGGTCAACAGTCAAAAGTCCAATAGGATCAAAAGTCAGACCAAAAAAAAAAAAAATTATTTTGTGTTTTTAAACATTTTTTTACCAAAATTTGTTAAGGTTTGTTCACTCGCCACGCACCATGAATATGTAATAGTTTGTGACATGGATAGTAAATGAAAAAAAAAAAAGTTGTAAAAGCACAAAAAAAAATACCCACATGTCCAGCCTTTTCTGCCTTTTGACCGTCGACCATATGTGTCGACCTAATGACTATCTTTTAGCTGTCTATCACCAGCCTCCCGTTTCAGGGAACCTGTGTGTTTTCAGAAGAAGTTTATTTCTTTTTTCGGGCAACTTAAGTGGATAGCCCGAAAAAAAATATCAGAAACATCTAGAAGAAGAAAAAAAAAAATCACCAAAAAAAGAGTCAGTTTTTCACTCCCACTGCTTCTTCGCACCTAACTGAACATCCCCCTTGGAGAGAGAAAGTTACAACCCACCAGCTCCTGTCATTTTTAAAACACACAGCCTGTAACATGGCAGTTAGTACCAGCCAGTCAGCTCCTTTCTCAGTCCACTTTCTCTCCCTCCAAGGCTTAGTACAGTGATGGCTAACCTTGACACTCCAGCTGTTTTTGAACTACCCATCCCAGCATGCCCTGCATCTGTTTTAGCATTGCCAAATAACAAAACTGTAGCAGGGCATGCTGGGATATGTAGTTCAACAACAGTTGGAGTGTCAAGGTTAGCCATCACTGGCTGAGTAGATAGACCCCATCATTACTTGAGGTTGACAACATTACAACTGCTATTCATTGGGCAAGATTACATTTTTTGCTCGCCAGCAGCCAGTATATGGCGCAAAATTGTTGCTCTGTTCGTATGTGATCAGCTGCCAGTGCCTGCATTTCAACTTGCACACCCGGGGGTGGCGAGCTGAAATGTGCCCGACCTCTCTGGACATGATATGCACAATAAAAAAGCACAATGGAATATCACACCCCTGATCTCCGCCCACTGCATTTTACATATGGATTATTGAATTATTTTTTTTATGTACCTTAATCCACTCCTGACTACCGATTCAAATTGATGCGAATGTGTCTATTCTTGCACAAGTAATATCTCCAATACCCGTTTTCCATTGCGACTATTCGGAAGCAGGATCAGGGACCTGGGACTTAGTACCGGGGTAGTTAGCATTTACACTGACCAAAATCCGAGGTTTTGCGCATTCACATGCAAAAACTTAGTATTTTGGGGTCAGTGAAAAAAATAGGATTTTACTTACCTACCGGTAAATCCTTTTCTCGTAGTCCGTAGAGGATGCTGGGGTCCACATTAGTACTATGGGGTATAGACGGGTCCCTTGGGAGCCATGGGCACTTTAAGAGTTTAATAGTTTGGGCTGGCCCCTCCTACCTGACTCAGTCTAGAAACTGTGCCCGAGGAGACGGACAACTCCGAGAGAAGGAATTCTCACAGATAGTGGTGGGATTCACACCAGCTCACATATACAAGGCAAACCAAACTAACGAGCTTGAATACTCAGCAACGGCTGAACAACATTACTTATCCAAGTAACAACACAGTATTAAACCAAGAACAAAACAGTACTGAAGTAACCACAGCAGGATAACGAAGCGTTGGGCGTGCGCTCAGCATCCTCTACGGACTACGAGAAAAGGATTTACCAGTAGGTAATTAAAATCCTATTTTCTCTAACATCCTAGATGATGCTGGGCTCCACATTAGTACCATGGGGATGTACCAAAGCTTCCAGAACGGGAGGGAGAGCGCGGAGGCTCCTGCAGAACTGATTGGCCTCTGAAGACCTAAAGTTTGCTCAAAGTATCAAACTTATAGAACTTAGCAAATGTGTTCGACCATGACCAAGTAGCCGCTCGGCAAAGGTGTAAAGCCGAGACACCCCGGGCAGCCGCCCAGGAGAACCCACCTTACGAGTAGAGTGGGCTTTAAATCGATTTTGGACACAGCAATCCTGCTGTAGAATACGCATGCTGGATAGTGAACCTGATCCAGCGAGAAATAGTCTGCTTAGAAGCAGAAGACCCAAGTTTCTTGGGATCATATAGGACAAACAGAGTCCGACTTTCTGTGACGAGCAGTTCTTGCCACATAGACCTTCAGAGCCCTTACAACATCCAAGGACTTTGATGTAATTGAGGAGTCAGTAGCCACTGGCACCACAATAGGTTGGTTGATATGAAAAGCAGACACAACCTTTGGAAGGAACTGAGGACGCGTCTGGAGCTCAGCTCTATCCACATGCAAGATTAGGTAGGGGCTTTTACAAGACAAAGCCCCCAATTCCGACACACGCCTAGCAGAAGCTAAGGCCAACAACGTGACAGCCTTCCACGTGAGAAACTTGACTTCAACCTCCTGTAAAGGCTCGAACCAATCCGATTGCAGGAACTGTAACACCATGTTAAGATCCCAGGGTGGCTGGATGTGCAGAACCCCTTTCAAGAAAGTCTGAACCTCAGGGAGGGAGGCCAGTTGTTTCTGGTAGAAAATGGATAAGGCCGAAATCTGGATCTTCAGGAATCCCAAACGCAGGCCCATATCCACACCTGCTTGCAGGAAGAGGAGAAACCCTCCAAGTTGAAACTCCACCGTAGGAAACGTCTTGGATTTTCCAAATGCGATGGTAATGTTTAGACGTTACCCCTTCTGAGCCTGTATCAGAGTAGGAATAACAGAGTTCGGAAAGCCTTTCCGAGCTAAGATCTGGCGTTCAACCACCATGCCGTCAAACGTAGCCGTGGCAAGCCTTGATAAGCAAAGGGCCCCTGTTGCAGAAGGTCCTCTCGAAGAGGAAGAGGCCTCAGATATTCCAGCAGTAATTCCAGAAGATCCGCGTACCAAGCCCTTCTTGGCCAGTCCGGAGCAATGAGGATAGCCTGAACTCTTGTTCTCTTTATGAGCTTTAGAACCCTTGAAATGAACGGAAGTAGGGGGCGTGGCCTGAGGCTGACTAGAGTGGCAGCACGAACAGGGAGCTCCGCAATCCCTGAGGAGAATTTTCCAGTTTTCCTCACCCTGTTCCCTAAAAGCCCCATAACCTCAGCCACTGCACTAACGAGGCCCCCTTACAGTGGTGGACTTGTGCTGCGGAGTCGGGAAGCCGGTATACCGGCTTCTGCGGATTGCGGCCTGCCCACCCACCTGAAGCCGGGGCCTCGATTTTGGACCGGCGCTGCTTACCGCGAGGGGCGTCTGCCCCTGGAGATCCTGAGGAGACTGCTGAGGGCCCCTGTCCTGGACCCCCGCGGCCAGACCCCCTCGCCTGGCTGCTGAGGTCGGCGGCACTGCAGGAGGAAGGAGAGCCCGGCTAGACGCGGGTGCGGGCGGCCCGGAGTCCCGGCGGTGGCCATCTTGGATCTCGGGATCCGGAGGGGGACGCGGAGGACGTGCGGCCCGGGGATCCCCCCTTCGATGAGGTGAGCCGCTCCCTTAGCCTAGTCTCCCAGCGGTGGTCCCCTCCTCTGAGGCCCAGCGCTTACTGCCCGCGGACGGCCGCCGCCAGCAGCCCTGATCTGGACGAAGGGCTGGACGCAGCTCCATCCCCCCCCCCCCTGTGAGCTCACCCTGGGACTGGCTCTATATCCTCCCTGTGACTGTGTGGATCTGCTCCACCTCAGTCACTTCTCTGGATCCCCTGCACATTCTTGTCTTCTGAAGCAGGGTAATATCGTACTGGCTCCCGGTCCCGTGTTCCCTGGCCCCACCAGACGCCGGAGACCCTCCTGAGGAGCACCAGCACAGTTCTCTCTCATCCCCCGGCTCCCTGCAGCCTGCGCCAGCAGCGGCCATTTTGTGGGCCTCCAAGACCGCAACCTCCTCTGCCTGCAATTACTTAAAGCTCACTGGGGCATACACTGGGGCCCACCCGAGGGCCGTCTTCATAGCTGTCCGCGGACCTCTCCCCCCGCCGAGGCCCGGCCGCGGTGCTACCCCGGTCACTGGCTGGTCCGTGCCCGGGCGCGTCCCCGTGGTCCCTGAACGGCGGAGATCATATACAGGGTCCCCCCCTCCTGCGACCTCTGATTACCTGCTTCCACTCCGGGGCCGGGTGGCCCCCCCCCTGCTCTCTTGAGCCTCCCTGGGCCGGCTCCGTCTGCCGGGCTCGGCTAATAACCACACCATGATGCCTCCTTAAAGCCCTCGATTTACCTTCCCTGGTCCTGAGCCTCACTGCGGGGGCGCCACCTCCATTTCCCACCCTGCTTCCCACCCACTCCCCCATGCCCTCAAGATGACCAGGTGCAACAAAAAATCTCAGGGGTCCGACCTCACACCATTCCTAACCAAAAAAAGCACCCCAGCCACGAACAGGCCTGATAATCCCGGGCCCTCCCAGGGTCCCTCCGAATTGGAGGCCGAAGATGACAATCTCACACGCCTCACCCGCAAGGACTTTCTCTCCCTCCTCAAGGAGATGCGGGACATCAAGTCCTCAGTCCAGGCTCTACACTCCCTGAAATCCGATATTGCCGACATCGGCTCCAGAACCGACCAACTTGAACGAAGGGTAGAGGAGGTGGTGTCGTTCCAACAAACGGTCGAGACCGATTTTCATCAACTCTGCCAAGATGTTGCCCACCTCCGGGAGGAGCATGAGGACCAGGACAATAGGGCAAGGAGAAATAACCTGAGGATCCGGGGTATCCCCGAGGAGGTCGAGCAGACTCATCTTGATCTCTACCTCAAACGCCTCTTCGCACACCTGTCGCCTGACACCCCTGAGGAACATCTCCTCCTGGACCGAGCGCATCGAGCCCTGCGGCCTCGCTCTCAGGACTCCTCCCAGCCCAGAGATGTCATTCTCCGACTACATTATTTCACTGCGAAGGAGGCCGTCATGAGGGAGGCCCGACGGCTGGGGTCTGTGACTTTCCAAAATACCCCGCTTCAGATTTTTCAGGACTTATCTCCGCTCACTCTAGCTAAACGCAGGGACTTCAAACCCATCACTTCCCTGCTCTCCCGTCACAACGTTAAGTACCGCTGGGGTTACCCTTTCCGTATCCTGGTGTGGCATCAAGGGAAGCTCCTCACGGCCAGAGATCAACCTGAGACCCAAACGCTCCTCTCCAGGTTGGGCATCCCCGCCGCCGACCAAGATGCTCATACTCAACGCCACCCACCACGGACACAGCGGGACTCAATCCAATCTCCTCGCTCTGAGTGGTTCACGGTGCCGTCTTCTGCGGCCCTCCAGGCTCCACCTCCAGTTCCCTGATGAACTTTCAGCTCTCTACGTTAATGCTTCCTACACAGAATTGGGGCGATCATTCCTGGTCGCATTCCCCCATCAGGGGAGCTGCGTTACCTTAGGTTCCCTGTAACCTGAACTCGTGACCCCTTAGTTGCTTTACAACTGCTTTGTTGTTGCCCCCTGTTTAAAAATGTTTAAAAGTTTAAATGCTTAAATGTCTGAATATCCAAATGTTACCCTGCTGCTATGCTACCATGCTGAAACCTGATCTATTCCTTTCCAACCCCCCCCCCCCCCCCTCCTCTCTCTTTTGCCCCTTGGGGCTGGTGCTCCTGCTATTTTCTCTTCCTGTCTTCTATCCAGCTTTCCCCCTCAGGTACCTCCAGGGGAGGCTTGCCTCCTGCCCTTTCCAGAGCGGCTCGTGATCCGCGTTCTGGGCCCCATGCCGCGCCCCCACAGGGCTTCGTGCCCTACCGCTGACCTAGGTGCTCCCCCGACACCTAGTACTCCTTCCCCTTGTCAGCTCCACCGGTCCTGGCCTCTACTGCCAGACGACCAACCACCCTCCCACCCCTCCCGGTCTTCTTCCCCTCCCCCCCCCCCTCTGACCACACTCTCTCTTGCCTCATATAACTCCGTTCGGTCTCCCTCTCCCCCCTCTCCACCTTCAATCACCTCCGCTCTTTCTAACCTGCCTACCTCGCTGTTACTTGCCCATGGGTCTCCGGGTACTCTCTCATAACGTGAAGGGCCTGAATAGCCCTCAAAAGAGAGGTAAGCTCTTTGCTTCCCTTAAACACCATATGGGCGATCTGATCTTCCTACAGGAGACTCACTTCGTGCATGACTCCCACCCTACCCTACAATGTAAGCCATACCCCGTTTCCTTTCATGCCTGCGACCACTTAGCCAAAAAGCGGGGAGTAGCGATTTTATTTGCCCGCCACCTCACCTTTGAACTCCTAGACTCTTATACCGACAAAGACTGCCGATTCCTTGTCCTGGTGGGGAAACTCAATAACAACCTGTGTAACCTGGTTAACGTTTACGCCCCTAACCAACGACAGGAACGGTTCTTTACAAGGTTAGATAATCTCCTTACTCGAGTCCGGCAGGGAGACCTCATACTTGCAGGGGACTTTAATTCCGTCCTGAACCCACAGATAGATCGCTCTACCTCCTCCCTTACTCCCTCCCCATCGGACTCCCTCCGCTCTAGATCCCTTCTCCGTCTCATGCGATCTCAACTCCTCTACGACTCCTGGAGGATAAAAGATTTCTCTGCCCCTCATAACTCCTACTCCCGCATTGATATGGTCTTGCTCAGTCATGACCTTGCCTTGAATCTCCGCGATGCCCATATTCACCCACTAATTCGGTCCGACCACGCCCCCATCTCCTGCGACCTAGCAGGTTTGGTTTCCCGCCCTCGCCCCATGACATGGCGCCTCAACGACTCCCTCCTTCACAACCCCGAGATAAGGTCCCATCTTCAGGACAAGATCTCAGATTACTTCACCCTAAATGATTCCCCCGATATCTCCAGGTCCACCCTCTGGCTGGCACACAAGGCTGTCCTTCGAGGACACCTCATCAGCCTAGCTTCAAAAGCTAAAAAGCAATCCCTCTCCCAATACAATAAGCTCTCCATTAAACTCCACGCACTTGAGACCCAACATAAGGCGTCCTCCGACCAGACGGTCTTGTCCGAACTTCGTACTATCAAGGCGGAATTTGATCTCCTTCTCACTACACGGGTGGCCAAGCGTCTTAAGTGGCTTCGCCAGTCCTTTTACGAGAGGGGTGACAAGGCGGACAAGATCCTGGCGGCACGACTCCGCTCCACGAGAGCCAAAACCAACATTGTTACTATCAGAAATTCTCTCAATCAACTTGTTCAGGACCCCATTGCCATTAGAGCCGCCTTCCAATCCTACTACGCGGACCTATACAATCTCCCCCACCCCCCCACCCCCACCGGGCTCTCCCCCCCATCCCGACCTGATCTCCGATTTTCTCTCTGCTTCTAAATTACCCAGACTCCCCCAGGACGCCATGGACGTTCTTAACAGTGAGATTACGGTGGAAGAAATCACCCAGACTATACTCATGCAAAAAATTGGCAAATCTCCGGGCCCGGACGGGTTCACGGCTCTCTACTACAAAAAATGTTCTGCCCTCCTCTCCCCCCACCTTCACTCCCTGTTCAATAGGATTGTCCAAGGCGACCCTTTTCCCCCTGAGATGCTAGAGGCTAGAATTGTGGTGATCCCCAAAGAAGGTAAGGATCCCCTTAACTGCGCTAGCTATCGCCCCATATCTCTCCTGAACTTAGACCTGAAAATCTTTGCTAAGATCCTGGCCAACCGCCTTAACCCATACCTCCCTTCCCTTGTTCACTACGACCAAGTGGGATTTATCCCGGGCCGCCAGGCGAGAGACAACACCAGACGTGCTATTGACCTTATACATATCTCGAACTCCAGGAGATCCCCCACTATCATGCTCTCCTTAGATGCCGAAAAAGCATTTGACCGGATCTCCTGGGGATTTCTGAGATCCGCCTTGGAGGCCTATGGCCTGTCCGGTGGCTTTCTCACTAGCATCCTAGCATTATACTCCACTCCCACTGCCACCGTCCTAATTAATGGTATCCCATCTGCCCCACTTAGTATTTCCAATGGCACACGTCAGGGCTGCCCCCTCTCCCCCTTAATATTTGCCCTCATCATAGAACCCCTTGCCTCTCAAATTAGAGCACATCCAGATATACACGGAATACAGGTAGGCCCCACAGATCCTAAAATCTCCCTCTTCGCAGATGACATTC
This sequence comes from Pseudophryne corroboree, assembly GCF_028390025.1. Lineage (NCBI taxonomy): Eukaryota > Metazoa > Chordata > Amphibia > Anura > Myobatrachidae > Pseudophryne > Pseudophryne corroboree. The sequence continues at coordinate 362,960,938 of NC_086444.1, read as the reverse complement.
TACTTTCCATTACCCAGCCGCTCATCTCACTCCCAAACCTATTCTCAGTTCTACAAGCCTATAGCCTTATATCAGGATACAAGATCAACTACTCCAAATCTGAGGCCATGATACTCCATATCCCCCAACATGAGGCTGAGTCCCTTCGCGCCAACTTTAATTTTAAATGGCAGCCCACGAAGATTAAATACTTAGGGATATACTTAACCCCTCGTTACGACTCCCTCTTTCGGGAAAACTTCCCACCCCTCCTTGCCAACACACTTGCCGACCTGACCTCTTGGAACAGTCTCTTCATCTCGTGGCTGTGCAGGATCATAGCAGTTAAAATGACCATAATCCCCAAATGGCTCTATCTTTTTCAGACCCTCCCAGTGGCGGTCCCGGCCTCCTTTCTCCGCACTATCCAACGAGCCCTTGTACGCTTTATTTGGAACCACAGACCTCCCCGCATTGCTGCCAACACTCTGAAAAGACCAACCTCCGCGGGAGGCAGAGGTCTTCCCGATGTCAAACTCTACTACCTAGCCTCCCATCTATCCCACATTGTCACTTCATATGCTCCTCCAGGATCGGTATCCTGGTTAGACATCGAGGCAGCCTTCATTGGCATCCCAGACCTGACCCCCTTACGGGGCCTCTCCTCCGCCTCCCGACCCCCAACCTCTAAACTTCTCCCCACCATTAAATTCAACCTTAAAACCTGGGACACCCTCTCTCTGAAGAGGGGTCTCACTACTACACCCTCACCCTTGACCCCCATCTGGCAAAATCCCATGTTTCCCTCGGGACTCTCGATTACGAGGTCCCGGATGTGGATAACACTGGGCCTCAAATTCCCAATCAACTTTGCCGATCAGGGCCAATGGTTGTCCCTACCTGTTCTCCAACAGAAAACCCCCTCACAACCACTTAATCCCTTTCAATTCCTACAAATACGCCATTTTCTAAGCTCTCTCCCCCCCACCGCCTTACTTCGTGTGCCCTCACTCCCTTTGAAAGCCTATGTATCAACTCCCATTCCTCCAAAGGCATAATCTCCCAACTTTACTCTCTCCTATTAGAATCCTCCCTTCCCCTTTCCCGGCCCCATGAACTCGCATGGGAACGGGACCTCGGGCCCCCACCAGAAACTGAAGACTGGGAGGACATGAGACTAGGGATTGCTAAATGTTCCACTGCCACAGCTTTTAAGGAAACGGCCTACAAAGTTTACTACCGCTGGTACTACACCCCCGACCGCCTTAACAAATTTTTCCCGTCTTCCTCTCCGGCTTGCTGGAGGAACTGTGGGGCTAGAGGCACTACGCTCCACACATGGTGGACCTGCCCGGTCATCGTGCCCTTCTGGGACCTAGTGCACTCCCTCCTCAACTCGCTCCTAGAATCCCCTGTGCTGAAAGATCCTTGGATCTCCTTACTGTGTTATCCCCCCCCCCCCTCCTCAATAAATTCTCCCAAAAGCTGACCTCACACATTCTAACGGCAGCAAAATCACTGATCGCCCTTAACTGGAAGAGCCCCTCCCCCACCTTCCCTACTGTCCCTTAAAACTAAAATTTGGCACATCGCCTCAATGGAAAAGATCACATACTACCTCCACGACCGGGGCCACATCTTCGAGCAGGTCTGGGCCCCCTGGCTCGCCGCCGAATGTAGTTAGCCATACCCCTCCTCCTGCTCCTGGCCCTCTCCGTAGACCCATGGGCAGCTCCTACCATCCCTCTCTCCGGCATACCTCTTTCTCCTACCTCCTCTCTTTCTCTATCTTCTCTTCTTCCTTTGTCTTGTCTGTTCTCGCCTCCTTCCCGATTCCCCTCCCTCCCCTTATTCTGATCTTGTTGTTCTCACGATATATATTATGTACAGACGCTACTGTGGTTCCCCCCCTCCCCTGTTCCTCTCCTCCTCCCCCCTCCCTCCTCCCCCTCGAACCCCATGTTCGAACTCTATTGTTCTTTCTACACCGATTACCCTGTTGTTTATTTGAAAATTTGTGGTCTATTCTGGACGCTGGCTATGTTGGCCGTCTGTCCCATGTACTCCTGTACTGTCTTCTCTATGTGCCTGACCACGTACAAATAAAGAATTTCCAAAAAAAGAAATGAACGGAAGTAGAGGGAACACGTACACTGACTTGAACACCCACGGAGTTACCAGAGCGTCCACTGCCAATGCTTGTGGGTCTCTCGACCTGGAACAGTACCTACCGCCGAAGCTTCTTGTTGAGACGGGAGGCCATCATGTCTATGTAAGGTACACCCCAAAGACTTGTCACCTCTGTGAACACCTCCGGATGGAAGTCCCATTCTCCTGGATGGAGATCGTGCCTGCTGAGGAAGTCCGCTTCCCAGTTGTCCACTCACAGAATGAAGATTGCCGACAGCGCCACTGCGTGCTTTTCTGCCCAGAGGAGGATTCTTGTCACTTCTGGCATTGCAGCTCTGCTCTTCGTTCCGCCCTGTCGGTTTATGTAGGCTACCGTCGTTACATTGTCCGACTGAACCTGAATGGCCTGATCTTTCAGAAGATGTGCCGCTTGTAGAAGACGGTTGTACACAGCTCTTAGTTCCAGAATGTTCATTGGAAGGATGGATTCCAGACAACCACCTTCCCTGGAAGTTTTCCCCTTGAGTGACTGCTCCCCAAACTCTGAGACTTGCATCCGTGGTTAGGAGGATCCAATTCTGAATCCCGAACCTGCGGCCCTCTAGAAGGTGAGGCAGTTGCAGCCACCATAGGAGTGAGATCCTACCATTCGGCGACAGACGAATCCTTTTGTGCATGTGTAGGCGAGAATCTCACCACTTGTCTAGGAGATCCAGTTGGAATGACCGTGCATGAAATCTTCTGTACTGTAGCGCCTCGTAGGAGGCAACCACCTTCCCCAGAAGGCGAATGCACTGATGAACCGATACCCGGGCAGGCTTCAAGATATCCCGGACCATCGATTGCATCACCAACGCTTTCTCCACCGGTAGAAAATACCCTCTGCACCTGCATGTCGAGGAACATCCCTAGGAAAGACAATCTCCTTGTTGGCTCCAAATGTGACTTTGAAAGGTTCAGGATCCATCCGTGATCCCTGAGCAGTCGTGTCGTGAGAGCAATGCTCTGTAACAACCTTTCCCTGGATGACGCTTTTATCAGCAGATCGTCCAGGTATGGAATTATATTCACTCCCTGCCTGCGGAGGAGAACCATCATCTCTGCCATTACCTTGGTGAACACTCTCAGTGCCGTGGATAGACCAAATGGCAGTGCCTAAAATTGAGAGAGACAGTCCAACAGCGCAAATCTGAGATAAGCCTGGTGTGGCAGCCAAATCGGAATGTGGAGGTACGCATCCTTGATATCCAGGGATACCAGGAACTTGCCCTCCTCCAGACCCGAGATCACTGCTCTCAGATTCCATTTTGAACTTGAATTCCTTCAGATAAGGGTTTAACGACTTCAGGTTCAAAATCGGTCTGACCGAACCATCCGGTTTCGGAACAACAAATAGGTTTGAATAGTAACCCTTGTTTTCCACTTTGATGGAACTGGAACAATGACATCCGACCTTTCCAATTTTTTAATAGCTTCCTGTAGGATAGCCCTTTCAGTCAGTAAAGCCGGCAAGCCTGACTTGAAGAATCTGTGAGGTGGGAGCTCTTGAAACTCCAGCCTGTACCCCTGGAAACTATATCCTGCACCCAGGGATTCAGGCCGGATGACACTCAGATGTGACTGAAACGTCTGAGTCTCACTCCCACCTGCTCGTTCTCCAGGCCGTGAGGATCACCGTCATGCTGAGGATTTGGAGGAAACCGATGCAGGATTCTGTTCCTGGGAACCTGCGGGTGCAAGTTTTTTGGATTGTGCCTGACCACCTCTGAAGAAAGTGGTAGGCGGCTTGGATTTCTTAGCTTTTGCGGCCCGAAAGGACTCCATTGAGGACGTAGAAAAGTGTTTCTTCGGTGTCTGAACAGCTGAGGGAAGAAAGGTTGACTTACCAACGGTTGCCGTGGAGATCCACTCATCCAATGCTACCCCAAATAGAGCCTGATATGTGAAGGGTAGGTTCTCCACACTTCTCCTGGATTCCGCGTCTGCCGTGCGAGTCCCCTGCATGCCGAGTCCCCTGCATGGAAGACGTCCTAGCATTCAGATGACCCAGGTCATTCATGGCCTCCACCATGAAACCCGCAGAATCCTGTATGTTACGTAAAAACAATTCAATGTCACTTCGATCCATAGAATCTAAGTCCTCTAGTAATGTGCCTGACCACTTTACTATGGCTTTAGAAATCCATGCACAGGCAATAGTGGGCCTTAACGCCACGCCTGATGCAGTGTATATGGATTTGAGCGTATTTTCAATCTTGCGGTCAGCCGGTTCTTTCAAAGCTGTAGACCCAGCGACAGGTAAAAACACCTTTTTAGACAGTCTAGATACAGAAGCGCCTACTATAGATGGGTTTTCCCACTTTTTCCTATCATCCTCAGGGAAAGGAAAAGCAAGAACCACCCTCTTTGGGATCTGTAATTTTTTCTCTGGGTATTCCCAGGATTTTTCAAATAATGCGTTTAATTCTTTAGATGCAGGGAAGGTCAAGGAGGCTTTCTTATTGTCTGTAAAGTAAGCCTCCTCTACCTGCTCAGGTGGTTTGTCAGTAATGTGTAATACATCCCTAATGGCCTCTATCATGAGCTGCACCCTTCTTGCCAGGGAAGCCTCACCCATCCCCCATCCCCCCCCCTGCATATCCGCATCACCGTCTGCCGTGTCAGAGTCGGGGACCGTGTCGACTTGCATAATCTGAGCAAGTGCACGTTTCTTTGGGTATATACACAAGGGGATTTTGAGCTAGTGGGAACAGAACCAGACAAAGCCTCCACAGATTGTTTTAAAACTTGTGATTCAGTCTCGTAGTGTGCAATCTTAGTAGAAATCTGGGAAATCATTCCCTTAATAGAAGCCACCCACTGGGGTTCGGATTCGGAAGGCTGAGACATAATATTAAATTCCTGAGTACATGGAATGGATTCCTCTGGTGAAGATACATAATCTGCAGCACAAGATAAAGAGTCCTTGGACATAGTAATGTGAGATTGTATACACACACACAGGAAAATGTCAGACACAGTTTTCCCCAAGTACCTTCAGAGAGACACAGAGATAATGGAGCCAGCACACACAGCGCCCCAGAAGACAGTTATAAAATAAGTGTCTGGCGCTGAATGTGCACCCTTAATAGACTACACAGTTGTAATGCACTCCCCCCTTCTATAACCCCCTGGCACCGCACAGGACGACTGGAGTTATGTGGAGGGTCAGCGTCCCCTGTCAGCGTTTGTGTGATTTCTGCAGGGAGAAAATAGCACTGGAGAGCTGCTGGATCTGCTCTGAGAAGCTCCGCCCCCAAAAATGGTGCGTCTTCCCGCAAGTTGCAATTTTTTATACTGTCCTGAGGAGTTATAACTAGCAGTAGTTCAGAGACCCTGATAGGATTAGTGACCAGTGTAAGGGTTTGTGCTGGCTCAGGGCGCCCCTCACAGCGCCGCACCGTAGCACCGCTGAGCCTCCAGAGAGCAGTTTCAGTACTGCGCTCCCACCCTGTTGCCGTCATACACACCAGCTCTCCGCTTGTCGGGTCACCGGTGACCTACTCACCACCGCAATCTTCTGGCTCTGTTAGGGGGTGGCGGCATGCTTCGGGAGTGAGCGGTCACCTCGGGGGTTAACGCTCATCATCCTCAGGAGCTTAATGTCCTGTCTGCGGAGATAGTGGCCATCAACCTCAGAGGGTTGGACACTACTTCCCCCTAAGTGCCACAAAGCAGGGAGGCTGTTGCCAGCAACCTCCCTGTGCCTAAACTCTATAAAAAAAAAAAAACACACTAGAAAAGCCACTAGGCGCTCCCCTAGCTGTGAACGGCTCCACCGGGCACATTTTCTAAACTTAGTCAGGTAGGAGGGGCATAGAGGGACAGTGATCGCAAAAACGCGCTATGGCACGTTTTTTTAAGACCTGGGACTCAAGTTTCTAAAGTGGGAGGGTCCCCGGGGACGCGCTCCTCATTAGCCTTGTATGATTGACTGATGCTGGTCCCGGGCTGAATGATATAAAGAGGAAGTGGAGCCAGTTTCCCTTCCTCTTTGGCGCCTGGCTGCTTGCGGCGGGTGAGTGAAGGCTAGTGCGGGTGGTGGATGGGTTAAGACAGGGGGGTTGCCACAGCGACTCGGGGGGGGGGATGCTGGTGATGTGCAGGGATCGGCGTCCTCCGTGATCTAGTGGGTAAAGCTGGGCTTAGTTACTGGGGCTTCCTGCGGTGCCGTCTGAGGGGGTGGCCGCGCTGCCGCTCTTGCTTTGAGGTGTTCAACTAAGCCCAGCTTTACCCACTAGGTCACGGAGGACGCCGATCCCTGCACGTGTGGTGGGTTCCCTGTCTGTGTCTGCTACGGCCCGGTGAAATATGCAGTGGCGGTATAGCTGCGGCCGCGATGCGCGTTAGTCACGGCCGTGTGACTGGGCTTGCTGAGGGGGCCGGGGTTCCCATGGTGCAGCCGTATGGTGGCGCGGGAGTGAGAAGCGGTGTATGTTTATTGCTGTGAGGGGTTCCCTGGCTGGCGTCTTCGGGTGGAGGGGGGCTGGGGTCGGCTGTGCCTCAGTGCTCTGCCTGGCGCAAGGTGTATAATAACGTGCTCTGCCTGGCGCAAGGTGTATAATAACGTGCTCCGCCTGGCGCAAGGTGTATAATAACGTGCTCCGCCTGGCGCAAGGTGTATAATAACGTGCTCCGCCTGGCGCAAGGTGTATAATAACGTGCTCCGCCTGGCGCAAGGTGTATAATAACGTGCTCCGCCTGGCGCAAGGTGTATAATAACGTGCTCTGCCTGGTGCAAGGTGTATAATAACGTGCTCTGCCTGGCGCAATGTGTATAATAACGTGCTCTGCCTGGCGCAATGTGTATAACGTGCTCTACCTGGCGAAGTGCATAGGAGGTTTTACCTGGTGCAATGTGTATAAGCGGCACTACTGTGTGGTGTGATGTGAATTGACACTATTATGTGGGCACGCCCCTTCCCCATTAAGCCACACCCATAAAATTTTGCAGCACGCCTTCGACGCACATTGCCTATACTTTGCGGTCTGGGATGTGGAACACCAATTCACTTTCTGCCTAAGGGCACCAAAATGTCTAGTTACAGCTCTGATGCAGGGTGTCCTGCATGCTACACAGCCCAGCAGCATTGTCACCCCAACCCCCCACCTTGCAACACTTTTGTAGTGTCCAAACAAGATTAAGATTTGAAAGAACCTTCATTCCGATGGAACCCAGAAAAAGACCGGTAGGACCCCGATTTTTTTAAAAAGTGAGGGGTCCTTGGGACCCACTTTTTTTTTGGCTCAGCGCGATCACTGGAGGGAGGAGCCAGCCCACACTATTAAACTCTTAAAAGTGCCCATGGCTCCCAAGGGTCCCGTCTATACCCAATGGTACTAAGGTGGACCCCTGCATCCTCTAGGACGTAAGAGAAAGGAGTATTATTAATAAAAGAAATAAGAAATCAGAGGTGTACCACACTGCTTAACAAACCTCTGAGCTTGTACTCTTTACTACACCAGTAGAAGGGTGGTCTTCAGTATGCCGACTGTCGGGATCCCGGCGCACAGTATACCGATTGAATAGCAGGGAAACATTTGAATATTGCCCAGGGTTGACACAACAGGAGGGGTAAAATAAGAATTTACTTACCGATAATTCTATTTCTCGTAGTCCGTAGTGGATGCTGGGGACTCCGTAAGGACCATGGGGAATAGCGGCTCCGCAGGAGACTGGGCACATCTAAAGAAAGCTTTAGGACTATCTGGTGTGCACTGGCTCCTCCCCCTATGACCCTCCTCCAAGCCTCAGTTAGGATACTGTGCCCGGACGAGCGTACACAATAAGGAAGGATTTTGAATCCCGGGTAAGACTCATACCAGCCACACCAATCACACTGTACAACTTGTGATCTGAACCCAGTTAACAGCATGATAACAGAGGAGCCTCTAGAAAAGATGGCTCACTACAGCAATAACCCGATTTTTTGGTAACAATAACTATGTACCAGTATTGCAGACAATCCGCACTTGGGATGGGCGCCCAGCATCCACTACGGACTACGAGAAATAGAATTATCGGTAAGTAAATTCTTATTTTCTCTAACGTCCTAAGTGGATGCTGGGGACTCCGTAAGGACCATGGGGATTATACCAAAAGCTCCCAAACGGGCGGGAGAGTGCGGATGACTCTGCAGCACCAATTGAGAGAACTCCAGGTCCTCCTCAGCCAGGGTATCAATTTTGTAGAATTTTTCAAACGTATTTGCTCCTGACCAAGTAGCTGCTCGGCAAAGTTGTAAAGCCGAGACCCCTCGGGCAGCCGCCCAAGATGAGCCCACCTTCCTTGTGGAGTGGGCATTTACAGATTTTTGGCAGTGGCAGGCCTGCCACAGAATGTGCAAGCTGAATTGTACTACAAATCCAGCGAGCAATAGTCTGCTTAGAAGCAGGAGCACCCAGCTTGTTGGGAGCATACAGGATAAACAGCGAGTCAGATTTTCTGACTCCAGCCGTCCTGGAAAACATATATTTTCAGGGCCCTGACAACGTTTAGCAACTTGGAGTCCTCCAAGTCCCTAGTAGCCGCAGGCACCACAATAGGTTGGTTCAGGTGAAACGCTGAAACCACCTTAGGGAGAAACTGAGGACGAGTCCTCAATTCCGCCCTGTCCGAATGGAAAATCAGATAAGGGCTTTTACAGGATAAAGCCGCCAATTCTGACACGCGCCTGGCCCAGGCCAGGGCCAACAGCATGACCACTTTCCATGTGAGATATTTTAACTCCACAGATTTAAGTGGTTCAAACCAATGTGACTTTTGGAACCCAAAAAACTACATTGAGATCCCAAAGTGCCACTGGAGGCACAAAAGGAGGCTGTATATGCAGTACCCCTTTTACAAACGTCTGAACTTCAGGGACTGAAGCTAGTTCTTTTTGGAAGAAAATTGACAGGGCCGAAATTTGAACCTTAATGGACCCCAATTTTAGGCCCATAGACACTCCTGTTTGCAGGAAATGTAGGAATCGACCCAGTTGAATTTCCTCCGTCGGGCCTTACTGGCCTCGCACCACGCAACATATTTTCGCCAAATGCGGTGATAATGTTTTGCGGTTACATCCTTCCTGGCTTTGATCAGGATAGGGATGACTTCATCCGGAATGCCTTTTTTCCTTCAGGATCCGGCGTTCAACCGCCATGCCGTCAAACGCAGCCGCGGTAAGTCTTGGAACAGACAGGGTCCTTGTTGGAGCAGGTCCCTTCTTAGAGGTAGAGGCCAAGGATCCTCCGTGAGCATCTCTTGAAGTTCCGGTTACCAAGTCCTTCTTGGCCAATCCGGAGCCACGAATATAGTGCTTACTCCTCTCCATCTTATCAATCTCAGTACCTTGGATATGAGAGGCCGAGGAGGGAACACATACACTGACTGGTACACCCACGGTGTTACCAGAGCGTCTACAGCTATTGCCTGAGGGTCCCTTGACCTGGCGCAATACCTGTCGAGTTTTTCCCAACGGTTTATAATCATGTGGAAGACTTCTGGGTGAAGTCCCCACTCTCCCGGGTGGAGGTCGTGCTGAGGAAGTCTGCTTCCCAGTTGTCCACTCCCGGAATGAATACTGCTGACAGTGCTATCACATGATTTTCCGCCCAGCGAAGAATCCTTGCAGCTTCTGCCATTGCCCTCCTGCTTCTTGTGCCACCCTGTCTGTTTACGTGGGTGACTGCCGTGATGTTGTCCGACTGGATCAACACCGGCTGACCTTGAAGCAGAGGTCTTGCTAAGCTTAGAGCATTGTAAATGGCCCTTAGCTTCAGGATATTTATGTGAAGTGATGTCTCCAGGCTTGACCATAAGCCCTGGATATTCCTTCCCTGTGTGACTGCTCCCCAGCCTCGCAGGCTGGCATCCGTGGTCACCAGGACCCAGTCCTGAATGCCGAATCTGCGGCCCTCTAGAAGATGAGCACTCTGCAACCACCACAGGAGGGACACCCTTGTCCTTGGTGACAGGGTTATCCGCTGATGCATCTGAAGATGCGACCCGGACCATTTGTCCAGCAGGTCCCACTGGAAAGTTCTTGCGTGGAATCTGCCGAATGGGATTGCTTCGTAGGAAGCCACCATTTTACCCAGAACCCTTGTGCATTGATGCACTGAGACTTGGCTCGGTTTTAGGAGGTTCCTGACTAGCTCGGATAACTCCCTGTCTTTCCCCTCCGGGAGAAACACCTTTTTCTGGACTGTGTCCAGGATCATCCCTAGGAACAGAAGACAAGTCGTCGGAACCAGCTGCGATTTTGGAATATTGAGAATCCAATCGTGCTGCCGCAACACTACCTGAGATAGTGCTACACCGACCTCCAACTGTTCCCTGGATCTTACCCTTATCAGGGAATCATCCAAGTAAGGGATAACTAAAATTCCGTTCCTTCGAAGGAATATCATCATTTCGGCCATTACCTTGGTAAAGACCCGGGGTGCCGTGGACCATCCATACGGCAGCGTCTGAACTGATAGTGACAGTTCTGTACCATAAACCTGAGGTACCCTTGGTGAGAAGGGTACATTTTGACATGAAGGTAAGCATCCTTGATGTCCCGAGACATCATGTAGTCCCCTTCTTCCAGGTTCGCAATCACTGCTCTGAGTGACTCAATCTTGAATTTGAACCTCTGTATGTAAGTGTTCAAAGATTTTAGATTTAGAATCGGTCTCACCGAGCCGTCCGGCTTCGGTACCACAACAGTGTGGAATAATACCCCGTTCCCTGTTGCAGGAGGGGTACCTTGATTATCACCTGCTGGGAATACAGCTTGTGAATGGCTTCCAAAACTGTCTCCCTGTCAGAAGAAGACATCGGTAAAGCCGACTTTAGGAAAACGGCGAGGGGGAGACGTCTCGAATTCTAATTTGTACCCCTGAGATATCACCTGAAGGATCCAGGGGTCTACTTGCGAGTGAGCCCACTGCGCGCTGAAATTCATTGAGACGGGCCCCCCACCGTGCCTGATTCTGCTTGTAAAGCCCCAGCGTCATACTGAGGGCTTGGCAGAGGCGGGAGAGGGTTTCTGTTCCTGGGAACTGGCTGATCTCTGCAGCCTTTTTTCTCTCCCTCTGTCACGGGGCAGAAATGAGGAACATTTTGCCCGCTTGTCCACGAAAAGACTGCGCCTGATAATACGGCGTCTTCTCATGTTGAGAGGCGACTTGGGGTACAAACGTGGATTTCCCAGCTGTTGCCGTGGCCACCAGGTCTGAAAGACCGACCCCAAATAACTCCTCCCCTTATTAAGGCAATACTTCCAAATGCCGTTTGGAATACGCATCACCTGACCACTGACGTGTCCATAACCCTCTACTGGTAGAAATGGACAACGCACTTAGACTTGATGCCAGTCGGCAAATATTCCGCTGTGCATCACGCATATATAGAAATGCATCTTTTAAATGCTCTATAGGCAAAAATATACTGTCCCTATCTAGGGTATCAATATTTTCAGTCAGGGAATCCGACCACGCCAACCCAGCACTGCACATCCAGGCTGAGGCGATTGCTGGTCGCAGTATAACACCAGTATGTGTGTAAATACATTTTAGGATACCCTCCTGCTTTCTATCAGCAGGATCCTTAAGGGCGGCCATCTCAGGAGAGGATAGAGCCCTTACAAGCGTGTGAGCGCTTTATCCACCCTAGGGGGTGTTTCCCAACGCACCCTAACCTCTGGCGGGAAAGGATATAATGCCAATAACATTTTAGAAATTATCAGTTGTTATCGGGGGAAAACCACGCATCATCACACACCTCATTTAATTTCTCAGATTCAGGAAAACTACAGGTAGTTTTTCCTCACCGAACATAATACCCCTTTTTGGTGGTACTCGTATTATCAGAAATGTGTAAAACATTTTTCATTGCCTCAATCATGTAACGTGTGGCCCTACTGGAAGTCACATTTGTCTCTTCACCGTCGACACTGGAGTCAGTATCCGTGTCGGCGTCTATATCTGCCATCTGAGGTAACGGGCGCTTTAGAGCCCCTGACGGCCTATGAGACGTCTGGACAGGCACAAGCTGAGTAGCCGGCTGTCTCATGTCAACCACTGTCTTTTATACAGAGCTGACACTGTCACGTAATTCCTTCCAACAGTTCATCCACTCAGGTGTCGACCCCCTAGGGGGTGACATCACTATTACAGGCAATCTGCTCCGTCTCCACATCATTTTTCTCCTCATACATGTCGACACAAACGTACCGACATACAGCACACACACAGGGAATGCTCTGATAGAGGACAGGACCCCACTAGCCCTTTGGGGAGACAGAGGGAGAGTTTGCCAGCACACACCAAAGCGCTATATATATACAGGGATAACCTTATATAAGTGTTTTTCCCCTTATAGCTGCTGTATTGTTAATACTGCGCCTAATTAGTGCCCCCCTCTCTTTTTTAACCCTTTCTGTAGTGTAGTGACTGCAGGGGAGAGCCAGGGGAGCTTCCCTTCAACTGAGCTGTGAGGGAAAATGGCGCCAGTGTGCTGAGGAGATAGGCTCCGCCCCTTTTTCGCTGACTTTTCTCCTGCTTTTTTATGGATTCTGGCAGGGGTTTAAATTCATCCATATAGCCCTGGGGGCTATATGTGATGTATTTTCGCCAGCCAAGGTGTTTTTATTGCTGCTCAGGGCGCCCCCCCCTAGCGCCCTGCACCCTCAGTGACCGAAGTGTGCTGAGGAGCAATGGCGCACAGCTGCAGTGCTGTGCGCTACCTTGGTGAAGACAGGATGTCTTCTGCCGCCGATTTTCCGGACCTCTTCTGTCTTCTGGCTCTGTAAGGGGGCCGGCGGCGCGGCTCTGGGACCCATCCATGGCTGGGCCTGTGATCGTCCCACTGGAGCTAATGTCCAGTAGCCTAAGAAGCCCAATCCACTCTGCACGCAGGTGAGTTCGCTTCTTCTCCCCTTAGTCCCTCGATGCAGTGAGCCTGTTGCCAGCAGGTCTCACTGAAAATACAAAACCTAAACTAAAACTTTCACTAAGAAGCTCAGGAGAGCCCCTAGTGTGCACCCTTCTCGTTCGGGCACAGAGATCTAACTGAGGCTTGGAGGAGGGTCATAGGGGAAGGAGCCAGTGCACACCAGATAGTCCTAAAGCTTTCTTTAGATGTGCCCAGTCTCCTGCGGAGCCGCTATTCCCCATGGTCCTTACGGAGTCCCCAGCATCCACTTAGGACGTTAGAGAAAACAAATGATTGATGATCTAGGTAGACTTTAGCAATGGTAAAGAACGTGGCAACTACAGATTAATCCTAAAAATACAAAATCATGCACTTGGATCTCAAAAACACAAAGGCTAAATATAGTATAAGGTTGTACTATAATGGAAATTCAAAGGAGGAAAGGGAATTACGAGTCACTATTTCAAGTGACTTAAAGGCAGGGAAGCAATACAAAAAAACAATGAGAAAGGCAAGTCAGATGTTTGGTTGCATACGGAGATGAATTAGTAGCAGGAAGAAAGAAATAATAATGCCACTGTATAGGTCATTGGTATGGCCTCATCTGGAATACTGTGACGGATATAAATATATTAGACTAGAGAGCACCCACAAAAAGGGCAAACAAAATGGTGCACGGCCTGCATCACAAAACTTACAAAAGATCATAACATATATAGTTTGGAGCAGAGAAGGGAAAGGGGAGGGGGGGGGGGGGGGGGGGGGGACATAATAAAACCCTTCATATAGTTGAAAGTTTCTAACTAAGTACAGGAGGAAAATATTCTTCAAAGGAAGACAAGTATTAGAACTTGAGGACATGCACTGACACTGGAGGGAGGTTCAGGAGACATTTAAGGAAAAATTACTTCACGGAAAGGGTAGTGGTAAGTGGAATAACCTCCCGTCAGAGGTGGTAGAGGTTAAGACAGTTTAGCAATTTAAACAAGCTTGGGATAGGTATGTGAATATCCTTACAAAGAACTAAGGGTGTGTACACACGGTGAGATCCTTGCTATGCCCGATTTTCACTTGCGATTTCCCTTGAACTCCCCAGAGCTCAGCACCACCGATTTTGACTAACTTTTCTTGAGATATGGACTATGTGTGCTTACGATTTTGGCTTATGTGAGATTTTGGCTTATGTGAGATGTCATTGACATGTGAGATGAACTAGATAGTACACCGATCTAGCAAGGATTGAATTGCCTGCACAGTCTATCTTTTCCTGCGATGCCGACCTGGCAGGACTGCGCATCGGGATTGAATCGGGATCGCAAGGTGACTTTCACCTTGCGATCTGCACTAACTTTTCTTGCGATTTTGACTATCTAGTCGAAATCGAAAGAAAATATCTCACCGTGTGTACACACCCTAAGGGGGAGATGTACGATTCCGGAACATATCGTACCGGTATGGCTCTTTCACTCTTTACCGAGGCGAAGCAGAAAACACTAGCACCGAGATGCAAGAACATCTTGGCTGCCGGAGAGGAGAAGTGAAAACTCTCCCCTCAGCACATCAGCCTAGTGCTGATGTGCTGTATCTTTCCCCTGGCCGGCTCCACTGGACATGTGTGAGATCTCGCTACTCTCACATGCAGACCGGGGCCAGCAAGTGCCACAGCCAGGGACAGAGCTGTCCCTGCTGTGGTAAATGGGAAATTACACCTGCAGCTGTCGGAATGGTCGATGCCACGGTTCATAAATTGCCCTACATATCGATCTTATAGACAGCACCGCCAGACACTGCCAGAGTCATACATGGGGAAGAAGTGGTATCCGTGCACATGACATGCTTTGATTGGGGCCCATGAATTAAAAATGGTTGAGGTTACCTAAAGGATAAAGAAATTTAAAAAAAGGGGGGCGGGGGAAGAAACTAGCTGGGCCAAGTGGGTTTTATCTGCTGTCAAATTCTATGTTACATACAGCTGATATGGAATATCAGAGTAAGAAAAATGTCAGACAGATTAAATTGCCAGGCAGTAAAAGTGGAGATGGATATTTGCATCAGCCACATTCTAGATGGAACTGTAGTTCTCAACTCCAGTCCTCAGGTACCCCCAAAAAGTCATGTTTTATGGATTTCTTTAATCATGTGCCGGTGAGATCATCTAATTTGCTGTGTCAGTAGTTATCCAACCTGTTTCCACAGATAAAAGTCCAGATAATAGGATGTGATGGGGGATCTTAAGCACTGGAGTTGAGAGCCACTGAGACTGAAAGTCACATGAGCAAAGCACACAATCTTATAGCGACTTGCAATTATTCTGCTGATTATGTACACAGATGAGCGGCTTGCTCCAGTTGCATTCCGGCTGGGACGCAGTGTGAGCAAATTCCAACTAAAGGCTCTGAATGAGCTCTGATTATTGCATTGTTCAGCCATGATTACTACATGAACATTTTACTATTTACTTTACATATTAAATAGAACACTGTCAGCAAGTCTAACAAAGAAGTCAACACTTTTCTTGAAATTAAACAAGAACTATATTTAGACAAGAAACCAAAATACATGTGCTTGTGCTCAGACAAGGCACCAAACAGTAATATACAAAGCGTTAATTTCTTAAGGACGGCTAAAGTGGGTTGCCCGCCTCCAGTCCTGCCTTGACATAATTGGCTTTTCCTGTCTCCATTGTAAAGTGGGTCAATTTGTACACTAAATCCTTGACAGCAGTAATTCTAGTTATTGTCGGATGGAAAATATTTCTACATGAATTTATTCAGTCAAGTGCCAGGTACAATTTACAAACTTCCCAATAGGTGACAATTGCTAGTGTTCTTTGTAATAAATCAGCATATTTTAACTAAATTTGGGATTCAGCATCCTGAAAAAATAAACAGTTCCCTTAGAGTTCATAAAATGTTGTGGAAAATATCTATATGGAATATTTACATTGTATGATAAATTAATTCACATAATTAGTGAAACGTAAAACGGCATAAATTATAGCTGTAGAAATCAACACTTAAAAATTGTAAAATGTCAAAGAACTTTGACCAAAAAAAAGTACACTTACAAAGGACATAGATACGTTTGACAACTTTACAGCAAATATACACTGACCAAACATATCCTAAAAAGATATTCAACACAAACATGGATGCAGTGTGTTTTTAAAACAATCGAAAACATTGGGGTCGATTCAATTCAGCAACAGTTGAATAGCGCCGGGAGTTAGCTCCCAGCGCTATTCAATACAGCAACAAGTGACACCAACTGTCGGGAATTCTTCTCTCACCCCCGGGGGATGAGAGAGGAAATCCGACAAAAGTGCTGCCTCGCTGCCGGCGCAAGGCTGATTCTGTCAGGAATCAGCATTGCGGCGGGGAGTTAAGTCGGGGAATGCCCGTTCTCCCGACAATTCAACCTGTTAAGTCCGCGAGAACGGGCCTTCGCCGACTTAACTTGAGCTCAGTTGAATAGCGACAGAAGCCAACTCCTGGCGCTATTCAACTGTCGCTGAATTTAATCGACTACTGGAGAGAGAAGAACTGACAAAACTCTATTATAAAAAAAACACAACTACTTCCACAAAAAAAAAAAAAAAAAAACAATGAACTGTAAATACCAACTGCCTTTCACCTATAACTGAGGGCTAATCTGCCATCCAAAGAAAAATGACTAGAGTGAAAAGACACAGCGAGGCAGAGCGCAAAGTGAACTGGGCATAAATGACTTAACAGTAGTGCACATGAAAATATGCATCACCATATAGGTCAGACACATATGTGCCTAATGGGATAGAAGTTGTAATGGTCAGCAGGTACTAGCATCTGCCCTATAATAGGTAGAGATTGCCTCGTAGCATGTGTGTACTGGAACGCATTTTCACACCTCTACGGAGATAAGGTTATGCCCCTTCCTGCCGCTCTAGACAGAATGCGGTTATTGTGTGCAAAATGCAAGGTTTGCACCACCACGTCTGCGCGCGCTCATTTTCTGAGAATGCATTGTGACAAAATACATAATAAAATCTAAATCAATGTCCATACACTCAAGTCTGCATTTACCTCTTTGGTCTCACTGGGGCAGATGTATTAACTTGGAGAAGGCATAAGGAAGTGATAAACCAGTGATATGTGCAAGGTGATAAAGGCACCAGCCAATCAGCTCCAATATGTAAATTAACAGTTAGGATCTGATTGGCTGGTGCCTTTATCACCATGCACATATCACTGGTTTATCACTTCCTTATCCCTTTTTCAGGTTAATACATCAGCCCCATTGTTCCCTAAATCACGTCTCCTGCATGAGTGAACAGCTGATATACACAGCAAATACAATATTTCTTAAAAAGGTAGTGAAAGCAATAACAATTTCAAATAACAGAACAAAAATAGAACACACTCTACAAAACCTTAGCTATAAGCAGAATTACTGTACAGTACCTAGAGATGAACCTATAAGTTTGGTTAGAAAAAAAAAAAAGTTCCTATCATCAAACTTGTCATAAATGGGGAAAGGTTTTAGGGTGTGTGCAGCAGCCAGGGCAATCGCAGTGTGTGCAGCAGGCAGGGCAGTTACAATGACCCTCATTCCGAGTTGACTGCTAGCTGCCGTTGTTCACTGCATAGCAATCAGTTAAAAAGACTGCAAAACTACGCATGCGTATGGGCCGCAATGCGCACGCACGGCGTACAGGTACAAAGTGCATCGTTGTTTTGCATTGCTTCTAGCGACGATTCCATTCACACAGCCAATCACAAGGAGATTGACAGGAAGAAGGCATTTATGGGTGTCAACTGACCGTTTTCTGGGAGTGTTTGGAAAAACGCAGGCGTTTGCAGGGCGGGTATCTGACGTCAATTACGGGACCTTCGTCGCAGCAATCATTGTACAGAATAAGTAACTACAGGGCTGGTCTTGTTTAGCACAAAATGTTTTTGTACCGCTCGGCTGCACAGGCGTTCACACTCTTGCAAAGCGAAAATACACTACCCCGTGGGCGGCGACTATGCGTTTGCACGGCTGCTAAAAGTAGCTAGCGAGCGATCAACTCGGAATAAGGGCCAATGTGCACAGCAGCCAGGGAACAGCCAGGGCAGTCGCAGTGGGTGCAGCAGCCAGGGCAGTCGCAGTGGGTGCAGCAGCCAGGGCTGGTACAATGTGTGCAGGTGGGGGAAGTTACAATGTGTGCAGCAGTCAGGGAACAGCCAGGGCAGTTACTGTGTGTGCAGCAACCAGGGCAGTTACAGCGCCCCGGATCTACGCGACAGTATGATGTATAGAGCGCTGATAGGGCCCCATAGTAATGTATGCTGGCATTTCCTTGGCATGTGACAGAGGCAGCATTTCCTACTGTCTGGCATGTAAGCACAGCCACCGGCACCGCCCCCCTGCCCGAGTCGTGCTGCTGGGACTGTGGGTACCGGGGGAGGCAGAGCAGGGACAGGAGCGGCAGGCAGGCCGGCGGCGTGATGCCGGCTCAGGGCTGCAGGCTGTGACCTTCTGCTGACAGTGAGCACCACGCAGACATCTGACTGACTGCACTGGGTGTATACTTCTCCCCTCCGCATCACTGCCTGAGAACCTCAGCCGGGACACCCGGGTCTTACCCCCCGCACGCCATTTTAAATGCCTATCAGCAGGCCTCGCCCTCCGGTGCACTCACCTGGCCGCAGCGGCTCGGTCAAAGTCAACACAAGCAGGAAGAGGAGGAGGAAGGTGCCGCTGTCCGGTTTGAGCACCATTTATCCTCCGTTCATCCTCCTGCCAGAGCAACGAAAACCGGACACTTGCCGGAGGGGTGGAGAGCGTAGGGAGCGCCGGTACCGGTGGCTAAAGATTTCCCGCCGTAACAACAGACAGGAATGCTAGGCTTCCTTTGTAGACCCACGTTCCCCCGTCTTGTTCGGTAACGGACACCGCACCGATGCACCTAGCTCCGATAACAAGATGGCGGCCTCCGTCACCTCACAACAAACAGAGCGCAGCCCAGCCAATCACAGTAGCACAGGGGCGTGCATTACGGTGTGTCACGTGACGCCGAGCCCGGACGCATCGCGCACCAATCACCGGAGACCGGGGGCGGGCATTACTTCCTTCTCCTGCGCGAGGGGGGTAGAGTCCCGCGGCGACGGGTTGCTTGCTATTGCCCTCTGGTGTAATCATAATCAGTGATTAGGTTGTTGCGGGCTCTGACTATACGCAGTGCCAGATTAAGGTCCTCATGGGCCTGGAGCTGTAATTTATGAAGGGCCTATTGCATACCCTCCAACATTTTACACTGAAAAATAGAGATGAGCGGGTTCGGTTTCTCTGAAACCGAACCCGCACGAACTTCATGTTTTTTTCACGGGTCCGAGCAGACTCGGATCCTCCCGCCTTGCTCGGTTAACCCGAGCGCGCCCGAACGTCATCATGACGCTGTCGGATTCTCGCGAGACTCGGATTCTATATAAGGAGCCGCGCGTCGCCGCCATTTTCACACGTGCATTGAGATTGATAGGGAGAGGACGTGGCTGGCGTCCTCTCCATTAGAAATTAGATTAGAAGAGAGAGAGAGATTGTGCAGAGTCAGACAGAGTTTACCACAGTGACCAGTGCAGTTGTTGTTAGTTAACTTTTATTTATTTTAATATATCCGTTCTCTGCTATATCCGTTCTCTGCCTGAAAAAAAACGATACACAGCAGCAGCCAGTCACACAGTGTGACTCAGTCTGTGTGCACTCAGCTCAGCCCAGTGTGCTGCACATCAATGTATAAAAGGCAAAGCTTATAATAATTGTGGGGGAGACTGGGGAGCACTGCAGGTTGTTATAGCAGGAGCCCCCAGGAGTACATAATATTATATTAATTTAAAATTAAACAGTGCACACTTTTGCTGCAGGAGTGCCACTGCCAGTGTGACTAGTGGTGACCAGTGCCTGACCACCAGTATAGTAGTATATTGTTGTATGTATTGTATACTATCTCTTTATCAACCAGTCTATATTAGCAGCAGACACAGTACAGTGCGGTAGTTCACGGCTGTGGCTACCTCTGTGTCGGCAGTCGGAACTCGGCAGGCAGTCCGTCCATCCATAATTGTATTACAATATATACCACCTAACCGTGGTATTTTTTTTTCTTTCTTTATACCGTCGTCATAGTGTCATACTAGTTGTTACGAGTATACTACTATCTCTTTATCAACCAGTGTACAGTGCGGTAGTTCACGGCTGTGGCTACCTCTGTGTCGGCAGTCGGCAGGCAGTCCGTCCATCCATAATTGTATTATTATTATAATATATACCACCTAACCGTGGTTTTTTTTTCATTCTTTATACCGTCATAGTGTCATACTAGTTGTTACGAGTATACTACTATCTCTTTATCAACCAGTGTACAGTGCGGTAGTTCACGGCTGTGGCTACCTCTGTGTCGGCAGTCGGCAGGCAGTCCGTCCATCCATAATTGTATTATTATTATAATATATACCACCTAACTGTGGTATTTTTTTTTCTTTCTTTATACCATCGTCATAGTGTCATACTAGTTGTTACGAGTATACTACTATCTCTTTATCAACCAGTGTACAGTGCGGTAGTTCACGGCTGTGGCTACCTCTGTGTCGGCAGTCGGCAGGCAGTCCGTCCATCCATAATTGTATTATTATTATAATATATACCACCTAACCGTGGTTTTTTTTTCATTCTTTATACCGTCGTCATAGTGTCATACTAGTTGTTACGAGTATACTACTATCTCTTTATCAACCAGTGTACAGTGCGGTAGTTCACGGCTGTGGCTACCTCTGTGTCGGAACTCGGCAGGCAGTCCGTCCATCCATAATTGTATTATTATTATAATATATACCACCTAACCGTGGTTTTTTTTTCATTCTTTATACCGTCGTCATAGTGTCATACTAGTTGTTACGAGTATACTACTATCTCTTTATCAACCAGTGTACAGTGCGGTAGTTCACGGCTGTGGCTACCTCTGTGTCGGCAGTCGGCAGGCAGTCCGTCCATCCATAATTGTATTATTATTATAATATATACCACCTAACCGTGGTTTTTTTTTCATTCTTTATACCGTCGTCATAGTGTCATACTAGTTGTTACGAGTATACTACTATCTCTTTATCAACCAGTGTACAGTGCGGTAGTTCACGGCTGTGGCTACCTCTGTGTCGGCAGTCGGCAGGCAGTCCGTCCATCCATAATTGTATTATTATTATAATATATACCACCTAACCATGGTTTTTTTTTCATTCTTTATACCGTCGTCATAGTGTCATACTAGTTGTTACGAGTATACTACTATCTCTTTATCAACCAGTGTACAGTGCGGTAGTTCACGGCTGTGGCTACCTCTGTGTCGGCAGTCGGCAGGCAGTCCGTCCATCCATAATTGTATTATTATTATAATATATACCACCTAACTGTGGTATTTTTTTTTCTTTCTTTATACCGTCGTCATAGTGTCATACTAGTTGTTACGAGTATACTACTATCTCTTTATCAACCAGTGTACAGTGCGGTAGTTCACGGCTGTGGCTACCTCTGTGTCGGCAGTCGGCAGGCAGTCCGTCCATCCATAATTGTATTATTATTATAATATATACCACCTAACCGTGGTTTTTTTTTCATTCTTTATACCGTCGTCATAGTGTCATACTAGTTGTTACGAGTATACTACTATCTCTTTATCAACCAGTGTACAGTGCGGTAGTTCACGGCTGTGGCTACCTCTGTGTCGGAACTCGGCAGGCAGTCCGTCCATCCATAATTGTATTATATACCACCTAACCGTGGTTTTTTTATACCACCTAACCGTGGCAGTCCGTCCATAATTGTATACTAGTATCCAATCCATCCATCTCCATTGTTTACCTGAGGTGCCTTTTAGTTCTGCCTATAAAATATGGAGAACAAAAAAGTTGAGGTTCCAAAATTAGGGAAAGATCAAGATCCACTTCCACCTCGTGCTGAAGCTGCTGCCACTAGTCATGGCCGAGACGATGAAATGCCAGCAACGTCGTCTGCCAAGGCCGATGCCCAATGTCATAGTACAGAGCATGTCAAATCCAAAACACCAAATATCAGAAAAAAAAGGACTCCAAAACCTAAAATAAAATTGTCGGAGGAGAAGCGTAAACTT
This sequence comes from Pseudophryne corroboree, assembly GCF_028390025.1. Taxonomy (NCBI): domain Eukaryota; kingdom Metazoa; phylum Chordata; class Amphibia; order Anura; family Myobatrachidae; genus Pseudophryne; species Pseudophryne corroboree. Next base: position 362,938,748 of record NC_086444.1, on the reverse strand, counting down.
GCCAATATGCCATTTACCACACGGAGTGGCAAGGAACGGCTGAGGCCCTGGCCTATGTTCATGGCTAGTGGTTCAGCTTCACATGAGGATGGAAGCACTCAGCCTCTCGCTAGAAAAATGAAAAGACTCAAGCTGGCAAAAGCAGCACAGCAAAGAACTGTGCATTCTTCGAAATCCCAAATCCGAATTCCGAGCCCACCCGCTGGCGGTGATGCAGGGCAGTCTGGAGCGACTGCTGATGCTGACATCTGGTCCGGACTGAAGGACCTGACAACCATTACGGACATGTCGTCTACTGTCACTGCATATGATTCTCTCACCATTGATAGAATGGTGGAGGATTATATGAGTGACCGCATCCAAGTAGGCACGTCACACAGTCCGTACTTATACTGGCAGGAAAAAGAGGCAATTTGGAGGCCCTTGCACAAACTGGCTTTATTCTACCTAAGTTGCCCTCCCACAAGTGTGTACTCCGAAAGAGTGTTTAGTGCCGCCGCTCACCTTGTCAGCAATCGGCGTACGAGGTTACATCCAGAAAATGTGGAGAAGATGATGTTCATTAAAATGAATTATAATCAATTCCTCCGCGGAGACATTGACCAGCAGCAATTGCCTCCACAAAGTACACAGGGAGCTGACATGGTGGATTCCAGTGGGGACGAATTGATAATCTGTGAGGAGGGGGATGTACACGGTGATATATCGGAGGATGATGATGAGGTGGACATCTTGCCTCTGTAGAGCCAGTTTGTGCAAGGAGAGATTAATTGCTTCTTTTTTGGTGGGGGTCCAAACCAACCCGTCATTTCAGTCACAGTCGTGTGGCAGACCCTGTCACTGAAATGATGGGTTGGTTAAAGTGTGCATGTCCTGTTTTGTTTATACAACATAAGGGTGGGTGGGAAGGGCCCAAGGACAATTCCATCTTGCACCTCTTTTTTCTTTTATTTTTCTTTGCGTCATGTGCTGTTTGGGGAGGGTTTTTTGGAAGGGACATCCTGCGTGACACTGCAGTGCCACTCCTAGATGGGCCCGGTGTTTGTGTCGGCCACTAGGGTCGCTTATCTTTCTCACACAGTCAGCTACCTCATTGCGCCTCTTTTTTTCTTTGCGTCATGTGCTGTTTGGGGAGGGTTTTTTGGAAGGGACATCCTGCGTGACACTGCAGTGCCACTCCTAGATGGGCCCGGTGTTTGTGTCGGCCACTAGGGTCGCTTATCTTTCTCACACAGTCAGCTACCTCATTGCGCCTCTTTTTTTCTTTGCGTCATGTGCTGTTTGGGGAGGGTTTTTTGGAAGGGACATCCTGCGTGACACTGCAGTGCCACTCCTAGATGGGCCCGGTGTTTGTGTCGGCCACTAGGGTCGCTTATCTTTCTCACACAGTCAGCTACCTCATTGCGCCTCTTTTTTTCTTTGCGTCATGTGCTGTTTGGGGAGGGTTTTTTGGAAGGGACATCCTGCGTGACACTGCAGTGCCACTCCTAGATGGGCCCGGTGTTTGTGTCGGCCACTAGGGTCGCTTATCTTTCTCACACAGTCAGCTACCTCATTGCGCCTCTTTTTTTCTTTGCGTCATGTGCTGTTTGGGGAGGGTTTTTTGGAAGGGACATCCTGCGTGACACTGCAGTGCCACTCCTAGATGGGCCAGGTGTTTGTGTCGGCCACTAGGGTCGCTAATCTTACTCACACAGCTACCTCATTGCGCCTCTTTTTTTCTTTGCGTCATGTGCTGTTTGGGGAGGGTTTTTTGGAAGGGACATCCTGCGTGACACTGCAGTGCCACTCCTAGATGGGCCCGGTGTTTGTGTCGGCCACTAGGGTCGCTTATCTTTCTCACACAGTCAGCTACCTCATTGCGCCTCTTTTTTTCTTTGCGTCATGTGCTGTTTGGGGAGGGTTTTTTGGAAGGGACATCCTGCGTGACACTGCAGTGCCACTCCTAGATGGGCCCGGTGTTTGTGTCGGCCACTAGGGTCGCTAATCTTACTCACACAGCTACCTCATTGCGCCTCTTTTTTTCTTTGCGTCATGTGCTGTTTGGGGAGGGTTTTTTGGAAGGGACATCCTGCGTGACACTGCAGTGCCACTCCTAGATGGGCCCGGTGTTTGTGTCGGCCACTAGGGTCGCTGAGCTTAGTCATCCAGCGACCTCGGTGCAAATTTTAGGACTAAAAATAATATTGTGAGGTGTAAGGTGTTCAGAATAGACTGAAAATGAGTGTTAATTATGGTTATTGAGGTTAATAATACTATGGGATCAAAATGACCCCCAAATTCAATGTTTTAAGATGTTTTTTAGGGTTTTTTGAAAAAACCACCCGAATCCAAAACACACCCGAATCCGACAAAAAAAATTCGGTGAGGTTTTGCCAAAACGCGGTCGAACCCAAAACACGGCCGCGGAACCGAACCCAAAACCAAAACACAAAACCCGAAAAATTTCAGGCGCTCATCTCTACTGAAAAATCGGTACAAACCCGAAAAAGGGGCGTGGCCGCGGGTAAAGGGGGCGTGGTCACGCCCCTTTTCCTATACTTTCAATGGAAGTTTGAAGAGCCAAAAATCGGTACAGACCATGAAAAAAAGGTACTGTACCTATTAAAAAGGTACAGTTGGAGGGTATGCTATTGTGCGCCGCTGCAGGGGGTGTGACTAGCGTGGTGGGGGTGTGACTACCGATATGGGTGTGTGTTGTGGCTAGCACCATGGAGGGCATTGCTACCCACCTACCTAACTATGGTTTATTTTTGTGCTGCGAGCTAACGTACCGGTATATACGGTATTTGGATTGTGGGAGGAAACCCACGCCAGTATGGGGAGAATATACAAACTCCACGCAGTTAGGGACATGGGTGGTCATTCCGAGTTGTTTGCTCGTTATTTTTTTCTCGCAACGGAGCGATTAGTCGCTAATGCGCATGCGCAATGTCCGCAGTGCGACTGCGCCAAGTAAATTTGCTATGCAGTTAGGTATTTTACTCACGGCATTACGAGGTTTTTTCTTCGTTCTGGTGATCGTAATGTGATTGACAGGAAGTGGGTGTTTCTGGGCGGAAACAGGCCGTTTTATGGGAGTGTGTGAAAAAACGCTGCCGTTTCTGGGAAAAACGCGGGAGTGGCTGGAGAAACGGAGGAGTGTCTGGGCGAACGCTGGGTGTGTTTGTGACTTCAAACCAGGAACGACAAGCACTGAACTGATCGCACTGGCAGAGTAAGTCTCAAGCTACTCAGAAACTGCACAGAGAAGTCTTTTCGCAATATTGCGAATCTTTCGTTCGCTATTTTGATAAGCTAAGATTCACTCCCAGTAGGCGGCGGCTTAGCGTGTGCAAAGCTGCTAAAAGCAGCTTGCGAGCGAACAACTCGGAATGAGGGCCATGGTGGGAATCAAACCCATGACCTTTGTGCTGTAAGGCAGTAAAGCTAACCATCACACCATCCGTAGACCTGTTAGTGGTGGCAGTCCAATCCACATGGAAATTTTTTTCCCCAGAACATTTACAAAAAGGTATCCGATGACTAAACTCATTAATGAGCATCATGTACTACTATGGTTTTTTTCTAATATGCATTTTCAGTTTCTTTTAACATGCCATGTAAAAAAAAAAAAAAAATATGCATTAAAGAATATGGTAAAAACCAGGATACAAAAAACAAAACAAAAACAGACAGAATATAATTTGAAGTTTCCAATTAGCTTAATTAGTCACACCCGCTCCCCACACACACTACATTACCCCTAACCCTGCACCCACTCCCCGTACACACTATACTACCCCTAACCCTGCACCCACTCCCCGTACACTACACTACCCCTAATCCTGCACCCGCTCGCCGTACACACTACACTACCCCTAATCCCGCACCAGCTCCCCATACACACTATACTACCCCTAACCCTGCACCCGCTCCCCGTACACACTACACTACCCCTAATCCTGCACCCGCTCCCCGTATACACTACACTAACCATACACCCTTTCCCCGCACACACTATACTACCGCTAACCCTGCACCCGCTCCCCGTTCACACTATACTACCCCTAACCCTGCACCCGCTCCCCGTACACACTATACTACCCCTAACCCTGCACCCGCTCCCCTTACACACTACACTACCCTTAATCCCGCACCCTCTCCCCATACACACTATACTACCCCTAACCCTGCACCCGCTCCCCGTACACACTACACTACCCCTAATCCTGCACCCGCTCCCCGTACACACTACACTAACCCTACACCCTTTCCCCGCACACACTATACTACCGCTAACCCTGCACCCGCTCCCCGTACACACTATACTACCCCTAACCCTGCACCCGCTCCCCTTACACACTACACTACCCCTAATCCCGCACCCTCTCCCCATACACACTATACTACCCCTAACCCTGCACCCGCTCCCCGTACACACTACACTACCCCTTATCCTGCACCCGCTCCCCGTTCACACTATACTACCCCTAACCCTGCACCCGCTCCCCGTACACACTATACTAACCCTGCACCCGCTCCCCTTACACACTACACTGCCCCTAATCCCGCACCCTCTCCCCATACACACTATACTACCCCTAACCCTGCACCCGCTCCCCGTACACACTACACTACCCCTAATCCTGCACCCGCTCCCCGTACACACTACACTACCCCTAACCCTACACCTTTTCCCCGCACACACTATACTACCGCTAACCCTGCACCCGCTCCCCGCACACACTACACTACCCTTAACCCTGCACCCGCTCCTCGTACACTATACTACCCCTAACCCTGCACCCGCTCCCCGTACACACTATACTAACCCTGCACCCGCTCCCCTTACACACTACACTACTGCCATATTTCAGCAGCAACGCCCAATCTCATCCGACCTTGGAAGCTAAGCGCTGATAAGCCTGATCAGTACCTAGTAGGGTGACCCCTTGGGAATATCAGGTGCAGTAAGATTGTGACCTCTGATCACAAACAGCAGAAGTGTTAGAGCAACTTCTGAACTTACCTATTCCTTATCCAACTTTCCCGCAAACCCTCTATTTATCTACATTTGGCTTTGCCCTTAGGCTTATTTATCAATGCTTTTGTGTATCTTTAATAATCATACTTTTCTCTTAAATGCTTTGTTATCTATAAGGATCTAGCCTTTTAGCAAACAGAATCTCTACCAGGTGATTACCCTTAGTCATTTGACATTTCAATTATGAACCTTTGGTGCCTCTCATCTATTCCCATGAGGTTTTTAGATTAGGTGCTTACCTACAATTATCACTGCGGTGATTATATGTACATATCATTTACCTCTACCCTAATTTTGAATTTTGATTAACTCAGGCACCTTAATAATATTAATCAATTTTTTTGTAATTTTTTATGTTTTTCAGTATATTTTTCACCACAGGTGCCCATAATTTTGTATCAGGCTTATCCTGATTTCTGTCAATACATATGTTTACTTTGTGTTCTTGAACAATTTTTTTGTATCAAACTCCTCATTACTTTTATTCATTACCAATTAAATGTTAAGTTTTAATAAACTTATTTCAAATTTCTAAGCGTGCCCCAACACAGAGTCTTTCTTTTTTCTTCTCTTTGCTTAAACACTACACTACCCCTAACCCTGCACCCACTCCCCGTACACACTATACTACCCTAACCCTGCACCCGCTCCCCTTACACACTACACTACCCCTAATCTCGCACCCGCTGCCCATACACACTATACTAACCCTGCACCCGCTCCCCGTACACACTACACTACCCCGAATCCTGCACCCGCTCCCCGTACCCACTACACTACCCCTAACCCTACACCCTTTCCCCGCACACACTATACTACCGCTAACCCTGCACCCGCTCCCCGTACACACTATACTACCCCTAACCCTGTACCCGTTCCCCGCACACAATACACTACCCCTAATCCGCTCCCCGCACACACTACACTACCCCTAATATCCTGCACCCGCTCCCCGCACATACTATACTAGCGCTAACCCTACACCCGCTCCCCGTACACACTACACTACCCCTAACCCCACACCTGCTCCCCGTACACACTATACTACCGCTAACCCTACACCCGCTCCCCACACACACTATACTACTGCTAACCCTGCACCCGCTCCCCGTACACATTACACTACCCCTAACCCTGCATCCGCTCCCCATACACACACTACCCATAATCCTGCTCCCGCTCCCCGTACACACTACACTACTCCTAACCCTGCACCCACTCCCTCCCTGTACACACTACACTACCCCTAATCCTGCACCCGCTCCCCGTACACACTACACTACCCCTAACCCTGCACCAGCTCCCCGTACACACTACCCCTAACTCTGCACCCGCTCCCCGTACACACTGCACTACACCTAACCCTGCACCAGCTCCCCGTACACACTACCCCTAACTCTGCACCCGCTTCCCACACACACTATACTACTGCTAACCCTGCACCCGCTCCCCGTACACACTATACTACCGCTAACTCTGCACCCGCTCCCCACACACACTATACTACTGCTAACCCTGCACCCGCTCCTCGTACACATTACACTACCCAAAATCCTACTCCCGCTCCCCGTACACACTACACTACCCCTAACCCTACACCTGCTCCCCGTACACACTATACTACCGCTAACCCTACACCCGCTCCCCACACACGCTATACTACTGCTAACCCTGCACCCGCTCCCCGTACACATTACACTACCCCTAACCCTGCATCCGCTCCCCATACACACTACACTACCCATAATCCTGCTCCCGCTCCCCGTACACACTACACTACCCCTAACCCTGCACCCACTCCCTGTACACACTACACTGCCCCTAATCCTGCACCCGCTCCCCGTACACACTACACTAGCCCTAACCCTGCACCACAGCTCCCCGTACACACTACCCCTAACTCTGCACCCGCTTCCCACACACACTATACTACTGCTAACCGTGCCCCCGCTTCCCGTACACACTATACTACCGCTAACTCTGCACCCGCTCCCCACACACACTATACTACTGCTAACCCTGCACCCGCTCCCCGTACACATTACACTACCCCTAACCCTGCATCCGCTCCCCGTACACACTACACTACCCATAATCCTACTCCCGCTCCCCGTACACTACACTACCGCTAACCCTGCACCCGCTCCCCGTACACACAACTCTACCCTTAATCCTGTACCAGCTCCCCGTACACACTACCCCTAACCCTGCACCCGCTCCCCGTACACACTACACCACTCCCTACCCTGCACCTGCTCCCCACACACACTACCCCTAACCCTGCTGGGGGCGTATTAATGAGCAATGGGGGCTTGGTCACCTATGTAATCTGTGAAGGCTGGGTCAGGGTGACAAGGCCGCTAGCAGGACGGTGGCTGTGTCACTAATATACTGTGCACAGTCAGAACCTCACTCCTGCTGCCACCGCCCCCCGCCACTTGCTGTTCAGTACACAGAGCCATAGCAAACAGTCCCCTTGTGTGATATGGCCGCCTATGCGCAGCAGCGCAAAGCCGTATCACAGATTGCGTATCTTTTAATTGTGTCCTACAGGGCTTCCGTAGCCCTGTAGGACACACAGTAAGAGAGCCCACATGGCTGCCGCCGCGCACACTGGACCACCTGTGCCCTTTTGCAATGGAGTAGGCTGCGTCCCGTGGCGATTGCACAGCCCAGGGGGCACCTGGCACTCTGCCCCTCTGGCCAGCCCGCCACTGGACTGGACTGAGGGTTCTAGGTGGGAGAGCATGGAGATGGGTGCAGTGGGCTGTTTGGGGAGGGAAGGCAGGGAGACACTGGGAAGGGGATCAGTAATGGTGGGGACACTGAGCTGGAGAAGGGGCTGAGACTGGATGGGTACACTGACCTGCTGCACCTGCGCATTCACGTTCACAACAGCCTCTTGAGCAGCTCTTCCTGCATCATCTGCCATCCTCGATTACCTCTGGGATCTGTTTCCTGGCAGTGGGTTCGGCTCACCGCACTGCCCACTCCATCTTTTTGTGACTGTGCCAGGACCCATCTTCATAAATGGGTTGACAGCATGGACATTTTGCTGTGAGAGGGTCCAACAACTTGCCCTCTTGTATACAAACAGGGGCTTCTTTACAGTGTGATGCGATGGGTGGGGGGACACCCCTCTTGTATATACAAAGGGGCAATTTGTAGAGGAGCCCTGGATTTACAGGGATTTTCCCCTTTAATCTGCTAGTGCTCTCATGGCAATGCCACGCACCTCCTCCCCCGCACTCTCACTTCCAGACCAAGTGTACCTCGGGACATTCCTCCTCCCGTCCCAGCTACAGAAATAAAACATCCTTACCCTTGGACGCCTGGTACCTGAATAGGTCCCGACATCATGGGCTGCAGCCGCGGATAGCATGTGCCGCTAGGCCACGCCCCCTTGTCATACTCCGCTGCCCTCCCGGTGACTGACAGATGACATCACCGGGAGGCGGAGCTTAAACGCACATCACTAGTACAGTGCAGGAGGGATACAGTGCGGGTGGGATACAATGTGGGATTGATACAGTGTGGGATGGATACAGTGCGGGTAGGACACAGTGTGGGTGGGAAAGAGTGCGGGTGGGATACAGTGTGGGATGGATACAGTGCAGGTAGGACACAGTGTGGGTGGGATACAGTGCAGATGGGATACAGTGAGGGATGGATACAGTGCGGGTGGGATACAGTGCGGGTATGACACAGTATGGGTGGGATACAGTGTGGGGTGGATACAGTGCGGGTCAGATACAGATGCTGTGTGGGACAAAGGGAAGCAATATGTGCTCAGGTCACACCAACTCCCCCGACGCACACATATTCACACCTGATTTAAATTGTAGAGCGTTATGCTATGCGTTGGTGGGCAGAGAGGGGAGGACGTTGGTCTCAGGCAGCGATTGGATAAGATTGCTGCCAGCGGTGAGAGACTGACTGCACTGCACGTCCTGCACTCCTTTTTAAAAACTGGGTCAAAAACTGCCTATCTCTGAATCTCTGATATCACATGCTTGTCTTCTTTTCTAATCTCTCAGAGTATCTTTCTTTACTTTTCTAACATACCTTAATCACCTACCTGTCTGTCTCAGGTGCATTACTGTTCCTCAACTGCACTCCTTCCTTACATTCCACCTTTCACTTTCCCTCCCATGTTACTTCTCTCTCTCTCTCTCTCTCTCTCTCTCTCTCTCTCTCTCTCTCTCTCTCTCTCTCTCTCTCTCTCTCTCTTACCTTTTCCTGCCTCTGCTCAGTAAAGTAGTGTGTTACATGGATGGATGGCAGCAGTGTCGAGTCCTGACCCCGCCCCCTGCACGATGTCATGCAGTGGGTGGGGCTTGCAGTATCAGGAAGTGCTGCACAGCCCACTGAGACCAGGGTTGATGCTAGATCCAAGTGGCCTAAGGGACCTTTTACCCTTGAAACGTCAGAAGGTCCCTTCTCCCACTCCGAAATAGAATCAACCCTGAGACCAGCCATAGCCACCGAGCACCAGCACAGGCTGCAGCATCAGGGATACTGGCTGCACGGGGTGCTGTTACCATACGCTGCCTGATCGGGGTTGAGCTCCGATCACGGCAGCCGGACCAGTGGAGGGGTAAGTGCAGGCCTCTGTGGGGACAACGCTATGCAGCCAGAGTTTTTTTTACTGTTAACACTGGCTGCATTGCATGAGATCCTGTAGGCCTATTTTCAATGGGGGGCCTGGAGCTGCAGCTCCATCCGCCCCATTGTTAATCCGGCCCTGACTATACCCGTGTAATGTAGAAGCATCTGTGTCCGCGCGTTACGTTCACGTTGTCCCCGATACCCATCCTCTCCAGTGACGTGCGGTGAGGTCAATGGCTGGGGAGGCACCAAGTGAAGCCTCATCCTCAGGTCCAGAATATAGGATGGGGGTGAATGGAGTGGGCTCCGGGCCTAATTCTGAGCTGATCGCAGCATCAAATTTGTTAGCAGTTGGGTAAAACCATAGCCCTCATTCCGAGTTGTTCGCTAAGCCGCCGCCTACTGGGAGTGAATCTTAGTATAGTAAAATTGCGAACGAAAGATTAGCAGAATTGCGGATAAACAGTTCTTAGCAGTTTCTGAGTAGCTCCACACTTACTCGGCATCTGCGATCAGTTCAGTCAGTTTCGTTCCTGGTTTGACGTCACAAACACACCCAGCGTTCGCCCAGACACTCCCCCGTTTCTCCAGCCACTCCCGCGTTTTTCCCAGAAACGGTAGCGTTTTTTCACACACACACATAAAACGGCCAGTTTCCGCCCAGAAACACCCACTTCCTGTCAATCACATTACGATCACCAGAACGAAGAAAAAACCTCGTAATGCCGTGAGTAAAATTCCTAACTGCATAGCAAATTTACTTGGCGCAGTCGCAGTGCGAACATTGCGCATGCGCAATCAGCGGAAAATCGCTGCGATGCGAAGAAAATTACCCAGCGAACAACTCGGAATGACCACCCATGTGCACTGCAGGTGGAGCAGATGTAACATGTGCACTGCATGTGGCCAGATGTAACATGTGCAGAGAGAGTTAGATTTGGGTGTGGCGTGTTCAAACTGAAATCTAAATTGCAGTGTAAAAATAAAGCAGTCAGTATTTACCCTGCACAGAAACAATATAACCCACCCAAATCTAACTCTCTCTGCAAATGTTATATCTGCCCCCCCTGCAGTGCACATGGTTTTGCCCAATTGCTAACAAACTTGCTGCTGCGATCAACTCAGAATTACCCCCTCCCAGAGGCCCTCACACATTGGAGTCCGGCTTGCAATCTAAATGGGAAAAAATGCTGCATCGTCTGAGTGGATGCAGTTAATTTCCCGAACGATGGGATCCCGTCGGTCGAAATACCGACACTGGAATCCCAACAGCAGGGGAAATGCTGTTGAAATCCCGACCAAAGGCCTGTATTCTTACGTGGGTGGTGGTCCACGCCACCACCTGAGGGGGAATATAATAGTGTGGCGAGCAAAGCAAAGCTCGCCACCGGGCCCAAAGCACAGCGAACCCGCAAGGGGATCACCACGCGCAGCTGCACTTGGCTCTGCCCCCAGTGGGAGGACGGGGGACCAGGGGCAAATGCAGGATTTTAAAAGGGGGGTTTCCATACTACCGGCACTGAAACCTCCTTCATGATCGCCCCGGTGCCTTCTCGTGCTGGATGCAAATGTAAAAGTTGGTAGAAAGGCGGCACTCAATAGGGACAGGAACAGCAGCGGAAAATTAAGAGACTAAGCCCTTAGATCAAGTTAACGTTTCAGTTGTATTTAACTTTCGGGGTTCTGACTAAAGTTAAACACAACTGAAACGTTAACTTGATCTAAGGGCTTAGTCTCTTCATTTTCCGCTGCTGTTCCTGTCCCTATTGAGTGCAGCCTTTCTACCAACTTGTATATATATATATATATATATATATGAGCAACAGAGAGAGAGCACACAGAACCAGAGCAGGGGGCAAAGAGAGAGAGAGAGAGAGAGAGAGAGAGAGAGAGAGATGGGAAGGGAGAAAGATAGCTGTGGGGAGGGAGAGAGAGAGACATGGAAAGGGAGAAAGAGAAAAAGAGACATCGGGGGAGGGAGACACATGGGAAGGGAGGAAGAGAAAGAAAGACATAGGGAGGGAGAGAGATACATGGTGAGAGAGTGAGATAGAAACACATGACAAGAGAGAGGAATTACGAGAGGGAGAGACAGTGAAAGAGAGAGACATGGCGAGAGTGAGAGAGACATGGCGAGAGAGAGAGACATGGCGAGAGTGAGAGAAACATGGCGAGAGAGAGACATGGCGAGAGTGAGAGAGACATGGCGAGAGTGAGAGAGACATGGCAAGAGTGAGAGAGACATGGTGAGAGCGAGAGTAGACATAGCGAGAGAGACATAGCAAGAGAGAGAGAGACATGGCGAGAGCGACATGGTAAGAGAGAGAGACATGGTGAGAGAGACAGGTTTATCAGCAGCAGAAAGACTGAGCACTCAGAGCTGTGAGATGCAGGGGAGAGCAGATACCTGGTGGTCTCTGTGTGGAGGGCGAGACGTTTCTCCTGCTAGACGCCCAGGCATGTGCCACAGCTTGGATGGGGTCCCGGCCGAGTCACCCATGTGCAGACAGCAATCCATCGGGGATGGTGGGCAAAGACCGGGTGGTCGAGTCACCTAACTGTAGGAGGCACAGTCCGTGGAGGAAGGGGGGGCAGTCCGGGGGGGGGGAGATCCTGTGCAGGATGGTGTGGGTGGAGCCTGCACGCATGTTGGTGCTAGTATTATAATAATTAACATATGCATCTGGGTGCTGGTGGGGTTTTGGGACTAGAACCCAGATGCATAAAGAGAGGCGTCTGTTATTTTATTTTACAGCAGACGCCTGTCCTCCTCATTTGCTTCGTACAGGGGGAATAAAAATGAAGAGAGGCGTCTGTTATAAAATAAAATACTAACTGGTGGCTAACACAACCTCACCCCCACCCATAAAGAAGCATCATATTTAGCAAGGGCACCATCAAACCAGTGACGTGCGGTGAGGTCACTGGTTGGGGAGGCACTGGCAGCTAAGAAGCCCTCCCCCTCCCCCACCTGAAAAAAAAAAAGTGTGGTCCCCCAACACACCAGTAAAACCAGCACTAGGCAGAACCAGCTAGGGGGAGTAATGCCATAGCAGGGGAGACACTCAGTGTGGGGTCCCCCTGCCATTACATTAATCTGCCCCCCAGCCAGTCAGCCCAGGGTTGGAATTACTCGGAAAGTGGGAACCCCAAAAAATAAAAATGGGGTCCCCCCTCCCGAGCAGTAACCAGCACTGGGCTGATAGCCCAGTGCTATGCCCCGCACCCCTGGTGGCGGTGGGTGCGGGGTTCATTGTGTGTTAATATTGTTCTTTACAGGTGGCCTACAGGTCCCAGCAAGCCTGCCCCAGCATGCTGGCACTTGGAGAACCACAAGTGCCAGCATGCCCGGACACAAAGGGCCTGCTGGCACCTGTAGTCCACCTGCAAAGAATAGTAATATTGTTCTTTACAGGTAGCCTACAGGTCCCAGCAAGCCTGCCCCAGCATGCTGGCACTTGGAGAACCACAAGTGCCAGCATGCCCGGACATAAAGTGCCCGCTGGCACCTGTAGTCCACCTGTAAAGAAAATATTAAAATAAAAACACCACACTATCTTGAAAATAAACTTTATTAAACTGGGTCTTCACCTGGGGGCGGCGGCCTTTAAGCTCTTTTGCGTGGCCGCCGCCTTCCCAGGGCTTCCGGCGTCTTCACCTGGGGGGGCGCCACCCCCCCAGGGCTTCCAGCGTCTTCACCTGGTGGGCGGCGGCTGCTAAGCTCTTTTGCATAGCCGCCGCCCAGCCAGGACTTCCGGCGTCTTCATTCTTCAGGAGCTCTTCACTGCTCCTCCTCCGCCGTCGGACTGACTCTCCTCCGCCTCGCGCTGACTTATATAAGTCAGCCGGCGGGGGCGAGGCGATGACGCGGCGAGCCGTGATTGGCTCGCAGCGGCCATCTTGAATTTCAAAAATGACGCTGAGGCGCCATTTTTGAAACTGGAACCGCTCCGCTGCCAAACTCTGCAGAATAAAGGTAATTTCCGCCGCCGCACCACCGCCGCAACACGCACCGCCGACGCTCGCTCCACCACCGCATCCCGCCGCCCGCACCATCGCCGCATCCCGCCGCCCGCACCTCCTCCCCCGCGTCGCCCACACAGTGATTGACAGCGGATCCAGGGACGGATCCGCTGGCCAATCACTGTGGCCTCACTGACAGGGACGTGCTTTCATAGGTTGAAAGCACGTCCCTGTATGAAAGCGGCACCACTAATGGTGCCGCTTTCCCAAATATTTTCAATGGGCTTTTACAGCCCAAGGCTAGTCCCCGCCCGTGCCCGCCCCCCGCTCCCCATACTTTCCGCAGTGACAACGGGAGGCACCACGATCGGTGCCTCCCAAATACATAGAGAGGGGAGAAATGTAAAGAATAATATAAAGAAGATACATATGACACAGAATATGTGTCATATGCATCTTCTTAGTATTATCTTAATCATTATGACAGGGGAGGCACTGCCTCCCCTGCCTCCCCTGACTGCACGTCCCTGCATCAAACCCCCCCCCCCCCCACCCCCTGCACTCACGCAGGTCAAGGAGCACAATATTATTATAACTGAACACCTGAATACCGCCACCCGCTCGCCCCTGGGGATATACTGCTGCAGGGCTGTGGGGAGTGAAGACAGTGCCGGCGCAGCTACCATCCACATTTCACCCCTCACGCCGCGGCCGCACCATGAGAGCCAACTGAGAGGAGCTGCTCCCCCTACATGGCAGCAGCAAGCCTCTCGCTTTCAGTGCTGTGTAACGGAGGCGGCTGCTGCGGCGAACGTACTAAATTACACTGGCTGCAGCTACTGTCGGGCTTCCCGGCCACCAGCAGCAGCGAGGGGAGGTAGAAGAAGTGCCGTAATTATTTTCATCCGTCTTGTCCCTCCGCTGCCTATGGGTGATTGGACCAGCGGATCCAGCACTGGATCCGCTGTCCAATCACATCTGCCTCGCTGACAGGGCATGGTGCCCCTGTCATCGAGGCACTTATACTAGTGCCGCTTTCCCTGCTATTTTCAATGGGCTTTTTCAGCCCAGAGTTTAGCCCCGCCCCCCGCTCTATCCCCGTTCCCAGTATCTACGGGAGGCACTGCTATCGGTGCCTCCCAATCTAATTAAATTTATTAAAATAATTAGAATAATTTAAAGAAGATACTTAGGACACAGAATATGTGTCATAAGTATCTTCTTTATATTATTCTAATCATTTATGCATGCTTGCCTACTTTTGAAAAAGCATTTCAGGGAGATTGTGAAAGTAACAACTAAAAGCGCCGACGCGTACTGCTACATCGGAGAGGCGTGTTATGAAAATGACTTACATCCAAATGTGAATGAGGCCCAAACTTAGTAATATATATTTGTTGAAGAAAAGACACTGATACTTTGCAGGATTTGTTTGTGTATTGTGTTTTACAAGAGGTTCCATATACTGAAAGACCCCTTTCACATCGCACAAATAACCCGGTACCGACACGGCATATTGCCGTGTCGAACCGGGTCAGTGTGCGATGTGAAAGCACACTGGGTGATTTAGCGGGTCGCCTGACCCGGTAAATCAACCCAGTAAAAAAGAAGGGTTTTACCCGGGTTGATTACCGGGTCAGGTGCGGTGTGAATGAGAGCCGTGTCGATGCGACACGGTTCCCATTCACAAGATAGGGAGAGGCGGCGCTGGAGATGAGCTCATCTCCCGACGCCGCCTCCACCCCCGCCCCTGCTGCTGCTGCGGCCTCCGTTGTCATGGCAACCGACCCGGTATATTGCCGGGTCGGGAAGCCTGCAACGGAGCGCAAATGCCGGATCCCACCCGGTAAGTACACATTTGCGGTGTGAATGCAGCATAAGTGGCCACAAGAAACCTTATTTAAAATGCATGTAGCCATAGGGATCTGTGCCTTATAACCAATGCAGGGAAACGGCACTGATGAATCCATTTGAATGTATTTATCTCTGATTTCTTTTTCCCCCCCAAGAATGTAACAGCTACATAATGTGGATAAGGTATAATCAGGGAGATTGCTGGACTATTCAGGGAGTCAGGGAGATTGCTGCTGTTTCAGGGAGTCTCCTGCAGAATGAGGGAGGGTAGGCAACTGTGCATTTATGGCAGGGGAGGCACTACCTCCCCTGACTGCACGTCCCTGATCCTCTCTCATATTAGCCTCAGGGCTTGCTGCGTCATTCCTGAATAGCTATTGCCATTTGGTTTTGCTTTGCAGCAATGATGTTTTAATTCCTGTCATTGTAGGCTGTTATCACTGAGATCACTGGCGTATCTATATTAGGTGCAGTGGGTCAGTGCAGGGCCGGATTAACAATGGGGCGGATGGAGCTGCAGCTCCAGGCCCCCTCTTCAAAATAGGCCCACAGGATCCCCTGCAGATGGAAACAGGAAAAAAATGTTTTCCTGTTCAGTAGCCGTCTGATGTCCCGCCCCCTTGAGATAAGGCACAAGCGCCGGCCAGCGTGCAAGACAGCAGCAGCTAGCAGCGGACTTGCCTGCCTGGAAGTCGGGTGACTTTCTCTGCCGAGGCCGGCTCCTGCTGCTTGCTGAATGTTAGGATTTTTCCTCTCAAAGGGGCGTGGTCACGGACCCGTGATTAGGCCACGCCCCCGACTGTGCCTGGTCTGTCTTTATGCACCCCTGCTTTCTTCTTCTGTGTCCCGCTTGCTCAGTAACGGGGTGGGTTGGGGGCGAGCAGTGTGTGTGTGTGCATACGTAGTATGGTGCCTGGAGGGGGTAGGCTGGCTTTGTGTGTATGGGGAGGGGGGAACAGGCTGTGTGTGTGTAGGGACGGGGGGGGGGGGGGGCAAGCTGTGTATGTGTGTGTGTGTAGGGACTGGGGAGGGGGACAGGCTGTGTATGTGTAGGGACTGGGGGGGGGGGTGAACAGAGTGTGTGTAGGGACTGGGGGGAACAGACTGTGTGTGTGTGTGTGTGTGTGTGTGTGTGTGTGTGTGTGTGTGTGTGTGTGTAGGGACTGGGGGAACAGGCTGTGTGTGTGTGTGTAGGGACTGGGGGAACAGGGTGTGTGTGTGTGTGTGTGTGTGTGTGTGTGTGTGTGTGTGTGTGTGTGTGTGTGTGTGTGTGTGTGTGTGTGTGTAGGGACTGGGGGGGAGGAACAGGCAGTGTATGTGTGTGTGTGTGTAGGGACTGGGGGGGACTGTGTGTGTATAGGGACTGGGGGAACATGTGTGTGTGTGTGTGTGTGTGTGTGTGTGTGTGTGTGTGTGTGTGTGTGTGTGTGTGTGTGTGTGTGTGTGTAGGGACTGGGGGGGAGGAACAGGCAGTGTATGTGTGTGTGTAGGGACTGGGGGGGACTGTGTGTGTATAGGGACTGGGGGGAACAGGCTGTGTATGTGTGTGTAGGGACGACAGGCTGTGTATGTGTGTGTGTGTGTGTGTGTGTGTGTGTGTGTGTGTGTGTGTGTGTGTGTATAGGGACTGGGGGGGGCAGGCTGTGTGTGTGTGTGTGTGTGTGTGTGTGTGTGTGTGTGTGTGTGTGTGTGTGTGTGTGTGTGTGTAGGGACTGGGGGGGAACAGGCTGTGTGTGTGTGTGTGTGTGTGTGTGTGTGTGTGTGTGTGTGTGTGTGTGTGTGTAGGGACTGGGGGGGAACAGGCTGTGTGTGTGTGTGTGTGTGTGTGTGTGTGTGTGTGTGTGTGTGTGTGTGTGTGTGTGTGTGTAGGGACTGGGGGGGAGGCAGGCTGCGTGTGTGTGTGTGTGTGTGTGTAGGGACTGGGGGGGGGGACAGGCTGTGTGTGTGTGTGTGTGTGTGTGTGTGTGTGTGTGTGTGTGTGTGTGTGTGTGTGTGTGTGTGTGTGTGTGTGTGTAGGGCATAGGTGCCGATTCCGTGGATGCTCGGGCCCGGTAGCACCCACGGAAAATGATGAGCATCCAGTGCCGGCGCTCAGGGCAGCAGGCCCAGGGCACCGTACCGCACGGACAGCACAGCGGCAGCAGCACACTACAGCCCTGGGAGCTGCCTGTATTCCCGGATGTGGCTCCCAATCCCCACTGCCCTGGAGCAAAGGTGACAGAGAATAGGCACGGACCAGTTAACATCCTAGGTGCGGATTGGCCAAGGCTCCTCACTGGGAAGATTTTGGCATTTGGCCCCGTCCCCCTGTTTGATCACTCTCGTTAGATGGACATTTACTACCTGCCGTCGGCTCTGCACCTCCTGCTATGGGATGGGAAACTGGAGGAAAATCCTGTAAATCTTCTGGGGGTATGTCTCAGCCGTTTACTAGGTACTGTGTAAGCAGTTGTGGGGTGCCATGTTGACTATGTTTATACAAATATGGGTTTTGTTATTAATGTGTACAGTCTTTTGTTGCAAGGCATATGTGAGACCCATAGTTGTTCTTGTTTAATTTTTCATTTCAATTTACCCTCCCTCTAAGCGTCCCTCCCTCTTAGCGTCCCTGCCCTCACCCTCCCTCCAACTCCCCCTCAGCGTCCCTGCCCTCACCCTTCCTATAACTCTCCCTCAGCGTCCCTGCCCTCACCTTCCTTGTAAGTCCCCCTTCAGAGCCCCTGCCCTCAGCCTCCCTCTAACTCCCCCTCAGCGTCCCTGCCCTCACCCTCCCTCCAACTCCCCCTCAGCGTCCCTGCACTCACCCTCCCTCCAACTCCCCCTCAGCGTCCCTGCACTCACCCTCCCTCCAACTCATCCTCAGCGTCCCTGCCCTCACCCTCCTTGTAACTCTCTCTCAGCGTTCCTGCCTTCACCCTCCCTGTAAGTCCCCATTCAGAGCCCCTGCCCTCAGCCTCCCTCTAACTCCCCCTCATCGTCACTGCCCTCACACTCAGCCGAAGAGGGGGGGGGGGGTTGATTTTGCCGGGTGTTGGATGTTGGATGCCACGCTTCAAGGTGCTGGCGCCGCTGTTTGTCATAGTGTGATAGGCGCAGCGGCAGCCGACAGAAACAGAGCAAGGAGAGCGCCTCTCCCATCCGGCGCCTCCCTGCTTTTGCAGACCCTGCTGAGCGGCTTGCACCAGGCCTGACAGCGTGTATATATAGGGGGTCATTCCGAGTTGTTCGCTCGCAAGCGGATTTTAGCAGATTTGCTCATGCTAAGCCGCCGCCTACTGGGAGTGAATCTTAGCATCTTAAAATTGCGAACGATGTATTCGCAATATTGCAATTACACACCTCGTAACAGTTTCTGAGTAGCTCCAGACTTACTCGGCATCTGCGATCATTTCACTGCTTGTCGTTCCTGGTTTGACGTCACAAACACACCCAGCGTTCGCCCAGACACTCCCCCGTTTCTCCGGCCACTCCTGCGTTTTTTCCGGAAATGGTAGCGTTTTTTCCCACACGCCCATAAAACGGCCTGTTTCCGCCCGGTAACACCCATTTCCTGTCAATCACATTACGATCGCCAGAACGATGAAAATGCCGTGAGTAAAAATCCTAACTGCATAGCAAATTTACTTGGCGCAGTCGCAGTGCGGACATTGCGCATGCGCATTAAGTGGAAAATCGCTGCGATGCGAAGATTTTTACCGAGCGAACAACTCGGAATGACCCCCATAGATAGATATAGATAGATATAGAGTGAGAGAGAGAGAAGAAAGAATGGAAGTGTACTACCACCAGAAAAATGTATAACCTGCATCACATGCTGTAGTAAAGGCTAGGGCATGGGTTTTCAACCTGCGGCCCTCCGGGTGCTGTGAAACTACACATCCCAGCATGCCCTGCCACAGTTTTGCTATTAAGGCATGCTAAAACTGAGGCAGGGCATGCTGGGATGTATAGTTCCACAGCAGCTGGAGGGCCGCAGGTTGAAGACCCATGGGCTAGGGTGTGGATCATAGGGTCGACCACACTTATATTGACCACTATTAGTAGACAGCGACTAGGTCGACACCCGAAATAGGTAGACGCGGTCATTAGGTCGACATGGAAAAAGGTCGACATGAGTTTTAATTAAAAAATTGCTATCGTTTTCTTCGTAAAGTGACCGGGAACCCCAGTTAGTGCACCGTGTCCCCTCGCATGGCTGACAAGGTGCCTCGCTCAGCTACCGCACGGGTTACTATTCCCAGTCGTAGTCCACGTGGATCGTAACATATGAAAAAGTTTAAAAAATAATTTAAAAAAACCCTCATGTCGACCTTTATCCATGTCGACCTAGTGACCATGTCGACCGAATGCACGTCGACCTAATTACTGTCAACCTAAGTGTGGCTGACGTACAGACCGGATACCGAAGGCTATGAATTATATATTCACCTAAAGTGTCAATGCTTTGATGCCGTTCTGGAACAATTTCAAGACCACCAACAATCACACAAGCCGCTCACAAAGCAGAAAGTACCGGCATTTACTTGTCGGCTTGAGATCGGCTGCACTAATTATCGGCAGTCTTGAAAATGGTCCGGAAGGGGACTGAAACATTGATGCCGACATTGTGAACATGTCAATATTCTGCAGAAGCTGACATAGTCCATGCTGACATTTCAAAAATGTTGACATCATAACTTCTGACATTGGAATTGTTGACATGCTGACTGCATCCCATAAATACAATACCACACTTTAGTGCACAAATCATTATACACAACACAGCTGCAGTGATGCGTCGCAACCAAAATGTTGCCTTTAAAATTAAAACGTGCCATACTCTGTAATCAGCAAATGTTATTCCGCGCCTCTGCTTACCTGCTACAGCACGCAGACACTAGGGGCATTTACTAAAGGTTCTAACAATGAAAAGTGGTGATGTTGCCCATAGCAACCAATCAGATTCTGACTATCATTTATCTGGGATGCATTAGAGAAACGATAGACAGAATTTGAATGGTTACTATGGGCAACATCACCAATTTTCATTTTTAGAACCTTTAGTAAATGAACCACTAGGACCCAGGATGGCTTTGACTCAGGCAAAGAACAATGGTGGTCATTCCAAGTTGTTTGCTAGCTGTTTTCGGTCGCAGCGCAGCGTTTAGTCAAAAAAGCGGCACTTCTGCTCATGTGTAAGTGCCGCAATGCGCATGTGCGACGTACTTTCACAACAGCCGATGTAGTTTCACACAAGGTCTAGCGACGCTTTTCAGTCGCACTACTGACCGCAGAGTGATTGACAGGAAGTGGGTGTTTCTGGGTGGTAACTGGGTGGTGTCTGACTGTTTTCGGGGAGTGTGTGGAAAAACGCAGGCGTGTCAGATACAAACGTAGGCGTGCCTGGGGTAACGCAGGCGTGGCTGGGCATACGCAGGGCGTGTTCGTGACGTCAAAACAGGAACTAAATAGTCTGAAGTGATCGCAAGCGCTGAGTAGGTCTGGAGCTGCTCAGAAACTGCACAATCTTTTTTTGTTGCTGCTCTGCGATCCTTTCGTTCGCACTTCTGCTAAGCTAATATACACTCCCAGAGGGCGGCGGCTTAGCATTTGCACGGCTGCTAAAAACTGCTAGCGAGCTAACAACTCGGAATGAGGGCCAATGTGTGGCGGGCCCTGCATGAGTCACAAACCCACTGTTGCTGGTCACAACCCCTGCGGCGGTACACAATAGGCCCTTCATAAATTTCAGCTCCAGGCCCATGTGGTCCTTAATCTGGCACTGGGTCAGTGCACACGGGCACCTGAGTCCAGAGGGGGCCAACACCACTATAAACACTTTTTTAATACTTACCCATACCCTCCAACTGTACCTTTTTGGCAAGTGCAGTACCTTTTTTATGGTCTGTACCGATTTTTGGCTCTTCAAACTTCCACACTATCAAATTCTTAAAGTGCCCATGGCTCCTAGTGGACACGTCTATAGCCCATGGTACTAAATGGACCCCAGTATCCTCTAGGACGTAAGAGAAATAATTAGCTCCACCTGTGGATCTTTTAAAATGGGCCAGTGAGTAATGAATACACCTGTGCTCCTGCTGGGTGACCTGGAAAACATGAACCGAGTTTGGAATCCACTGGTTTATCCACTCGCTACAAAATTTGTTACAGCAGAAACAATGAACAATTGTAATTACAATACAGAAGATTATCTATAAGGAACATTATTCTGAGGTTATTTCTATTAAGGTTTATGGTGTTTTGTTTTTTCTCATACGTCCTAGAGGATGCTGGGGATGCTTCAAGAACCATGGGGTATAGACGGGATCCGCAGGATACATGGGCACTTTAAGACTTTAAAAGGGGTGTGAACTGGCTCCTCCCTCTATGCCCCTCCTCCAGACTCCAGTTTGATTCTGTGCCCAGTGAGACTGGATGCACACTGAGGAGCTCTCCAGAGTTTCTCAGAAAAAAAGACTTTTTGTTAGGTTTATTATTTTCAGGGAGACCTGCTGGCAACAGGCTCCCTGCATCGTGGGACTGAGGGGAGAGAAGCAGACCTACTTCTGTGAGTTTAAGGGCTCTGCTTCTTAGGCTACTGGACACCATTAGCTCCAGAGGGTCTGATCGCTAGGTACGCCTAGATGCTCGTTCCCGAAGCCGCGCCGTCACCCCCCTTGCAGAGCCAGAAGTCAGAAGCCGGGTGAGTAGAAGAAGATCAGAAGACTTCAGTGACGGCAGAAGATTTCAGTGACGGCTTTTGAGGTACCCATACAAAACGGCACTGCAGGGTGCAGGGCGCAGGAAGGGCGCCCTGGGCAGCATAAAACCTCAGTAGCAACTGGCATAACAGCATACAATGCCTGGGCACTAAATACAGACCCCTGCCAGTATAAATATATAAAAATAAGCGGGACGGAAGCGCCCCATTAAGGCGGCGTGGCTTAGCCCTCACAGCTCTGACCAGCGCCATTTTCTCTTCACAGCTGCAGAGACGCTGAACCACCCTCACAACCCCCCTCAGGTGAGATGTATTGCCCAAAACTCCCTCTTGACCAAGTAACCCCGGCATGTCCAAAGTGCATCCCTCTGGCATTTGCAAAACTGCACATCCAATCATGCCCTGACAGCAATGCTTACGCTGCATCAGGGAATGTTTGGATGTGTAGTTTCTCAAGTGCCGGAGGGTTGCATTTGGGACAAAGGCTGATGTAACCTGCTTGTACCTTGTCTTTGGATGACACAAATACCCGGAACCTCATACTATTCTCTTCCACAGGTCTTGCGGAGTATCCTTCCCAAGTTGCGTGGATGTGAAGGGACACGACAGTTCCCCTGATGTACCATGGGCGACCTACTTGTGATGTGGACCTGAACCTCCGCCATGTAGCAGACAACCCCCCTCAGGTGAGATGTATTGCCCAAAACTCCCTCTTGACCAAGTAACCCCGGCATGTCCAAAGTGCATCCCTCCGGCATTTGCAAAACTGCACATCCAATCATGCCCTGACAGCAATGCTTACGCTGTGTCAGGGAATGTTTGGATGTGTAGTTTCTCAAGTGCCGGAGGGCTGCATTTGGGACAAAGGCCGCTGTAACCTGCTTGTGTCAAAGTGTTGCTTGTACCTTGTCTTTTCCATAGAAGGGTGACACTATTACCAATAGCTGGAACCTCATACTATTCTCTTCCACAGATCTTGCGGCGTATCCTTCCCAAATGGTGTGGATGTGAAGAGACATGACAGTTCCCCTGATGTACCAAGGCATGGGCGACCTACTTGTGATGTGGACCAGAACCTCCGACATTTAGCAGACAAACCCCCTCAGGTGAGATGTATTGCCCAAAACTCCCTCTTGACCAAGTAACCCCGGCATGTCCAAAGTGCATCCCTCCGGCATTTGCAAAACTGCACATCCAATCATGCCCTGACACCGATGCTTACGCTGCGTCAGGGAATGTTTGGATGTGTAGTTTCTCAAGTGTCGGAGGGCTGCATTTGGGACAAAGGCCGCTGTAACCTGCTTGTGTCAAAGTGTTGCTTGTACCTTGTCTTTTCCATAGAAGGGTGACACTATTACCAATAGCTGGAACCTCATACTATTCTCTTCCACAGGTCTTGCGGAGTATCCTTCCCAAGTTGCTTGAATCATCATGGATGAAAAGGGACACGACAGTTCTCCTGCTGTACCATGGGCGACCTAACACAATACCACTGCATCTCATATATTACATTTTATTTACTAATAATTTAAAGAAAAACCACACAAAACTTCTCATTTTAAAAATTTATTGAAGAAATATAATTGTATTTTATTTTGGAATAAAAAATGAAATGTAATAAAACAAAAAAAGTAGTGTTTGTTCTTCTTTACATTCTTTTCTTGTGTAGATATCTGTGGGGGAAAAAATCCATATTAAGTAAAGACACTAATGATGTCATGTTCATTCCTTTCCCAAGAACATTTGTGGAACCACACAATCCAGCATGACCCATTGATGGGCTGTGTGGTTCCACAAGGGCAGGCGGTCCAAAGTGGAATAGTGGTGTCAGTGGTCAGCACTTTGACACGCCTGCACTTGTGGAACCACACAGCCCAGCATGACCCATTGCTGGGCTGTGTGGTTCCACAAGGGCAGGCGGTCCAAAGTGGAATAGTGGTGTCAGTGGTCAGCACTTTGACACGCCTGCACTTGTGGAACCACACAGCCCAGCATGACCCATTGCTGGGCTGTGTGGTTCCACAAGGGAAGGCGGTCCAAAGTGGAATAGTGGTGTCAGTGGTCAGCACTTTGACACGCCTGCACTTGTGGAACCACACAGCCCAGCATGACCCATTGCTGGGCTTTGTGGTTCCACAAGGGCATGCGGTACAAAGTGGAATAGTGGTGTCAGTGGTCAGCACTTTGACACGCCTGCACTTGTGGAACCACACAGCCCAGCATGACCCATTGCTGGGCTGTGTGGTTCCACAAGGGCAGGCGGCCCAAAGTGGAATAGTGGTGTCAGTGGTCAGCACTTTGACATGCCTGCACTTGTGGAACCACACAGCCCAGCATGACCCATTGCTGGGCTGTGTGGTTCCACAAGGGCAGGCGGTCCAAAGTGGAATAGTGGTGTCAGTGGTCAGCACTTTGACACGCCTGCACTTGTGGAACCACACAGCCCAGCATGACCCATTGCTGGGCTGTGTGGTTCCACAAGGGCAGGCGGTCCAAAGTGGAATAGTGGTGTCAGTGGTCAGCACTTTGACACGCCTGCACTTGTGGAACCACACAGACCAGCATGACCCATTGCTGGGCTGTGTGGTTCCACGAGGGCAGGCGGTCCAAAGTTTCTTGAATATATACATTGAAACATGGCTTTACTCACCTTGGTACGCACAACACGAACTACGCCGTCCACTTCAATTTTCCACCCAATCCTATGAATAAGCCAAAAATAAACACTAGTGAATAGTAAATTCACACAACAGTGAAAGCCTATTGTACACCAATACAAAAAGGAGTTTTTTTGTAAAAAAAAAAAAAAGTGGTATCAGAATAGTTATTTGGCCCATCATACATGTAGCCACAAGGAGCTTTCATCCGTTACCACACGCGCCCGCATACATGCCCGCGCATGTATGCCTAGACATAAAGCTCCTTGGTAGTATCCGGTCGAGAGTGGGGGAGCCCAACACAAACATAACATTATTAAGAAAAAAAAAACTAATGGGAGGGGGGAGAAAGGGATACATGAAAAACATAAGAGTAAATAATAAAACAATACGACCGGGCTTATGGTGGTTGTCCGTCCGGATCCTCTTCTTCCTCCTGATGGGGTGTCGATGCCCTGGGCGGCTGGGGAGTGTGTTGACTTGGCCTCGATGGCTGTGCGGGTGTAGATGATGCGGTGGTGGAGGCATCTGGTGGGTGGGGTACATCCCTGTATATCCTTGGTACAGCTGTGACCGTCTATACCAGGATGGTGGTGGAGAAAGGGAAGGAGACGTCCGTGTGGCTTGTGATGGCGGAAGTGGTGGTTCACCAGCGTGTTGATGAGCTGGCTCTGGGAGCTTATCGTACATCATCTGCAGTGTGGTTGCGATGATCTGTTGGCTGGATGCCGAATGTCGTTGGCTCTCCGACATGTTGTCAACGCTGTGTGCCAGGCATGATGTGTTATCCACCAGCCGGTTGATGGATGTGGCCAGAACGTGAAGGATGTCCATAGTCTCCCTGTGATCTTCTCGTCTGGTCTTTTGCATTTCTGCCGTGCTGTCGGCATGAGCCTTTTGCATTTCAACCAGACCGTTTGCCATCTTCTCCATTATCTTCTCAATGGCGTCCAGTCTGGTTTCAACGACATTTGTGTAGGTATCCTGGCGGGCAGTCATCTCTGCTGCCAGGGTGTGTACCCTCTGAACATTTGAGGGATCCTGCCCTTCCTGTACGTCTGCCACCAATTGCATTTGTGCAGCTGAAAAGAAAATTAGAAATTGGTATACACATTCATACATTTGTTTGAAGGCTCACAATTCAATATTTACTCACACAGGGATGTAGAAACAGCGGGCTGCTGCACTTCCACCTCGTCGTCCGACGAATCCTGTATGAGATCCGGTCTGAAGAAGGAACAAATCCCCGACGCAAGCACCTCTGTTTGCAAAAGAAAAAAAAAATTAAAGTTAATAAACTATACAAAAATGGCGCCCCCCCCCAAAAAAAAAACAAAAAACAACAAACCTTCTCCATCCGGTGGTGCCGCTGCTCCAGGAGCTTCACTTGTCCTCAATTCTGGAGACTTTTCAAGGGTCTGGCTGGATACTTCTGCACGGCTGTCTTCAAACCCAAGAAAAGTCTCGTCCGTTAACCCTGTAGACTCAAACAGTTCGGGTGATGGGTCCACAAGGGTAGTGTCTTGTTGAGGCTCTTCGGTCACAGTCCCAGAGCACCTGGAGAGATGACGAGCTGGTGATGGCCTGCGCGCAGGAGATGTACTTTGGCGCCCAGCTGGTGGTGTGGTCGCCGACGGTGTCTGGCGCACAGGTGACATTCTGTGCGCTGATGTCTGGCGCACAGGTGATGGTCTGCGCGCTGACGATGTCTGGCGCGCTGACTATGTGTGGCGCGCAAGTGATGATCTGCGCGCTGCTGATGCTTGCTGCGCAGGTGATGGTCCGCGCGGCGCTGCCGATGTCCTGCGCGCAGGTGATGTCCTCTGGGCAGGCGTGTCTGGTGAAAAAGAACAAACACATTAGCAAATAAAAAAAATTAAAAAAACAAGATTAGTGCAGCTCATCTGAATGTATTCTTACCATCAGGCCTCCTTTTGGACTGCTTGTCTCCCGCCGTCTTCCGTCTTCTGGGCGGTTCTTCCTCCTCGGGAAAGCCAGCAGGACGGCTTGAGTCCACACCTCCGCGAACTCCTTGGACCATGGCAGGGTTCATGCGCCTTTTAATAACTTCCTCCCAGGGTAGCCACTTCAGATTGAGAGCCGGACCACCTCCCGTAGCTGTCTCATGTCGGCGCTGAATCCCCATCTTCTTCTTGGTCTGTCTGCGGCAATCACTGTACCGCTTCATGCAGTTTCTGGTGCTCTGGCGGTTTCCAGATACTGTCTGACTTGTCTCGCAATGGCATCCCAGATGTTTCGCTTGGTCTTAGCTGCTGTGGTCTGTGCCCTTGGTCCATACAGAACGTCGTAGGACCTGTCGACGCCATCCTCTAGGGCACAGTTTTCCGCCTCAGTGTATCTGGGTCCACGCGGCTTCTTCTGTCCTGCGTCTTCACCAGAGGCTTCCTCCTACGACTGATCCTCTGGCTGGCTTCTTGCCTTTAGGGATTAAAAAAAAACCAAGCATTTAATAAGATCGGTATGTACCTGTGAGTGTCAGTATCCCTGGCAGTGCGCAAAGATAACTGTAGGTGTGCATGGCAGTGCGCAAACTAGGGTGTTTCAAGTTGGATGCTATTGTGTCTGCAGGTGTTGTCAGTATTTACCTTTCTAGGCTTTTTCTTTTGCTTCTCCCTTTGGTCCCTTGACGACCACGGCTGTTCACTGGATGCCTGTTCGGTCGTATCCTCCTCCTGGGTCGGCTCCCACTCCTCATTGCTGTGCAGGGAAAGTTCTTCTGAGGGGTGGGGGGAAGGGGGGGATCGGGCCGCTTGTCCCTGGACATCTCTGTTGTAAAAAGAAAAAAAAATAATTTTACAAATTTAACATACATTACAAAATTACATGCAACCACACGTCATGCTGCTGGGACCCCAGTGCTCAAGCAGGACCAAACAACAACAAAAATTTAAAATTAGAAAAAAAACACAGCCAAACAAGCCAAAACCCCCGTACAAGCATCCCTGCACATGCTGGTGGTCAACCAGTGCTACAAAAGGAGCAAAAAACATGTTTTGGAAACAAACTACACCACATGTCGGCCACATGGCAGATACCGACACGGTCAAAGTCAGCCCAAACAAGCCAAAAAGTACCTCCAGCATGTGCAGGCATGCACCAGTGCTAAAATATGAGCGAAAAAACATGTTTTGGGAACAAACAACATCACATGTTGACCACATGTTGGATACCGACACACTCTAAAATCACCCCAAACAAGCCAAAAAGCATCCCTGCACATGCTGGAGGTCAACCAGTGCTAAACTAGGAGCAAAAAACATGTTTTGGAAACAAACTACACAACATGTCGGCCACATGGCAGAAACCGATACGGTCAAAGTCAGCCCAAACAAGCCAAAAAGTACCTCCAGCATGTGCAGGCATGCACCAGTGCTAAAATATGAGCAAAAAAACATGTTTTGGGAACAAACGACATCACATGTCGACCACATGTTGGATACCGACACACTCTAAAATCACCCCAAACAAGCCAAAAAGCATTCCTGCACATGCTGGAGGTACACCAATGCAAAAGCATGACCCAAAAAACACTTATGGAAAAAAAAAACGTGAAAAACTACCCCCAAACAAACAACTCCCAAAAAAATATTCAGCAATACAAGCAGGAGCTATATACACATACCTGCACACATATACATACCCCAAACACCCCAAAGCAACGCCACATGTACACCTCATGGCACCCCCCCCCTACTACACAAACACATACATGCAACACCAGACCACATGTGTACTTACCTACAAATGTAGAAATCGCTCCAAAAACGACTCTCCTCCGGGGTAACAGGTATCCTCCTGTCCGTCCTGGATTAAAGCCTGCTGGGTGTCCAAACGATACCACAGCAAACAACACCAATTTGCTAGCTCTGCAGCTCCTCCACTCCACTCTGCAGGTTCACAAAATGGCTGCTGAGCACGCAGCAAACAAGCCCTATAAAGGGATCAAAACGGAGGGAAGTCGAATCCAGGACGCCCACTACTCGACGATTGGTCCGTTATTCGACAAGGGGAGTGTCGAATGCGTTTTGTATTGCATATGTCGAATTCATGGCCCCGGGCGGAGGGTTTCGGCTGTCAAGTACAGTCGAATCCTAAAACGGACGAAAAAAAGACGCAATTCGGACAGAATTGCATATACCCCTAGATAAATCTGATCCTAAGAACCAGACATGGAGAAAATCCATGGAGGATGCATTGTCGCAAGCTCAGACGCCTTCGGGGTCACAGAAACGTGCATTTACCCAGATAGCAGATACAGATACCGACGCGGACTCTGATTCCAGTGTCGACTATAGTGATGCCAGATTGAATCCTAAACTGGCTAAGAGCATTCAGTACATGATTGTGGCTATAAAAGACGTATTACATATCACGTTGGACCCTGCTGTTCCTGATACAAGGGTCTGTATGTTTAAAGGAAAGAAACCTGAGGTAACATTTCCTCCCTCTCATGAACTGAACACTCTTTTTGAAAAGGCTTGGGAAAATCCTGACAAGAAGGTACAGGTACCCAAAAGAATTCCGGTGGCATATCCGTTCCCCTTTGGGGACAGGGAAAAGTGGGAGTCAACCCCCACGGTGGACAAAGCTCTATCGCGTCTGTCCAAAAAGGTAGTGCTTCCGTCTCCTGACACAGCAGCCCTAAAGGATCCTGCGGATCGTAAGCAGGAAAATACACTAAAATCCATTTATGTCACTACAGGTTCGCTGTTCAGGCCTGCCGTTGCATCGGCATGGGTGAGTAGCGCTATTAAAAAGTGGGCAGATAACTTGTCATCTGAGATAGATACCCTGGACAGGGATAGCAGGCTTTTGACTCTGGGTCATATCAGGGACGCTGCAGCCTATTTAAAAGAAGCTGCAAGGGCTATTGGCCTTTTGGGATCAAGGGCCAATGCCATGGCAGTCTCGGCTAGGAGGGCATTGTGGATTCATCAATGGAATGCTGATGCTGACTCTAAGAAGACTACGGCGTCTCTACCGTTTAACGGTAGTGTCTTGTTTGGTGATGGCCTCACTGACCTGGTATCTACGGCTACTGCGGGTAAGTCATCATTTTTAACTTATGTTCCTGCACAACAAAAGAAAATGCCCCACTATCAGATGCAGTCCTTTCGGCCCAATAAATATAAAAAAGGACGAGGGTCCTCCTTCCTTGCTACAAGAGGAAGGGGAAAAAGGTCACAGGCTGTGGCAAGTTCCCAAGAACAGAAGTCCTCTCCGGCTTCTACCAAATCCACCACATGACGCTGGGGCTCCTCTGTGGAAGTCTGCACCAGTGGGGGCACATCTCCAACTCTTCAGTCAAGTCTGGGTTCACTCGGCCCTGGATCCTTGGATATTAGAAATAGTAACCCAAGGGTACAAATTGGAGTTTCAAGACGTGCCCCCTCCCCGATTTTTCAAATCGGCCTTGCCAGCTTCTCTTCCAGAAAAGGAGGTAGTATGCGCTGCAATACTAAAGCTGTGTCAAAATCAAGTCATTGTCACAGTACCCCCGTCACAACAGGGGGAAGGCTTTTATTCGAGCCTGTTCGTGGTCCCGAAGCCGGATGGCTCAGTCAGACCGATTCTGAACCTAAAATCCCTCAATTTCTATCTAAACAAATTCAAATTCAAGATGGAATCTCTCCGAGCGGTGATCTCCAGTCTGGAGGAGGGGGATTTTATGGCGTTGGTTGACATAAAGGATGCCTACTTACACGTCCCCATATATCCTCCACATCAGGCTTACCTGAGGTTTGCTGTTCAGGATTCTCATTACCAATTTCAGACGTTGCCGTTTGGTCTGTCCACGGCTCCGAGGATTTTCACCAAGGTTATGGCGGAAATGATGGTTCTCCTGCGCAAGCAGGGTATCACAATTATCCTGTATTTGGACGATCTCCTCATAAAGGCGAGATCCAAGGAGCAATTGCTGAAAAACGTTGCTCTCTCACTGACGATTCTGCAACAACATGGTTGGCTCCTGAACTTGCCAAAATCACAGTTGGTTCCGACAACACGGCTGTCGTTCCTGGGTATGATTCTGGATACAGAATTACAGAGAGTTTTTCTTCCAGAGGAAAAAGCTCTGGAAATACAGAACATGGTGAAATGGATTCTGAAACCGGCAAGAGTGTCGATTCTTCAATGCACTCGGTTGCTGGGGCAGATGGTGGCGACCTACGAGGCCATTCAGTTTGGCAGGTTCCATGCCAGGGTGTTTCAGTGGGACCTATTGGACAAGTGGTCCGGGTCTCACCTCCACATGCACTGGAAAATAATCCTATCTTCCAGAACCTCCCTTCTGTGGTGGCTGCACAGTTCTCACCTTCTGGAGGGACGCAGGTTCGGGATTCAGGATTGAATCCTGGTGACCACAGATGCAAGCCTCCGAGGCTGGGGAGCAGTCACACAGGGGAAACATTTTCAGGGAAAATGGTCAAGCCAGGAAGCTTGTCTGCACATAAACATTCTGGAATTAAGGGCCATCTACAACGGCATTCTGCAAGCGGAACATCTTCTTCGTGGTCTGCCCGTCTTGATTCAGTCAGACAACATAACAGCAGTGGCGTACATAAACCGCTAGAGCGGAACAAAGAGCAGAGCGGCGATGACAGAGGCCACGAAAATTCTTCGCTGGGCGGAGAGACATGCAAGCGCTCTGTCAGCAATCTTCATTCCAGGAGTGGACGACTGAGAAGCAGACTTCCTCAGCAAACACGATCTCCATCCAGGAGAGTGGGGTCTTCGTCAAGAGGTCTTTGCAGAAGTGACAAGTCGTTGGGGAATTCCTCAAACAGACATGATGGCGTCTCACCTCAACAAGAAACTTCCGAGATATTGACCCTCAAGCAATAGCGGTGGACACCCTAGTGACACCGTGGATGTTTCTGTCAGTCTATGTGTTCCCTCCACTTCCACTCATTCCAAAGGTGATAAAGATTATATGAAGAACAAGGGTTCAGGCGATACTCATTGTTCTGGATTGGCCAAAGAGGGCCTGGTATCTAGATCTTCAGGAGTTGCTCATAGAAGATCCCTGCCCTCTTCCTCTACGGGAGGACCTGTTACAACAAGGACCGTGCGTGTATCAAGACTTACCGCGGCTGCGTTTGACGGCATGGCGGTTGAACGCCAAATCCTAGCCCGAAAGGGTATTCCCAGTGAAGTCATTCCCACACTTCTTCAGGCTAGAAAAGAAGTAACGGCAAAGCATTACCACCGTATTTGGAGGAAATATGTGTCTTGGTGTGAATCCAAGAAGGCTCCTATGGAGGATTTTCAGCTGGGGCGTTTGCTCCATTTTTTGCAAGCAGGTGTGGATGCGGGACTAAAGTTGGGCTCCATTAAAGTACAAATTTCGGCCTTATCAATCTTCTTTCAGAAAGAATTGGTCTCCCTTCCAGAAGTTCAGACCTTTGTGAAAGGCGTGCTGCACATCCAACCTCCATATGTGCCCCCTGTGGCACCGTGAGATATTAATGTGGTTTTGCAGTTCCTGCAATCTCATTGGTTTGAACCTTTACGTAAGGTTGAGTTAAAATTCCTTACTTGGAAAGTAGTCATGTTGTTGGCCTTGGCATCCGCAAGGCGGGTATCTGAATTGGCGGCTTTATCTCACAAAAGCCCCTATTTAATCTTCCATGCTGATAGAGCGGAGTTGAGAACTCGTCAGCAATTTCTGCCAAAAGTGGTTTCATCATTTCACTTAAACCAGCCTATTGTGGTGCCAGTGGCTACTGACACATTGGCGGATTCGAAGTCTCTCGATGTGGTCAGAGCTTTGAAAATCTATGTCGCCAGAATGGCTCAGCTTAGGAAAACAGAGGCTCTGTTTGTCCTGTGGGCTCCCAACAAGATTGGGGCTCCTGCTTCCAAGCAGACTACTGCACGCTGGATCTGTAATACGATTCAGCAGGCTCATTCTACGGCAGGATTGCCGTTACCGAAATCGGTGAAAGTCCATTCTACCAAAAAGGTGGGCTCATCCTGGGCGGCTGCCCGAGGGGTCTCGGCATTACAGCTTTGCCGAGCTGCTACTTGGTCCGGATCAAACACCTTTGCGAAGTTTTACAAGTTTGATACCCTGGCTGAGGAGGACCTCTTGTTTGGTCAATCGGTGCTGCAGAGTCATCCGCACTCTCCCGCCTGTTCTCGAGCTTTGGTATAAACCCCATGGTTCTTGAAGCATCCCCAGCATCCTCTAGGACGTATGAGAAAATAGGATTTTAATACCTACCGGTAAATCCTTTTCTCTTAGTCCGTAGAGGATGCTGGGCGCCCGTCCCAGTGCGGTCTGTATCTGCAGTTTGGTTATGGTTACACTCATGTTGAGTTAAGCTCAGTCAGTCTGTGGCTGATGTTGGTCATGCCGTTGCATACATTGTTGTTGAATGCCATGTTGTACGGCGTATTTGATGTGTGAGCTGGTACGTATCTCACCTTAGTTTTAAAAATAAGATTTTAAACCTACCGGTAAATCTATTTCTCCTAGTCCGTAGACGATGCTGGGGACTCCGTAAGGACCATGGGGTATAGACGGGCTCTGCAGGAGACATGGGCACCTAAAAAGAACTTTTCCTATGGGTGTGCACTGGCTCCTCCCTCTATACCCCTCCTCCAGACCTCAGTTAGAGAACTGTGCCCAGAGGAGATGGACAATACAAGGCAGGATTTAAAAATCCAAGGGCAAGATTCATACCAGCCCACACCAATCACACCATGTAACCTGGAACATACATAACCAGTTAACCGTATGAACAACAACAGTGACGGTCCAAGACCGACTCTAACTGTAACATAACCCTCATGTAAGCAACAACTATATACAAGTCTTGCAGAGTTTCCGCACTGGGACGGGCGCCCAGCATCCTCTACGGACTAGGAGAAATAGATTTATTGGTAGGTTTAAAATCTTATTTTCTCTTACGTCCTAGAGGATGCTGGGGACTCGG
This sequence comes from Pseudophryne corroboree, assembly GCF_028390025.1. Lineage (NCBI taxonomy): Eukaryota > Metazoa > Chordata > Amphibia > Anura > Myobatrachidae > Pseudophryne > Pseudophryne corroboree. The sequence goes on along the minus strand of NC_086444.1, from coordinate 362,904,980 downwards.
TAAGGACCATGGGGTTTATACCAAAGCTCCCAATCGGGCGGGAGAGTGCGAAAGACTCTGCAGCACCGACTGAGCAAAAGCTAGGTCCTCATCAGCCAGGGTATCAAACTTGTAGAATTTAGCAAAGGTGTTTGACCCCGACCAAGTCGCCGCACGGCAAAGCTGTAATGCCGAGACGCCTCGGGAAGCCGCCCAAGAAGAGCCCACCTTCCTAGTGGAATGGGCCTTAACCGAATGAGCCTGCTGAATCGTATTACAGATCCAGCGAGCAATAGTCTGCTTCGAAGCAGGTGCGCCAATCTTATTAGCAGCATACAGGACAAACAGTGCTTCTGTTTTCCTAAGTCTAGCCGTTCTGGCTACATAAATCTTCAAAGCCCTGACTACGTCCAGGGACCTGGAATCCTCCAAATCACTCGGAGCCACAGGCACCACGATAGGTTGGTTCAGATGGAATGAAGAAACCACCTTAGGCAAAAATTGAGGGCGTGTCCTCAATTCCGCTCTATCCACATGAAAAATCAAGTAGGGGCACTTGTGAGACAAGGCCGCCAATTCTGACACTCGCCTTGCCGATGCCAAGGCAACAACATGACCACCTTCCAGGTAAGAAATTTCAACTCAACCTTGTTAAGTGGTTCAAACCAGTGTGATTTTAGGAACTGCAACACCACGTTCAGGTCCCACCGTGCCACTGGAGGCACATAAGGAGGCTGGATGTGCAGCACTCCCTTTACAAACGTCTGGACTTCAGGAAGAGAAGCCATTTCCTTCTGAAAGAAACTCTAAAGGGCCGAAATTTGTACCTTAACAGAACCTCATTTCAGTCCCATATCTACTCCTGTCTGCAGGAAGTGGAGAAAACGCCCCAGATGAAAATCTTCCGTAGGCGCGTTCTTGGTTTCACACCAAGACACATACTTTCGCCAGATACGGTGATAATGTTTCACCGTCACCTCCTTCCTAGCCTTTATTAAAGTAGGGATGACCTCCTCCGGAATCCCCTTCTCCGCTAGGATTCGGCGTTCAACCGCCATGCCGTCAAACGTAACCGCGGTAAGTCTTGGAATATACAGGGCCCCTGTTGCAACAGGTCCTCCCTCAGAGGGAGAGGCCAGGGATTTCCTGTGAGCATCTCTTGAAGATCTGAGTACCAGGCCCTCCGAGGCCAGTCTGGAACAACGAGTATCGTCTGTACTCTTCTTCGCCTTATGATCCTCAACACTTTTGTGATGAGAGGAAGAGGAGGAAACACGTAGACCGAGTGGAACACCCACAGCGTTACCAGGGCGTCTACTGCTGCTGCCTGAGGGTCCAGAGACCTGGCACAATACCTCCGAAGCTTTTTGTTGAGGCGTAACGCCATCATGTCTATTTGAGGAATTCCCCAAAGACGTGTTATGTCTGCAAAGACTTCTTGATGAAGTCCCCACTCTCCTGGATGGAGATCGTGTCTGCTTCCCAGTTGTCCACTCCCGGAATGAAGACAGCCGACAGAGCACTTACGTGAGTTTCCGCCCAGCGAAGAATCCTTGTGGCTTCCGCCATCGCGACTCTGCTTCTTGTCCCGCCTTGGCGGTTCACATGAGCCACTGCTGTGACATTGTATAACAAACAAATTAGCAGCGCTAAACAATCAATAATTTAAATGTAAATTAAACAGAGCAATTCAATTGGTTGGAACATATGGAGATGAATGGACTGAAAATGGAAAGGTACCAAAAAATTTAATGGTATAAATAAAATAAAAATACACAACATGTACTAATACAATGAATTAAAAATAGATTTAAAATCAATAACCAGAATCACCAAGGGGCTACTGAGGTGAATGTCCGTTCCTTAATTAGTGTGGACTTCAGATGAATGAGATGAGAATAAACAATAGAACTGGTGGCACAGTCCTGATGGTGATAATTACCACAATGATTACCGCTGGAGGGAAGGAGTCCTCTGGATAGCGTCCCTTTATATGGGTAGAATCTCTGGGATCCTAAGTCCTCACCAGGTTGCGGAATCCTCAATGCTGAGTGGAAAAGTGATGTCACCAGTGGGCATAAGCTGTTTGCCCAGTCATCTGTAAATTATTGTCAAAGTCCACTAAAGGTCCGGATGTAGCCCATGCAGCTTCCAATAGACAAGGTGATCTGGAATAAAACCTGACGCGTTTCGCTGCAGAACCTGCAGCTTTTTCAAAGGTGATCTGGTCAGTCTAAAGGTTACTGTATTTATACCCTAAAATGGCTGCTAATTGGTCCGCACCTGTTCAGTCCATTCATCTCCAATTAATCGTTCCACTTCACAAAACATAGGTATATTATACTCTTAAGGCATTAAAATTTAAACTCTTTAATAATGAACAGTTAATTGCACATTATTATATATAAAGAGAAAAAGAAATTCATAATAATTTTCATATATACAAATCACATCCGGGTTACTATAAACCTTACAGTCACATGTCTGCCTTGACTTCAATATAGTGGTTTAGTTCCGGGTCAGTTAACAATGTTGCCTAGCAACCATAATAAACACCTTATCTTCTTTATCAATCTGTGATCTTTAATAAACATCCCCTCTGGATTGTATCTTACTTTAATTATTCACATTACTTGATTCTTATTTGTATTCTGTATTTAGGCAATTTGTACAATGTAATTATATCCGTGTGGATCATCTAATCAGTCCACACAGGAACATGTCACTTCCGGTCACGGAGAAAATCCCCGGTAAGAGTTCCGGTATCTATGGCAACAACTAGTTATTCGGCCCCCAAATCATGATCCCACCCCTGTCTCCCAGCACACATGAGCCAGTAGTACGGGGCACTACACGCGACGTCTGTTCGCGAGAAGTGACCGTGTCTGTGCCGCAGATACAGGCACAGAACACGTCACTTCCGGTCGCAGCAAAAATCCCCGGTCCGTGTCCAGGCAACCATAAACAAATAGCTGTCTGGCTCACGGACCGCACTGAGGGAATCCCCATCTCACAGCATGTATAATGCTGGAGAGGACACGAGGCACGTCACTTCCGGTTACGGAAGAAAGTCCCGGTCCGTGTCCAGGCAACCGTAAACACTTGGCTGTCTGGCTCACAGGCCGCACTGGAAACTCCTATCTCTTAGCGCATGTACCACTAGAGAGGGGGGAGAGGGAAGGAAGGGTTTTCTAGCACTTGATTTTATTGGTGTAATTGAGGATAGATTCTTTTAATGAAAAATACATCACACCTATTCTTAATAGTGCTACTTAATCCATATCTAGGCTACAGCATGGACATCCAATCTTTTTAGCTTTCAGACTGCGCTTGGCTTCACTCCCTCTCATAGAAAGGAAGAAGTCCATTCTAAAACATATAATCCATAATATATAACGGTATTCATGTTGAAACATATGATGCTGGTTCCTAATCTTATCTTCTATGTTTGTAATCCCTTTAGATATATCCCAGTATGACATACTAATAATCTTATTCTGGTTATTCTAACATAATAAACTTATATAATTTTTTAATGTTTTTATAATTTTAGTTTTAATAATTTTCCCAAAGATGTAGTTTGGAAAAAATACAGTTATTCTATATGTATCAATTCATCACAGTATATTACTATAAGGATATAATCCACATGTATATACTATGAGAATGCATAAATATCATATGGAAATAAATGATTCTATCAAAAAGGAATTGATGTTCTAAATTATCGTGTTCAATTCTACAGACTCATTAAGTCCATCTGGAAATATAGTGTTCATTTTGAACATCCATAGGGCCTCTTCTTTGCACAGCTTTTTATATCTATCACCTCCTCGTAAAGTTTTTGGAATATGTTCTATACCAAAAAGTTTTAGACCCGCTGGGTTCCCCTGATGGTATATGCTAAAGTGTTTTGATACACTATGTGTCTGTACTTTTTTAATGATATTTCTACGATGTTCCAAAAATCGCGTTTTTAGAGTACGTGTAGTGCGACCTATGTGTTTTTTATTACAGCTGCACCTAAGTAGGTAAATCACATAAGAGGTCTCACAGTTAATGAAGTGTTTAATTTCATAAAACTTTCCCGGATCATCTAGCTGGATCTTATGGATTTTATTTTGAATGAACTCACAAGTAATACATCTGTTTTTTCCACATTTATAGCATCCCTTCAGTTTATTTAACCAGTTGGCATTTTCAACACCTTTGTTGACACAAGGCATAGTTGGTTTTAAGTAACTTGGTGCTAACAAGTTTTTCAGGGATTGGTTCTTCTTAAAGATAAACCGTGGATTTTGTGGCAGAAAAGAGGAAAGATGGGTATCTTGTTTAAGTATATTGAAATTTTTGGAAACAATGTTCTTAATTTCAGAGTGACAATTATTATAGGTGGAAATAAAAGCCACTTCTTCTTGATTGAAATCAGCTTTTTTATCTTTTTTGGTAGAACATAACAATTGGCTCCTCTCATTTTCTAACTTCATCTAATGCATTTTTAAGGATTGGCTCTGGATAGCCTCTCAATGTAAAGGAGTCATACATCTGTTTTGCCTGTAATTCGAAGGAACTGTCTTCAGAGCAGTTCCTGCGAATACGCAAAAATTGGCTTTTGGGGATGCTCCTCTTCCAGGGCATATGGTGAGCACTTTTAAAGTGTAGGTAGGCATCAGTGCCGACCTCCTTAGAAAAATTCATGGTATGGATTTCTGATTCTTTTATCTCCAGGGAGATGTCTAAAAATGAAATAGACTGTGTCTGAAAGGAGTGAGTGAATACCAAATTATAATGATTAGAATTTAAGTGATCAACAAAATTTTGTGCTGAAATGGGGTCCCCATCCCAAATAATAAAAAGATCATCAATATAACGGCCATAGAAAACCAGGTTCGCGCCAAAGTCGCCCCCCCACACGAGTCGGTCTTCCACCTCACCCATGTAGAGGTTGGCATAACTCAATGCAAACCTGGTTCCCATGGCCGTCCCCATCACCTGTAAATAAAAAGTGTCTAGAAATAAAAAATAATTGTGTTGTAAAATGTAGGAAATTGAATATGTTATAAATGTTTGGTGTTTTTCAGTAAGATCCCCATCTATACATAGTCTATTTGATACAGTGCGGACACCCAATTCGTGTGGAATATTTTAATACAAGCTTTGGACATCGAGTGTGAGAAACGCATATGTCTCCCTCCACTCTATGTCCTTAATTAAGTTGAGAAAATGTGTCGTATCTTTAATATGTGACCTGAGTGTCAACACCCGTGGTTGTAAAAAAGAATCAACATAAAATGAAAGGTTGGACGTGAGAGAATCTATACCGGAAATAATGGGGCACCCAGGAGGTGACTTGAGGGATTTGTGTATTTTGAGAAGGTGATAGTAAATAGGAACTGTCGGGTGTGAACAAAATAAAAAATTGAATTCCCCCTGGAGATAATGTCTTCATTCATTGCCCTGGCGAGAAGGTCCCCAAGTTCTACAAGGGGCCGAATAACTAGTTGTTGCCATAGATACCGGAACTCTTACCGGAGATTTTCTCAGTGACCGGAAGTGACATGTTCCTGTGTGGACTGATTAGATGATCCACACGGATATAATTACATTGTACAAATTGCCTAAATACAGAATACAAATAAGAATCAAGTAATGTGAATAATTAAAGTAAGATACAATCCAGAGGGGATGTTTATTAAAGATCACAGATTGATAAAGAAGATAAGGTGTTTATTATGGTTGCTAGGCAACATTGTTAACTGACCCGGAACTAAACCACTATATTGAAGTCAAGGCAGACATGTGACTGCAAGGGTTATAGTAACCCGGATGTGATTTGTATATATGAAAATTATTATGAATTTCTTTTTCTCTTTATATATAATAATGTGCAATTAACTGTTCATTATTAAAGAGTTTACATTTTAATGCCTTAAGAGTATAATATACCTATGTTTTGTGAAGTGGAACGATTAATTGGAGATGAATGGACTGAACAGGTGCGGACCAATTAGCAGCCATTTTAGGGTATAAATACAGTAACCTTTAGACTGACCAGATCACCTTTGAAAAAGCTGCAGGTTCTGCAGCGAAATGCATCAGGTTTTATTCCAGATCACCTTGTCTATTGGAAGCTGCATGGGCTACATCCGGACCTTTAGTGGACTTTGACAATAATTTACAGATGACTGGGCAAACAGCTTATGCCCACTGGTGACATTACTTTTCTACTCAGCATTGAGGATTCCGCAATCTGGTGAGGACTTAGGATCCCAGAGATTCTACCCATATAAAGGGACGCTATCCAGAGGACTCCTTCCCTCCAGCGGTAATCATTGTGGTAATTATCACCATCAGGACTGTGCCACCAGTTCTATTGTTTATTCTCATCTCATTCATCTGAGGTCCACACTAATTAAGGAACGGACACTCACCTCAGTAGCCCCTTGGTGATTCTGGTTATTGATTTTAAATCTATTTTTAATTCATTGTATTGTGTTGTGTATTTTTATTTTATTTATACCATTACATTTTTTGGTACCTTTCCATTTTCAGTCCATTCATCTCCATATGTTCCAACCAATTGAATTGCTCTGTTTAATTTACATTTAAATTATTGATTGTTTAGCGCTGCTAATTTGTTTGTTATACAATGTTTCTATGTATACAGGACTGACTAGACCTGTTTGTTTAGCAGCTGCTTAAAATTAGCACAGCAGCCCTTCTTGCGCCCTGATTTAACCTTGGTTAAACCCCCCTTTTTTGCTTCCACACATAGTCTGCATTCGGGCAGCATGGGCTGTTTTTCTAAATTTTCTGATAGACACAATAGAAGGCAGTCATACTTTTCAAAATGGGAGAACCCTTTGGAAAATAAGTCGAATAATTGTGAAAGCCAATTGAGAGAGGACTTCTTAAAATTAGAAGACCTCTTGAAATCTGAGGCAAGGCACTGGTTGGATACTGTGAACATGCAAAAATACATTGACAAAAAGATTAACCCCAGAGGCCTCAGACTTTCAAAACCCTCCATCTTTCTTGATAACAGAGAATATCAAGATAAGTGGAATTCTCTACTAGATAAATGTTCCTTAAACCTTATGGAATTAGTAATAGATTTTAGAACTAATAAATAAGATTTTACTCACCGGTTAATCTATTTCTCGTAGTCCGTAGTGGATGCTGGGTACTCCGTAAGGACCATGGGGAATAGACGGGCTCCGCAGGAGACTGGGCACTCTAAAGAAAAGATTAGGTACTACATCTGGTGTGCACTGGCTCCTCCCTCTATGCTCCTCCTCCAGACCTCAGTTAGGGAAACTGTGCCCGGAAGAGCTGACATTACTAGGAAAGGATTTGGAATCCAGGGTAAGACTCATACCAGCCACACCAATCACACCGTACAACTTGTGATAATTATACCCAGTTAACAGTATGAACAACAACTGAGCCTCCTTAAACTGATGGCTCAGAACAAAAAACCCTATAGTTAAGCAATAACTATATACAAGTATTGCAGAATTCCGCACTTGGGACGGGCTCCCAGCATCCACTACGGACTACGAGAAATAGATTTACCAGTGAGTAAATTCTTATTTTCTCTGACGTCCTAGTGGATGCTGGGTACTTCGTAAGGACCATGGGGATTATACCAAAGCTCCCAAACGGGCGGGAGAGTGCGGATGACTCTGCAGCACCGAATGAGCAAACTCAAGGTCCTCCTCAGCCTGGGTATCAAACTTGTAGAATTTTGCAAACGTGCTTGATCCCGACCAGGTAGCAGCTCGGCAAAGTTGTAAAGCCGAGACCCCTCGGGCAGCCGCCCAAGAAGAGCCCACCTTCCTCGTGGAATGGGCTTTGACTGATTTAGGATGCGGCAGTCCAGCCACAGAATGTGCAAGTTGAATCGTGCAACAGATCCAGCGAGCAATAGTCTGCTTTGAAGCAGGAGCACCCAGCTTGTTGGGTGCATGCAGGATAAACAGCGAGTCAGTTTTTCTGACTCTAGCCGTCCTGGAAACATAGATTTTCAGGGCCCGGACTACATCCAGCAACTTGGACGCCTCCAAGTCCCGAGTAGCCGCAGGCACCACAATAGGTTGGTTCAAATGGAACGCTGATACCACCTTAGGGAGAAATTGGGGACGAGTCCTCAATTCTGCCCTGTCCATATGGAAGATCAGATAGGGGCTTTTGCATGACAAAGCCGCCAATTCTGACACACGCCTAGCCGAAGCCAAGGCCAAAAGCATGACCACTTTCCACGTGAGATATTTCAACTCCACGGTCTGAAGTGGCTCAAACCAATGTGATTTTAGGAAATCCAACACAACGTTGAGATCCCAAGGTGCCACTGGGGGCACAAAAGGGGGCTGAATATGCAGCACTCCCTTAACAAATGTCTGAACTTCAGGCAGTGAAGCCAGTTCTTTTTGGAAGAAAATAGACAGGGCCGAAATCTGGACTTTAATGGATCCCAATTTTAGGCCCATAGTCACTCCTGACTGTAGGAAGTGCAGAAATCGACCCAGCTGAAATTCTTCTGTTGGGGCCTTCATAGCCTCACACCAAGCAACATATTTTCGCCATATGCGGTGATAATGTTTTGCTGTCACATCCTTCCTAGCTTTTATCAGCGTAGGAATGACTTCAACCGGAATTCCCTTTTCCATCAGGATCCGGCGTTCAACCGCCATGCCGTCAAACGCAGCCGCGGTAAGTCTTGGAACAGACAGGGCCCCTGCTGTAGCAGGTCCTGTCTGAGAGGCAGAGGCCAAGGGTCCTCTGAGAGCATTTCTTGTAGTTCCGGGTACCAAGTCCTTCTTGGCCAATCCGGAACGATGAGTATAGTTCTTACTCCTCTCTTTCTTATTATCCTCAGTACCTTTGGTATGAGAGGAAGAGGAGGGAACACATAAACCGACTGGTACACCCACGGTGTCACTAGAGCGTCCACAGCTATCGCCTGAGGGTCCCTTGACCTGGCGCAATATCTTTTTAGCTTTTTGTTGAGGCGGGACGCCATCATGTCCACCTGTGGCCTTTCCCAACGATTTACAATCAGCTGGAAGACTTCTGGATGAAGTCCCCACTCTCCCGGGTGGAGGTTGTGCCTGCTGAGGAGGTCTGCTTCCCAGTTGTCCACTCCCGGAATGAACACTGCTGACAGTGCTATCACGTGATTTTCCGCCCATCGGAGAATCCTTGTGGCTTCTGCCATCGCCATCCTGCTTCTTGTGCCGCCCTGTCGGTTTACATGGGCGACCGCCGTGATGTTGTCTGACTGAATCAGCACAGGCTGGTTTTGAAGCAGGGGTCTTGCCTGACTTAGGGCATTGTAAATGGCCCTTAGTTCCAGAATATTTATGTGTAGGGAAGCTTCCTGACTCGACCATTGTCCTTGGAAGTTTCTTCCCTGAGTGACTGCCCCCCAACCTCGGAGGCTTGCATCCGTGGACACCAGGATCCAATCCTGTATGCCGAATCTGCGGCTCCCTCGAGAAGATGAGCACTCTGCAGCCACCACAGCAGAGACACCCTGGCCCTCGGGGACAGGGTGATCAGCCGATGCATCTGAAGATGCGATCCGGACCACTTGTCTAACAGATCCCACTGAAAGTTCCGTGCATGGAACCTGCCGAATGGAATTGCCTCGTAAGAAGCTACCATCTTTCCCAGGACTCGCGTGCAGTGATGCACCGACACCTGTTTTGGTTTTAGGAGGTCTCTGACCAGAGATGACAACTCCTTGGCCTTCTCCTCCGGCAGAAACACCTTCTTCCGTTCTGTGTCCAGAATCATACCCAGGAACAGCAGACGCGTCGTAGGAACCAGCTGCGACTTCGGGATATTCAGAATCCAGCCGTGCTGTTGTAGCACTTCCTGAGATAGTGCTACTCCGACCAACAACTGCTCCTTGGACCTCGCCTTTATAAGGAGATCGTCCAAGTACGGGATAATTATAACTCCCTTCTTTCGAAGGAATATCATCATTTCGGCCATTACTTTGGTAAATACCCTCGGTGCCGTGGACAGACCAAACGGCAACGTCTGGAATTGGTAATGGCAGTACTGTACCACAAAACGGAGGTACACCTGGTGAGGTGGGTAAATGGGGACATGTAGGTAAGCATCCTTGATGTCCAGTGATACCATGTAATCCCCCTCTTCCAGGCTTGCAATAACCGCCCTGAGCGATTCCATTTTGAACTTGAACTTCCTTATATGAGTGTTCAAGGATTTCAAATTTAGAATGGGTATCACCGAACCGTCTGGTTTCGGTGCCACAAACATTGTGGAATAGTAACCCCGTCCCTGTTGAAGGAGGGGAACTTTGATTATCACCTGCTGGAGGTACAGCTTGTGAATTGCCGCCAGTACTACCTCCCTGTCCTGGGGAGTAGCTGGCAAGGCTGATTTGAGGTAACGGCGAGGGGGAGACGTCTCGAATTCCAGCTTGTATCCCTGAGATACCACTTGTAGAACCCAGAGATCCACCTGTGAGCGAACCCACTGGTCGCTGAAGTTCCGGAGACGGGCCCCCACCGCACCTGGCTCCACATGTGGAGCCCCAGCGTCATGCGGTGGACTTAGTGGAAGCAGGGGATGATTTTTGTTCTTGGGAACTGGCTGTATGGTGCAGCTTTTTCCCTCTACCCCTGCCTCTGGGCAGAAAGGACGCGCCTTTAACCCGCTTGCCTTTCTGAGGCCGAAAGGACTGTACTTGATAATACGGTGCTTTCTTAGGCTGTGAGGGAACCTGAGGTAAAAAAGTCGACTTCCCAGCTGTTGCTGTGGATACGAGGTCTGAAAGACCGTCCCCAAACAATTCCTCACCCTTATAAGGCAAAATTTCCATGTGCCTTTTAGAATCAGCATCACCTGTCCACTGCCGAGTCCATAATACTCTCCTGGCAGAAATGGACATTGCATTAATTCTAGATGTCAGCCGGCAAATGTCCCTCTGTGCATCTCTCATATATAAGACTACGTCTTTAATATGCTCTATGGTTAGCAATATAGTGTCCCTGTCCAGGGAATCAATGTTATCAGACAGGGAATCAGACTACGCTGCTGCAGCACTACACATCCATGCTGAAGCAATAGCAGGTCTCAGTATAGTACCTGAGTGTGTATACACAGACTTCAGGATAGCCTCCTGCTTTCTATCTGCAGGCTCCTTTAAGGCGGCCGTATCCTGAGAAGGCAGTGCCACCTTTTTTGATAAGCGTGTGAGCGCCTTGTCCACCTTAGGGGATGTCTCCCAGCGTAACCTATCCGTTGGCGGGAAAGGGTACGCCATTAGTAACCGCTTAGAAATTACTCGTTTCTTATCTGGGGAACACCACGCTTCTTCACACAATTAATTTAACTCATCAGATGGGGGAAAAGTCACTGGCTGCTTTTTCTCCCCAAACATAATACCCTTTTTTGTGGTAACCGGGTTAATGTCAGAAATGTGCAACACATTTTTCATTGCCGTAATCATGCAACGGATGGCCCTAGTGGATTGTATATTTGTCTCATCCTCGTCGACACTGGAGTCAGACTCCGTGTCGACATCTGTGTCTGCCATCTGAGGTAGCGGGCGTTTTTGAGCCCCTGACGGCCTCTGAGATGCTTGGGCAGGCGCGGGCTGAGATGCCGGCTGTCCCAAAGCTGCGTCATCGTACCTTTTATGCAAGGAGTTGACACTGTCGGTTAATACCTTCCACATATCCATCCACTCAGGTGTCGGCCCCGCAGGGGGCGACATCACACTTATCGGCACCTGCTCCGCCTCCACGTAAGCGTCCTCATCAAACATGTCGACACAGCCGTACCGACACACCGCACACACACACAGGGAATGCTCTGACTGAGGACAGGACCCCACAAAGTCCTTTGGGGAGACAGAGAGAGAGTATGCCAGCACACACCAGAGCGCTATATAACAGAGGGATAGACACTATACACAAAGTGAATTTTCCCCCTATAGCTGCTTATATCACAATTTGCGCCTAAATTTATGTGCCCCCCCCCCCCCTCACTTTTTTACCCTTTCTGTAGTGTATACTGCAGGGGAGAGCCTGGGGAGCGTCCTTCCAGCGGAGCGGTGAAGAGAAAATGGCGCTGGCTGTGCTGAGGGAGATAGCCCCGCCCCTTCAACGGCGGGCTTCTCCCGCTTTTTATATCGTTAATGGCGGGGGTTTCTGCACATATACAGTGTTAAACACTGTATTATGTGCTTTTTATTGCCAAAAGGTATATTAATTGCAGCCCAGGGCGCCCCCCCCCCAGCGCCCTGCACCCACCAGTGACCGGAGCGCGTGGTGTGCTGTGGGAGCAATGGCGCACAGCTGCAGTGCTGTGCGCTACCTTATTGAAGACCGAAGTCTTCAGCCGCCGATTTCCTCCGGTTTCTTCCGTCTTCTGGCTCTGCAAGGGGGACGGCGGCGCGGCTCCGGGAACGGACGATCGAGGTCGGGCCCTGTGTTCGATCCCTCTGGAGCTAGTGGTGTCCAGTAGCCTAGAAGCACAAGCTAGCTGCAAGCATGTAGGTTTGCTTCTCTCCCCTAAGTCCCACGTAGCAGTGAGTCTGTTGCCAGCAGATCTCACTGAAAATAAAAAACCTAACAAATACTTTTCTTTCTAGGAAGCTCAGGAGAGCCGCTAGAGTGCATCCAGCTCTGGCCGGGCACAGATTCTAACTGAGGTCTGGAGGAGGGGCATAGAGGGAGGAGCCAGTGCACACCAGATGTAGTACCTAATCTTTTCTTTAGAGTGCCCAGTCTCCTGCGGAGCCCGTCTATTCCCCATGGTCCTTACGGAGTACCCAGCATCCACTAGGACGTCAGAGAAAATTAAGGATCATCGGAACAGAGATAGAAACTCTTAAACAAAAATTAGAACCTTACAGCCATACAGCTGAATTTAAAGAAAGAGATTTACCTACTACAGAAAGAGTGAATAAATTGGAACAGAAACTAAATGTAGAAAATTCCAAAGAGATATAGAAGACTACAATTCCAATAATGTGAGGAATTTTAGACAAAAAAACAGATAGAAGACCCCCTAAGAGGTTCGATACAGACAAATCTCAATACCATTTGAGGGCCCCCCAGAGGTTCCATCAACAGAATACTCCTAGAGACCGATCCCGCTATAGAAATAGACAGACTCTCCAATTTAGAGACACCACTGGTAATTCCCCAATAAGAAGAAATCCAGCTGAAAAAGAGGAATCTAGAACTACCGATAGAGATCCAGGTGCTAGACCTAAAACACATCTAGGAAATACATCACAACACGACACCCCCCTTTTTTTTAGAACAGCGCAAAAGGAGATTTCAGGACAGAGGCAGAGATCGACAGGGAGAACCATCAAAAAGGAGAAATATCAGCATAGAGGAATTAGAGGAAGAAGGAAGGAGGTATCAAAGAGATTGAAAAAAACTAGAAATAGTTCATCCCAAAATGCAGTTTTTAACTTATCTTCTAAAAAATTAACAGATAATGAAATGCGAGTACTTAACAAGGGTCTAAAATTTTCCCCTTCTGCACCACCAAACATTTTCAACCTTTTTGTCGAACTAAACCGGTTCGTGAGGACCATATGTCGAAAAAAATATTTCGCAAAACAAGCCCTTCAGAAAAATAAGGATGAATCTTGTCCCATAATTCTAGATACAGAGGATAAAGTGGCTCTGGAAGCCCTAACAGATCTTTTGGAGGAAGGTGACACTGGTTCGCCTCCACAAAAGATAATGTTATATGACATAAAACAAGAGAGGAATAGATTTAAAAAGAGGTCGGAGTTTTACCCCATAAAATCTAAAGGATCCAGTATAGATTCTTTCTATAAAACAATTTTGGGAGACTTTAAAAGCCTGTGTGCAAATTCCTGTAAGCTTGCAAAAAAAAAAAAAAAAACCTGAATAAATGGGAAAATCAAGCAATAAAGAAACTAATGAAGGATAGCTCCATAATTATCAAGCAAGCAGATAAGGGGGGGGGGGGGGGGGGGGGCTGGTAATACAGGATAAGACGGAATATATTAAGGAAGCTTCCAGGCAGCTAAGTAATGGGGAATTTTACAAAATTTTGACCCATGACCCTTCTCAGGCCTTTCTTGTAGAACTTGGGGACCTTCTCGCCAGGGCAATGAATGATGACATTATCTCCAGGGAGGAATACAATTTTTTATTTTGTTCACACCCGACAGTTCCTATTTACTATCACCTTCCCAAAATACACAAATCCCTCACGTCACCTCCTGGGCGCCCCATTATTTCCGGTATAGATTCTCTCACGTCCAACCTTTCATTTTATGCTGATTCTTTTTTACAACCACGGGTGTCGACACTCAGGTCACATATTAAAGATACAACACATTTTCTCAACTTAATTAAGGACATAGAGTGGAGGGAGACATATGCGTTTCTCACACTCGATGTCCAAAGCTTGTATTCAAATATTCCACACGAATTGGGTGTCCGCACTATATCAAACAGACTATGTATAGATGGGGATCTTACTGAAAAACACCAAACATTTATAACAGATTCAATTTCCTTCATTTTACAACACAATTATTTTTTATTTCTAGACACTTTTTATTTACAGGTGATGGGGACGGCCATGGGAACCAGGTTTGCGCCGAGTTACGCCAACCTCTACATGGGTGAGGTGGAAGACCGACTCGTGTGGGGAGGCGACTTCGGCGCGAACCTGGTTTTCTATGGCCGTTATATTGATGATCTTTTTATTATTTGGGATGGGGACCCCATTTCAGCACAAAATTTTGTTGATCACTTAAATTCTAATCATTATAATTTGGTATTCACTCACTCCTTTCAGACACAGTCTATTTCATTTTTAGACATCTCCCTGGAGATAAAAGAATCAAAAATCCATACCATGAATTTTTCTAAGGAGGTCGGCACTGATGCCTACCTACACTTTAAAAGTGCTCACCATATGCCCTGGAAGAGGAGCATCCCCAAAAGCCAATTTTTGCGTATTCGCAGGAACTGCTCTGAAGACAGTTCCTTCGAATTACAGGCAAAACAGATGTATGACTCCTTTACAATGAGAGGCTATCCAGAGCCAATCCTTAAAAATGCATTAGATGAAGTTAGAAAATTAGAGAGGAGCCAATTGTTATGTTCTACCAAAAAAGATAAAAAAGCCGACTTCAATCAAGAAGAAGTGGCTTTTATTTCCACCTATAATAATTGTCACTCTGAAATTAAGAACATTGTTTCCAAAAATTTCAATATACTTAAACAAGATACCCATCTTTCCTCTTTTCTGCCACAAAATCCACGGTTTATCTTTAAGAAGAACCAATCCCTGAAAACTTGTTAGCACCAAGTCACTTAAAACCAACTATGCCTTGTGTCAACAAAGGTGTTGAAAATGCCAACTGGTTAAATAAACTGAAGGGATGCTATAAATGTGGAAAAAACAGATGTATTACTTGTGAGTTCATTCAAAATAAAATCCATAAGATCCAGCTAGATGATCCGGGAAAGTTTTATGAAATTAAACACTTCATTAACTGTGAGACCTCTTATGTGATTTACCTACTTAGGTGCAGCTGTAATAAAAAACACATAGGTCGCACTACACATACTCTAAAAACGCGATTTTTAGAACATCGTAGAAATATCATAAAAAAAGTACAGACACATAGTGTATCAAACACTTTAGCATATACCATCAGGGGAACCCAGCGGGTCTAAAACTTTTTGGTATAGAACATATTCCAAAAACTTTACGAGGAGGTGATAGATATAAAAAGCTGTGCAAAGAAGAGGCCCTATGGATGTTCAAAATGAACACTATATTTCCAGATGGACTTAATGAGTCGGTAGAATTGAACACGATAATTTAGAACATCAATTCCTTTTTGATAGAATCATTTATTTCCATATGACATTTATGCATTCTCATAGTATATACATGTGGATTATATCCTTATGGTAATATACTGTGATGAATTGATTCATATAGAATAACTGTATTTTTCCAAACTACATCTTTGGGAAAATTATTAAAACTAAAATTGTAAAAAAATTATATAAATTTATTATGTTAGAATAACCAGAATAAGATTATTAGTATGTCATACTGGGATTTATCTAAAGGGATTACAAACATAGAATATAAAAATTAGGAACCAGCATCATATGTTTCAACATGAATACCGTTATATATTATGGATTATATGTTTTAGAATGGGCTTCTTCCTTTCTATGAGAGGGAGTGAAGCCAAGCGCAGTCTGAAAGCTAAAAAGATTGGATGTCCATGCTGTAGCCTAGATATGGATTAAGTAGCACTATTAGGAATAGGTGTGATGTATTTTTCATTAAAAGAATCTATCCTCAGTTACACCAATAAAATCAAGTGCTAGAAAACCCTTCCTTCCCTCTCCCCCCTCTCTAGTGGTACATGCGCTAAGAGATATTGGGTTTCCAGTGCGGCCCGTGAGCCAGACAGCCAAGTGTTTATGGTTGCCTGGACACGGACCGGGACTTTCTTCCGTAACTGGACTTTCTTCCGCCTCGTGTCCTCTCCAGCATTATACATGCTGTGAGATGGGGATTCCCTCAGTGCGGTCCGTGAGCCAGACAGCTATTTGTTTATGGCTGCCTGGACACGGACCGGGGATTTTTGCAGCGACCGGAAGTGACGTGTTCTGTGCCTGTATCTGCGGCACAGACATGGTCACTTCTCGCGAACAGACGTCGCGTGTTGTGCCCCGTACTCCCGGCTCGTGCGCTGGGAGACAGGGGTGGGATCATGATTTGGGGGCCGAATTACTAGTTGTTGCCATAGATACCGGAACGCTTACCGGGGATTTTCTCCGTGACCGGAAGTGACATGTTCCTGTGTGGACTAATTAGATGATCCACACAGATATAATTACATTGTACAAATTGCCTAAATACAGAATACAATTAAGAATCAAGTAATGTGAATAATTAAAGTAAGATACAATCCAGAGGGGATGTTTATTAAAGATCACAGATTGATAAAGAAGATAAGGTGTTTATTATGGTTGCTAGGCAACATTGTTAACTGACCCGGAACTAAACCACTATATTGAAGTCAAGGCAGACATAGTAACCCGGATGTGATTTGTATATATGAAAATTATTATGAATTTCTTTTTTTTAAATTCTTTATTTTTCATTTTGCAATATAGAAAATTTTCCAAATATGTCAACATACATATCAACAATAGAACGTAGACAGCATTCTCATATCTTATCAACTGTAGTTACAAAACATCAGTAAGTGGTTGCAAAAGGAGAGATTAACAGATCCATATATGTTATCTTAAACTGTGTAACGTTCGGCAGAAGTTACAGAATCTGAAATAAAAAGCAACCCCGTAACAATATCGCTTAGTGACACCGAATTTAAACAAGGTGTGGGGTAGTAGATATTTGGAAACAAACAAAGATAGGAGGACAAGGGGAAGAAGGGAAAAGGGAAGAGAAGAATGGGGGGGGGGGGGGGGGAGGAGTAAATAGGCCATAGACGTAAAACATTTACAGGGCAATGTGGGGGTCTTAACAACCTCCATCGTCAGTGTGTATTCAGGGTGCATAGTCAGCATAGGTCTTAGTTGTTTTAAAGTCAATCCAAAGAAACCAGGTTGCTAAATAGTCTGAGTATTTGTCTAAGGCGGCCGAATAAACATCCTCCATCTGCATGTAAAAGTCAATGCGTTGGAACCATTCCCATATTGTCGGTGGGTTAGTGGATCTCCAATGCACCGGGAGTACAGCTCTTGCCGCATTATTTAAGTGCTTAAGGAGGGATTTCTTGTAGCGGGAAAGGGGTATATCTGAATGTGATAATAGCCAAAAGTCCGGACCCGGTGGAACTGGGCCTCCCAAGATCTTTGTTGATAGATCCATAATTGTATTCCAAAATGGGGCAATTGACGGGCAGTCCCACCATATGTGGATCAGAGTACCAGTATCCCTACTACATCGCCAGCATAGGGGGGAAACTGAGGGATAAAATTTATGTAGAAGAAACGGGCATCTATACCATCTCGTCAGTAATTTGTATTGTGTTTCCACAACGTCCAGGCTAGTGGAACATTGTGCCATAACCCTGCAGTGTGTCCCCCAGTGGATCTTGATTCCCCGATGTATTAAGTCTTTATCCCAGGCGTCACAAAAAGAAGGGACAGTAGGAAAGGAACCCTGTTGAAGAATCTTGTAGACACCTGACACTACATGTGAGGGGGCTATCTCTTGGCTGCACATGGATTCAAAGGGAGTGAGAGCCTTATAAAGGTCTATCGCCTCTCTCTGTGAGGTAATAAAGTGGTGTACCTGGAGGTAGAACCAATAGTCTTTGGCGGGTATGTTGCCCGTTTTCTGTATTTCAGAGAACGTTTTGAGTTTGCCATGTGCAAGCAAGTGAATTACCCTAGTCACGCCCGCCCTCCCCCATCTATAAGCAATCTTATTAGACCTTCCCGGGGGGAATAGCGGATTATCGAAAATAGGCATAAGGGATTTTCGTTTAGACGAGAATCCCATCTTGTAGCGAAGCGTCCGCCATAAAGCTAAGGTGGGCCCCACAGTGGGATGTGTTGAACGACGAAATCTAGGATACCAGGGCACTGCCTGTAGGTTAAGATTGGTGGAAGAAGACTCCAGGTCAACCCACTGCTTCCTATGGGAAGTGGGGCGGGACCAGTCTACAACTCTATGTAGTAGTGTGGCATGGTAGTATGTAGTAATCATAGGTAGTTGTTGTCCGCCTTGAGATTTCAGCCTAGATAAATGGCTATGCTTGAACCTGGGTTTCCGGCCGCCCCAAATGAAATGGCTTATCGCCTTGTGTGCTTCAGCTAAGAATTGAGGGGGAAGTTTCAAAGGGACGGTTTGGAAAAGGTATAGCAACCTGGGGAGAATGTTCATCTTTACTATATTTATACGGCCCAGCCATGAGAACCTTTGCGTGAGCCAGTGCCTCATCTCCTGTCTCAGTTTGCGAAGTAGGGGGGTATGATTAATATTAGCTATAGTAGTGAGTGCCGATGGGATTTGAATTCCTAAATATGTAATATGGGATTTTTGCCATGTGAATTGGAATGATTGCGACAAGAGGGATGCCGTGGCAGGTGGGAGCGTGACATTCATTGCCATGGATTTCGAATAATTAATTTTAAAGTTTGACATGTCTCCGAACCGCGCAAATTCTTTCATAAGGTTGGGTAGTGAAATCAAAGGATTCGTTATGACCGCCAATAAGTCATCTGCAAAGAGTGCCAGACGATGGTCAGTTTTGCTCACCTGCAGGCCTGCAATGTTAGGGTTGCATCTGATCGTACGGGCCAGGGCCTCCATGCATAGAACAAAGATTAAGGGTGACAGCGGGCATCCCTGGCGTGTGCCGTTGGAGATTAATATGGGTTCAGAAGGACGCCGTTCACCCTAACCCGAGCCGACGGGGCCCTATATAATGAGAGAATCCTCTGCAGGAAAACATCTCCCAGACCCAAGCGCCGAAGCACTGCCTCCATAAAGTCCCAATCCACCCGATCAAAGGCCTTTTCTGCGTCTGTGGAAAGGAGCATGAGGGGAGTATCAGTTATCTGCGCGTGTGCTATCAGATCAATGACTCTAATAGTATTATCCCTTGCCTCTCTGCCCATAACAAAGCCGACCTGATCAGGGTGTATTATATCTGGCAGTAATGGTTTAAGGCGATTAGCCATGAGTTTTGCAAATAATTTAACATCTACATTTAATAGCGATATTGGCCTATAGCTAGAAGGGAGCGTCGGGTCCTTAGAATCTTTTGGGATGACAGTAATATGGGCGTTCACGGACTGGCTCGATAGAGGAGCCGCTGATGATATGGCATTGCAGGCCTGCAGGAGAAGGGGGCCGAGTTTATCCTGAAAGGCCTTACAGTATGTGACTGGAAAACCATCCGGTCCTGGGCTTTTACCGTTAGGAGACGACATTAGGGCGGCCTGCAGTTCTTCCCCAGTAAAAGGATCATCTAGGGCCCGGGCAATGTCCGTTGGGAGAGTCGGGAAAGTGATTTCATCCAAAAATTTCTGTATGTTATGTATGTGATCGTTGCGTGCAGTTAATGTCCGCGTAGAGGTCAGGTTGTACAAGGCTGAGTAATAATTATGGAAAATCTCCGCTATCTCTGTGTCAGAGGCCCGGGATATCCCGTCCGCACCCGTGAGTTTAGCTATGTACGTTAAGGATCTCTGAGCTCTAAGAGCACGTGCCAGAAGTTTACCGGGTTTGTTTCCCCATCTATGATATTTATGTCGGCATGTACGGAACGCCCTACGGGTACCGTCGCTGAGTAAAGTATTAAGAGCTTGCCTCGCTGTTTGGAGTTCAACAAAGGTGTCCGACGCCAGCGTGGACTTATGAGTCATTTCCAGTTTTTTTTATTTTCTCAAATAAGGCGTTTCTACACTCAACCTTCTGTTTTTTCAGGCGCGAGCCTAGTTGAATGCACTGGCCTCTAATCACACATTTATGTGCCTCCCACAGTGTAACCGGGGATACATCACCAGTCGCATTCAAAGAGATGTAGTCGTCTATTGCCTTCTCAATTTGGGCTCGGCAAACAGGGTCCCGCAGGAGTTGTTCATTGAACCGCCAGCGCCAGTGCCTGGGGGGGGGGATGTCGGAGAGAAAGTGTGAGCGTGATTGGGGCATGGTCTGACATTGTTATTTGGCCGATAGTTGCATCAATCAATAGATCCAGATGGGCATGGCTCACGCAGAGGCAATCAATCCGGGAATATTAGTTATGTGGGGGTGAGTAGAAAGTAAAATCTCTATCTGAAGGGTGCAGAAGACGCCAAGCGTCAACCAGTTGAAAATCATGTAGAACAGCTCTAAATCGTCTGGACTCTCTAAGAGTATTCCGTGGAGATCCAGAGGAGGAGTCCAAGCGGGGTTCAAGGACCCAATTAAGATCTCCTCCGACTACCGAAGTACCCATCAGGTTTTGCTCTATTAGTTCTAATGATTCCCTAAGAAACCGAGTTTGGCCTCGGTTAGGAAGGTAGAGATTTACAAAGGTGAATGTCTGATGGGCTATGGAGGCTCTAACTAGAATCCCCCTCCCATCACCTATCAACATTTCGGAGACATCCAGCAGTCTCAGATGCTTGGCAAAAAGAATGGCAACACCCCTAGCCTTCGCTCCAGAATAATCGTTAAAGTAACCATTAGGAAAATGACGAGAGCGAAGACCCGGGGATGCCCCCTGCTTGAAATGTGTTTCCTGTAAGAAAACAACCTCTGCTCCATCAGTATGTAAGGTGTGCATTAGGCCTGATCTCTTTTCAGGGATATTTAAACCCTTCACATTGTATGAAACTATTTTTAAGCTAGCCATATAGAAAAGAAAGCATGGGTCAAGTGACTGAACGATATACCTTGACTCCGACTCTGACACAGTGCCGCATCATAAATAGCCTGTGATCGGTAGTGGCACGGGAGGGGGGGGTCAGGTGGGTAAACACATGACGAAAGAGAGGAAGACATAGGTATTTCAACATTGAAAAAGAGAAGGAGAAACCAAAAAAGAAACATAGACAACAACATATAATAGCAGTCTCTGCATTGATAGCCATGGGTATAGGTTAAAGATCCCATGGTCTAAGAAATGTACAGCAGAGAGGGGGGTCCAAAGGGTGATACCGGGCTCAACAAATTTAGATAGTTAAGTAAAAGGGTATTTTAAAGGGATACATCATGGTCAGGGAGGAAATGGGCGGAGGAAAATCAAGCAACCACCTCCTCCCACCTCGCCACCTAATCCCACACAGCCCACAGGAAACCTCCCAGGTTAGTTACGTAAATAACTTCTAACACTAAGAGAGTAGTAGGTAATCTCTGGGCAATTGAAGCTCATACATTAAATAACCAGTAAAAAGAACAATGTGAGCATTCAGTGAGGTAACATAAAAAAAAGGATATTCCAATTTAGGATGGCACACGCAGTCATGAAATTTCAGATGTTCCTTCTGATCTGCCAGTCCGATTGCGTCGTCTGGGGGCGCCCACTTTTTTCCAAGGTTCCCTGCGGGGTAGTGCCGTAGTGGGAAGCTGCAGAGGGTCTGTCCAATTTGGCAGTGAGATTAACGGTAGACCCAGTGCAGTGCAGAATGATGGGACACCATCATAGTCCTCGAGAACGTATCGGTTCCCATCGCGGGGGACTTGGACGCTTAAAGGAAAGCCCCAGCGGAATCTGATATCTTTCTTCCGAAGAGCTTCCGTGAGGGGATGAAGAAGGCGTCTCTGCTGTAAGGTCACCCAGGAAAGGTCCTGGAAAATCTGTATGTGGTGGCAATTAAAATCTATGGTCGAGGCCTGTCTGGATTTCTGTAGGATAGTCTCTTTCACCTGAAAGTAATGTAGTCGGCAGATGACATCTCTAGGCCGCTCCGTGGGCGCTCCCCTCGGCCGTAGTGCCCGATGTGCTCTGTCAAACACTATTTGAGAACTGGGGTCGGCACCCAGAAGGCCATTGAATATTGTAGTCAATGCCGCAACCAAGCCCTGGGGCTGCACATCTTCGGGTAGGCCTTTGACCCTTAAATTATTCCGCCTGCCTCTGTTATCTATATCATCTAGTCTACGTCTCATATCGGAGGTGGTACGTGAGTATCGAGATACAAGATCGTGGAGGTCGGCGAGCTTGGAGTCCGTTTCATCTCTGTGATCTTCCAGGTCGACCACTCTGTTTGCTACTTGCGTGAGATCAGATTGGATGGTGGAGAGGCTCGCTTGTAGAGAATCATGAATTCTTTTTTCCATATTGGATAAATCTTGTTGAATGTCTTGGCGAGTCGGAAGAGAGCGTAGCTGTATGAGGACTGCCGCCATATCGGCAGAGTCTTTACTGGCAGGCCCTGCTTGGCGGTGTTTTGGAGAGGGCGGGGCCACTACATCCTCCATGATGGTTGACGGCAGGGAGTCAGTGAGAGGGGTGGAGGTGGTGGGGTCAGGGACGGGGGTGCCAAATAGAGTATGAAAGGCTGCAACTCGTGTGGTTGCGGATTTAGCTTTTGATGCGTTACCAGAGCGGCGCCGTCTTGTCATCTGTCTGAGTGAAGAGAACAGAGTCCAGAACAGGGCCCCGAGAAAGAAAACATTAGGACATATCCCAATTAGAAGTATAGCCCGCTATCCCCTCTGCGTGGTTTGGTCTTATTATAGCATAATATACGTCAGGCGAACACCTGTAAACACTGGAGTCAGCAGTGTGGCAGCATATAGAACCCTGTTGTTCATGTTCCGCTCCTGGGGTTCACATATCCCCAGTGGGGAGGCCGCGTTGGCACCGGCGGCCGTCAGGAATTAGTTGGAGGACGAGGGTCACAGAATCCACGACTCGGCCGGATCTTGCGTGACCTGGTTAAAGGTCGTGAGCGTCTGTGAGGTCGTCTCCCGATCCCGAGACTGTGGGGGCCAGCGGGTAGACTTCAGGTCAGGGGTTTAGGAGGGTGTCCCAGACCTCAAAGGATGCACCGACGTGGGGCGTCAGGTCCTCTACTGTCTGGGGAGCACCAGGGATGGCCGCCTCCTTGGAGTACCTCCGTCCGGAGGCCTCAAATGTTCCGCCCTCGCAAGCTGCGACCGCACATGAGGGGCCCAGGTGGTCAAGGGGTACAGAGAGGGGGGCACAGGTGCGTATGTCAGCAAAAAGGGGGGGCAAGCCCCGTCACCTATGCGCAGTTTCCCTTCCCGTCTGGAAGTATAACCAAAATTTAATCCCCAGCTCCTGCAGAGCGAGAGGGCCGCAACCCACAGAGCAGGCCTAAGCCTCCTCCCGATTCCGCAGCTCCCTCTCACCAATGCCCGAGCGTGGGGACAGGAGGATTGGGGCGTGTATGCTGGGGGGGGCGGAGAGCCCCGGAGGGAGCGAGAAAGGGGCACCTGCAGGGGCACAGGCCGAACCTTCGGGAGGACAGGGAGGGCACCTCTTACCTCCCGGCCGCCGGCTCCCGCCCCGGTTCACCAGGGACCCGCCGCGGGCGTCCTGACCGCCAGATGCTGTGGCGTTGTTGGAGAGAGCGCCGGGTGAAGTGCCGTGCGCCGCCGTCAGCCGCTCCGTGTCTCCCGAGTCCCTGCAAGATGGCGGCCGCCTTCGTTGCAGACACCGTCGTCCGGAGCTCCAGAGGCCGACCACGCCGGGTGTCCACGGGGGTATTCAGAGCAAGGTGGGTGTTCAGCAAGCCTCATACAGGGCTCCAGGATCGCCGGGGAGGGTGTCTGTATTTCAACGCGGCTCCAGGGGCACAGGGCAGGATCCGTGTGTACTCCAGGCCCCGGCTTCAGTCTGGGGGGAGGGCCGCAACCCGCAGGAGCGCTAAAAAGCACTCCCCGATTCCGCGGTGTCCCCCCAGGGCAATCCAAGCCGGTCTGAGGGCGGTAGAAGAGATAAATAGAAGTGGGTGGGTGAGCCCAAGAGGTATAAAACGGGCTCTAAGCAGGGTAATATGCAGGAGCTCACAGGCTGCACGTCCTTCTCCCTCAGCAGCCAGACCACGCCCCCTTATTATGAATTTCTTTTTCTCTTTATATATAATAATGTGCAATTAACTGTTCATTATTAAAGAGTTTACATTTTAATGCCTTAAGAGCATAATATACCTATGTTTTGTGAAGTGGAACGATTAATTGGAGATGAATGGACTGAACAGGTGCGGACCAATTAGCAGCCATTTTAGGGTATAAATACAGTAACCTTTAGACTGACCAGATCACCTTTGAAAAAGCTGCAGGTTCTGCAGCGAAACGCGTCATGTTTTATTACAGATCACCTTGTCTATTGGAAGCTGCATGGGCTACATCCGGACCTTTAGTGGACTTTGACAATAATTTACAGATGACTGGGCAAACAGCTTATGCCCACTGGTGACATCACTTTTCCACTCAGCATTGAGGATTCCGCAATCTTGTGAGGACTTAGGATCCCAGAGATTCTACCCATATAAAGGGACGCTATCCAGAGGACTCCTTCCCTCCAGCGGTAATCATTGTGGTAATTATCACCATCAGGACTGTGCCACCAGTTCTATTGTTTATTCTCATCTCATTCATCTGAAGTCCACACTAATTAAGGAACGGACACTCACCTCAGTAGCCCCTTGGTGATTCTGGTTATTGATTTTTAAATCTATTTTTAATTCATTGTGTTAGTACATGTTGTGTATTTTTATTTTATTTATACCATTACATTTTTTGGTACCTTTCCATTTTCAGTCTATTCATCTCCATATGTTCCAACCAATTGAATTGCTCTGTTTAATTAACATTTAAATTATTGATTGTTTAGCGCTGCTAATTTGTTTGTTATACGTTGTTTCTATGTATACAGGACTGACTAGACCTGTTTGTTTAGCAGCTGCTTAAAATTAGCACAGCAGCCCTTCTTGCGCCTAATTTTACCTTGGTTAAACCCCCCTTTACGGCTGTGACATTGTCTGATTGAATCAGAACTGGTAGGTTTCGAAGAAGACTCACCGCTTGTCGAAGGCCGTTGTATATGGCCCTGAGTTCCAACACATTGATGTGTAGACAGGACTCCTGGTCTGACCACAGTCCCTGAAAATTTCTTCCTTGGGTGACTGCTCTCCACCCTCGGAGGCTCGCGTGCGTGGTTACCAGGATCCAGTCCTGAATTCCGAACCTGCGACCCTCCAGCAGGTGAGCACTTTGCAGCCACCATAGGAGAGACACCCTGGCCCCTGGGGACAGAGTTATTTTCCGATCTAAGTGCAGATGCGACCCGGACCATTTGTCCAGAAGGTCCCATTGAAACGTCCTCGCATGGAACCTGCCGAAGGGGATGGCCTCGTAGGCCGCCACCATTTTTCCCAGAACTCGAGCGCATTGATGAACTGACACCCTTTTCGGTTTTAGCAGGTCTCTGACCATGTTCTGGATGTCCTGGGCTTTTTCCAACAGGAGAAAAACCTTCATTTGTTCCGTATCCAGTATCATACCTAGGAACGTTAGTCGAGTTGTCGGAATCAACTGTGACTTTGGTAGATTCAAAGTCCAACAGTGTTGCTGGAGCACTCTCAGAGAGAGCGTTACACTGCTCAGCAATTTCTCTCTTGATCTCGCCTTTATCAGGAGATCGTCCAAGTATGGGATAATTGTGACTCCATGCTTGCGCAGGACCACCATCATTTCCGCCATTATCTTGGTGAAAATGGGGAGCCCTAGCGTCATGCCGAGGAATTTGTAGTAGCCGGGGAGGACTTTTGTTCCTGGGCACCGGCCGAAGCGGGTGCTCTTTTCCCTCTTGCAAGGAAGGAGGACCCCCGACCTCTTCTGGACTTTTGCGACCGAAAGGACTGCATCTGATACGGTGGTATTTTCTTTTGCTGCTGGGGAATAAATGGTAAAAAATTTCATTTACCTGCGGTAGCTGTGGAAACCAGGTCCGTCAGCCCATCCCCAAACAATATGTCTCCCTTATAGGGTAGGACTTCCATATGCTTTTTTGAATCCGCATCACCCATCCATTGGCGAGTCCATAAGGATTGTCTCGCTGAGATAGACATGGCATTGACTCTGGAAGCCAGCAATCCAATATCCCTTTGAGCATCTCTCATAAATAAGACTGCATCTTTAATATGGGCTAGAATTAACAATACAGTATCTCTATCCATGGTACCAAATTCAGCCGTTAGATCTGTCCATGCTGAAATTGCGCTACATACCCATGCGGATGCAATTGTCGGTCTTAGCACAGCTCCAGTATGCGAATAAATAGACTTTAAAGTAGTCTCCTGCCTGTGATCCGCAGGATCCTTGAGGGTCGCTGTGTCTGGAGACGGTAGCGCCACTTTCTTGGACAGGTGCGTTAAGGCCTTGTCCACAGTGGGAGGTGATTCCAAACGCACCCTGTCCTGTTTAGGGAAGGGGTATGCCATATAAATTCTTTTGGGGATCTGCGGTCTCTTTTCCGGAGTCTCCCAAGCCTTTTCAAAGAACTCATGAGATGTGGGAAAATTTATAATCTGTTTCTTTCCCTTAAACATGTGTACCCTCGTGTCTGGAACAGAGGGTTCATCAGCAATATGCAACACATCCCTTATTGCCACAATCATACACTGAATGCTTTTTGTCACCTTAGGGTGCAATTTTACTTCATCATAGTCGACACTGGAATCAGAGTCCGTGTCGGTAGTAGTGTCCACAATTTGTGCCAAGGGACGTTTTTGAGACCCCGACGGGCCCTGTGAGTCGGTCCAATCCGAGGATTGACCCCCTGATGCCTCCCGATTCAGCCTTATCAAGCCTCTTATGTAAAGAAGCCACACCTGCATTCAACATATGCCACATGTCCATCCATTCCTGAGTCGGCACAACCGACGGGGACACACCACTCATTTGCTCCATCTCCTCCTTGGAGAAGCCTTCCGCCTCAGACATGTCAACATGCACGTACCGACACCCCACACACACAGGGATATACCTATAAGGGGACAAATCCCCAACCAGGCCCTTTGGAGAGACAGAGAGAGAGAGTATGCCAGCACACACCCAGCGCTCAAATAACACTGGAAAAACAAAATGACCAGATAGCGCTTTTTTATATACTATCCAAATTCCCACTCACTGCGTTACCAATGTGCCCCCCCCCTCCTCTTTTTCCAGCCTGTGAAGTGTTCAGCAGGGGCGAGACCGGGGAGCCAGCGTTCTCATGCAGCTTCTGTGGAGAAAATGGCACTGGTTAGTGCTGAGGATCAAGCTCCGCCCCCCCAACGGCGGGCTTCGGTCTCAGTGTAATTGTAATAAAATGGCGGGGGATCTGTGATTTACTGCCTCCGCAGCCTAATCATACTCTATTGTGCCCAAAATTGAGGACTATTGCTGCCCAGGGCGCCCACCCCTGCGCCCATCAGTGCTGCCTCTGTGTGTTGTGTCTGGGAGCAATGGCGCGCAGCCCTTACCTCACGAATATCTGAAGTCTTCTGCCGCCTGAGATGTCTTCTATCTTCTCATACTCACCCGGCTTCTATCTTCCGGCATCTGTGAGGACGGCGGCGCGGCTCCGGGACGAACCCCAGGGTGAGACCTGTGTTCAGACTCCCTCTGGAGCTAATGGTGTCCAGTAGCCTAAGAAGCAGAGCCTATCAGTTAAGTAGGTCTGCTTCTCTCCCCTCAGTCCCACGATGCAGGGAGCCTGTTACCAACAGGACTCCCTGAAAATAAAAAACCTAACAAAATTATTTTTCTACAGAAAACTCAGGAGAGCTCTCTGCAGTGTACTCTTTCTCCTCTGGGCACAGAATCTAACTGAGGTCTGGAGGAGGGGCATAGAGGGAGGAGCCAGTGTACACCCATAGGAAAAGTTATTTTTAGGTGCCCATGTCTCCTGCGGAGCCCGTCTATACCCCATGGTCCTTACGGAGTCCCCAGCATCCTCTAGGACGTAAGAGAAAATTAAATAAATCCTTTTCCTCGAAATGTCTGTCTCCCTGGGCACAGTTCCTATAACTGGAGTCTGGAGGAGGGGCATAGAGGGAGGAGCAAGTTCACACCCCTTTTAAAGTCTTAAAGTGCCCATGTCTCCTGCGGATCCCGTCTATACCCCATGGTTCTTGATGCATCCCCAGCATCCTCTACGGACTAAGAGAAAAGGATTTACCGGTAGGTATTAAAATCCTGTTTTTAAACCTCCCATAATGGAGGTAAGCTCCAGAGGGAAAGTAGAAATGTTTCGACAAATATAGTTCATTCATTTGGAATTGTTTCACATGTGGAATGCTCTTATAAACTTATATAGGTGGTTAGCTCTGCTTTTGGGGTCCAGTAATCCAGTTGAGAAAAGCATTTGATTTTAATTTTGTCTTTCTTATGGGGTTGATCAAAATAAAATAAAAAAATAAAAATTAAATCTGTTCATGAAAGTTACATCATATTCATAAAGGACCTTTAAACTTAGATATCCATATACACATACAGTATTATAACATTCTTGTTATTGAAACAAAACCTAATTATTTAATTTTGCATATATTTTCCTATGCTTACAAGGAGAACCTCAGACAAAGGATGACAATTTATTCAGCATTATGATATAATATGTATAGTGACATCATCACATTCTAGAAGGTACAGACCAGGCACAAGTGGTAGTAAGATCTTCACACCACAGTGATGTAGGCGATAGCATTTCATTCAAAACACTTCTAACCAAATCAAATCATGGATGATTCAGCCATACTTAAAAAAAAGGGATACACAATGGGAGTACATTTAGGTGAAGGAACATATGCAAAAGTGAAGTCTGCGTACTCAGACCACCTACGATGCAATGTTGCTGTGAAGATAATCAATCGGAAAAATGCTCCACATGATTTTTTAGAGAAGTTCCTTCCTCGTGAACTTGCGATCCTGCCAGTGATGAACCATCATTCAGTTGTTAAGACATTTGAGATCTTTGAGACTACAGCAGAGAAAGTGTACATTGTAATGGAGCTGGGTGTCCAAGGGGATTTGTTAAACTTCATCAGGAGCAGAGGAGCAATGCCAGAAGTAGTGGCACGCAAATTGTTTCGTCAACTCTGCTTAGCTGTAAAATACTGCCACGACCAAGATATTGTCCACAGAGATATCAAGTGTGAGAACATTCTCCTAGACAAAGATTTCAACATTAAGCTGTCAGACTTTGGCTTTGGGAGAAGATTATGCTATGATGGGGCTGGCAACACAGTTCTCAGTAAAACATTTTGTGGCTCAGCAGCTTATGCAGCTCCGGAGATCTTGCAGGGAATACCTTATCATCCCAAGTTCTTTGATATCTGGAGTATGGGAATAATACTTTATATAATGGTTTCTGGGGCAATGCCTTATGATGATTCCAACATCAAGAAAATGCTACGCACACAGAAGGCGCACCGGATTGATTTCCCATATTCCAAACATATTTCAAGTGACTGCAAGGACTTAATTTACCGTATGCTGCAGCCAGATGTTACTCGCCGTCTTACAATCTGTGAGATTCTGAACCATAGCTGGCTTCAACTTGCCTCAAAACCCCAAATAAAAGACAATGTCAAAACGCAGAAGGAAGGCGTGAGCTCTGCAGTCCCGGTTTCTGTTGTACAGAAGGAAGCAGCAAAAGTAGATAATGCTACCTCTAACGCAGAAAAGCAACCTGCCACTGGAGCAACAAACCTCCAAGGAAAAGCCCTGCAGCAAGAACAAGCCAGCACCAATATAAGCAACGCAATTACACCAAGTAATGCAGAAGCAACAGGCGGCAGTCAGACCCCACCAGCGTAATTTACTAAAAACCATGTAATGTAAGATTCGGTAAAGGCAAGCAAAACATTATTTATTCTGGTTTGTTATCCTTTCTAAAGTAATTACAATTCAACTAGTTATGGAGAAAAAACAAAAACACTTTGGAAGAAACGAGTGGGCAATTGTGCGAAACAGATATTGTGTGTGTGTGTGTGTGTGTGTGTGTATATATATATATATATATATTAGAGAGAGGATAGAGGGAGCAGACATCACACACACGCACATGTTGAGAGAGAGGAGATACATACACGTGTAGTTACAAAAATGTGTATTTTGTGTGTGTATGTATATATATGTATATATATATATATAAAAAACGTGGCAGGTAATGGAACATTGGTGAGAAGCCACCCACCCACTATAAGACATTATAAGACACTATAAGACATTTCATACTTGGCAATATACTTTAATATGGAGGGGAAAACAAGTTGGCTTTGGACACTCACTCATGAAACTAAGTGCCACTTGGACTGTAATGTGTTAGAGCAGGGCTGGCCAAACCGGTCCTCGAGATCTACCAACAGTTCACGTTTTCCAGGCCTCTTGAAGATCTGTAGAATTGTCAGCTAGGAATGAATGCAGCACATCTTAATTAGCAATGACTACACCTGTGCACTAGCTAGGTGGTCTGGAAAATGTGAACTGTTGGTAGATCTCGAGGACTGGTTTGGCCAGCCGTGTGTGTGTGTGTGTGTGTGTGTGTGTGTGTGTGTGTGGTGGTTTCTTCCTTATTATTAAGATATTGGTGCCAACTGATTAGTGACCTTTCTGCATTTCCAGTTGCTGCCATCTTTTGTTAGTCTGATCAGTGTTTACTGCAGTGTAATAAACATGCCAAGTACACATCAGGGTGGGTGCTCCACACCCCCTTCTACTGCGCCTGAGGTCACCTCTTCCAGAGATGCATGAACTGTATAATAGCTTTAGTGCAGAAACCACTATCAAAGATGCTATTTTTATTCAAAATCTGAGTGTATTTGGAGACGTTAAGGGAGAAATGTATCAAACCTCTTAAAGACGGAGAAATTGCCCATAGCAACCAGATTCTACCTATCATTTTATAGAATGTATTAGATAAATCATAGAGAGAACCTAATTGGTTGCTATGGCCAATTTCGCCAATTGTCCTCTTTAGAAGATTTGATACTCTTAAGGAAAATGTATGTATTTTTGGAAAGATATAAAAGGCACCAAGTAAGAGTAAGTGAATATACTTACATTTTTTTTTATTTTGTTCAGTGTGGCTTTCAAGTTCAATTCTATTTCACATTTAAGATTTATTTATTTTTTAAATAAACTAAACTATAAATAAGGTGGGAGGCACTTCACCTGAGACCACATCTGTCGCTTTATACATGACGTGGCACTGCACTGCAAACTGGGCAGAAAGCTTTCATCGCTGGAGGAACAGAACTATTTTTTTCTTTGGTTCAAACTGCTCAGATGGAAAGCATATAAAGAAAACACCTGATTGGGTAGGAGACAGTCATCCAATTAGATATCACACTAAGGGCCCGATTCAGAGGTTGGCGCAGGTCCTGTGCCACACGCAGATTCCAGATTATACTCAATACAGGCCTTGCGTTGTCGTCCGCAGTTCCTCTCTGCCACCGCCTGAGTGACAGGCAGCAGCATTGAGGGAGTGGGGAGGAGGCGGAGAGAGGGCTATATTCCTAGAAAGCGGGGCGTCGTAACAGGGGTCTGTAAGCTATCATGCAGACTTCCTTACCTCGCAGCCCCCGCTTCCGTTGGTCAGCTGTGCAAGCTGAGGCTTACTCAGCTGGCCAACTGCATGAAACACTGGATCCCAGCCTGTGACATCGGTCGCAGTGCAAGGATCGCAGTTATACGCAAGAGGCGTCTCTTCAAAGGATACGTCCTCTTCCAGGAGATCGGACGGGTATTTTCACCCATCTCTGAATCAGGCCCTAAATTCACCATTCCCGTCAAATCAGAACTGAACTAATTGCTCTGCCCTCTTCTCCTGCATAGCCACGTCTCTGCTCTCCTTGTTCTAAAACAATGTGGTCTAATTTCAGGAAAGTGTGGGTCCCTGGGGAAGAACACCAACTGAAGTGCTACATAACATAGATGGTGGGTTGTTTCCTAAGCTTTTACAGATACTCTTAACTTTGCCAACGCTTATCAACAGAAAGCGTTAAAATAATATTCCACATGTAGGGTTGTCCAAGCACCTGGTGAATGTGTAAAGTCATTACCTGTAATCAAACTGTTATTAACGGTCATCTCTACCCTTTCATTCAAAAGATTCAGTTAATTAACTTAATTTTATATACATTAAAATACAGGAAATTTGCCCCATCTATTGAATGTGAAGCAGCTCAGCAAAGAGTAAAGAAAGGCCAAATAAAACCTATTTTGTACTCTTGACATAATACAATTTATGCCACAAGCAGTTAAACAGAAAAAACCTACTGATCCAACTGATAAAATGGTTTATCATTTTCTTAACATTACAAAATGCAAAAAAGGTGTACCACAGAAACATTTAGATTAGTTTTAGTGACATTTGTTTAAATTATAAAAAAAAGCTGCTAGTAAATTAGCATTTCCACTTTCAATCTCCAAAAAGAGATGTAATTTTGAATGCCTGGTCCATCAATCTTCACCTAACAATCCAAATTTGGCCCAGACTCTCGGGTAGATATAGTCTTGTCAGCAACCATACCCCTCCCTCCTCAGAAGAAGTCTGATGCTTTTCTTCGTTTAGGCAAATGTAACAAGTTATCAGTGATGGAGGTGGGATCAGGAACAGTGGGAGTCTGAGAAGCAGCCCCTGGAGTGGGGGTAACAGTAGGTGTTAAACGTGAGCCTCCAGGCGTTTTACAGGCATGCAAGCCCGTGTGTGCAGGTGATGGGGTGTAGCTGGCCCTCAGAGCCTTATCTGTGTATTTACTTGAAGTCCTATTCACTAAACGCTGAAGAGCAGGAGACATCGATGGGCTGACTGCTTTGGGGGTCAGACTGTGGAAGAAAACAAAGTAGTAATGAATGGATGCACAGGGACATTTAAAACAAATGGTCAGGTAGAATCTCCCAGATCCAAAAATCCGTTATCCAAATTTTTTTTTTTTTTAGCGCGACTAACCTAGTGACCCCTTTGCTTTCTGATGGTTCACAGTACACAAACTTTGTTTCATGCAAAAAAAAAAATAATAATTATAAAAAAAAAATAATGTATAAAATTACCTTCGGGTTATCGGCCTAATTCACGTTTGTAAGGAATTGCACAGCTATAAGGAAGCGGATGTGCAATTCCAAGTAATTAAAATTCAAATGCAGTAGACGGAAGCTGTAGGAGGTAAATGCCTCCAGCATGCATTTGGGAGATCCGAATGCTGCGTCCCAGGACGCAGCCTCGTATCACCATCACAAGCATCGGTAGCGAATCGCAATATTTTTAGGCACTGGCCGGCCTGTGCAAGCTGAAGCTTACTCAGGCTGGCCATCGGATCCGCACACCCGGATACAGTAAGTTTGCATCTGAAAACGCAGACCATGGGCCAGTCACGCCTACAATATGGGGGTGACGCGCCCCTGTTTTGAGGAATGGTACCAGTTGCCACTCCTGCTTCGCCCCCCCCCCCCCCAAACACCACAGCATGCTGCGTCTGACAGAGGGCAGAGGCCCATTCTGCACATGCGCAGTCCCACAACCATCAGCTTTGAACGCAAACCATCGGTTTTATGTACAAATCCGAATTAGGCACTATATAGGTATATATGAAACATAAATGCATTTTATATTTAGACTTGGATACCATCCCCAAGATATCTCATTATGGTATACTCCAAAACACAGAACAATCTGAAATCCAAAATACTTTTGGTCCCAAGCATTTTAAATATGGGAGACTCAACCTGTAGTATATCCTCACAATGTGTCACTTATGCTTTGTATTCACCTGGCAAGGTTCTCGGTCACCTTCCTTAAAGCTTCTTGCTTATTTGCCCTGTTCTTTGCTGCTGCTTCATTGGCCATTTTTAAACCCAGACGTTCTCTGCGACCAGGCTCCAGAATCTATAATACACAGTCAGAACAAATACTATCACCCAATTGTTTTAAATATGTTTTCCAGACAGCAATCAATGGCATGTGTTCTATAGCGTTATACAACAAAGGTGAAAAGTGATTCCAGACAAACACAGGCATTCCACTGCTTCCTCTTTACAGCACTAGCTGAAAGCACGGGACAAAACTTCCACTATAGCAAGACTGGTATTAAAGAATGTGAACTATAAATTGGCTTAAAAACATAAAAAAGAAAAAGATACCTGTTCAGAAAAGGGGGATTTTGGCACTTACCGATAAATCCCTCTTTCGGAAGCCATTGGGGACACTGGCACAACTTCAAGACCGTGGGGTGAGGATGGTGGCACTTTAAATAATCCAAGAAGTGAAACAGGCTCCTCCCCCTCTATACCCCATCATCCCTCAGTTATGAATTAGCCGAGAGGAGACGGGAACAAGAGAACAGAACTATACGAGGGAAGAGAGCATGTAACAATCAAACAGAACAGAACAACAATGAAGGAAAGAGAACAGCGACGTGCGGGCGGCCAGTATCCCCTATGGCTTCCGAAAAAGGGATATATCGGTAAGTACAAAAATCCTCCTTTTTCTGTCAGCCACTAGGGGACACTGGCACAACTTCAAGACCGTGGGGACGTCCCAAAGTTTCCCCCCTGGGCGCGAGATCGCCGAGGAACTTGCAAAACAAGATGGCCAAACTATGAAGTTGAAGCTGCAAAAGTATCAAACTTGTAGAACTTGGCAAATGTATGAACAATGGACCAACTGGCTGCTCTACAGATTTGATGGTAGCCCCCCTACTAGCGACCCAGGAAAACCGAACTGAGTGTGTAGAGTGGGCCGCAATGGATAATGGAGGTCGCCTAGATTGGTGTAGATAGGCTTGACAAATAGTCAACCGAATCCAGTGGGCCAAGGTCTGCTTAATAGCAGGCCACCCTCGCCGTGGAAGATCATAAATCACGAATAAAGCATCAGTCTTTCGTAACGGTGCTGTCCGTTCCACATAGATTTTCAACGTTCTCACTACATCCAGAGAAGGTGGTGTCCTAGAGTCCTCCTCTAAGGATGGTACCACAATCGGCTGATTGATATGAAAATCCGACACGACCTTGGGAAGAAATGAAGCATGTGTTCTCATCTTAGCCCTATCAGGATGAAAAAAGCAAGTAGGGAGGCGTACAAGACAAGGCACTTAATTCAGATACCCTCCGGCCTGAAGCTATGGCTAATAGAAAATCAGTCTACCAAGTAAGATAGTTAATATCTGCGTCTTCCAAGAGTTCAAAACAGGGTGACTGCAGATAATCCAGCACCAGATTCAAGTCCCAAGGAGCTGTAGGGGGAACAAACGGGGGTTGTACCCGAAGGACCCCTTGTAGGAAAGTTTGCACATCCGGTAGGAGCGCCAGGCGTCTCTGAAAGAAAATCGATAAGGCAGATACCTGAACTTTCAGGGATCCTAGCCGAAGTCCGGAATCTAAACCTGCCTGAAGACAGAGCAAGAACAGTGAGAGACGAAAAAAATCTGATTGAAACCCTTTATAAAGAACGCCAGATGCAATGGTAATGGGATGCCGTAACAGGTTTTCGTGCACGCAACATCGTGGGAATCACACATTCCGGAATCCCTTTGCGTTTTAGGATGTCTGCCTCAAGAGCCATCACGTTAAACGCAGTTGTGGTAAATCCGGGCCCTTGTTGGGAGTAGATCCGTTCGCAGAGGTAGAGGCCAAGGATCGCCCGCTAGCAGAAGGCGCAGGTCTGAAAACCAAGCTCTCCGAGGCAAATCTGGTGCTACCAAGATCACTGTGATTGACTCCCGTTTGATTCTCTTGAGAATTTGAGACAATAGAGGAAACAGAGGATGTATCGAGGAAGCTGATAATTGAGACAGGACGCCATGAGATCCACCTCTGGACACCCCCAGCGCTGTGCCAGACCATCAAACACCTCTGTGTGAAGTGCCCATTCTCCCGGATGTATTTCCTGACAACTGAGGTAGTCTGCTTCTCAATTGTCTACTCCTGGAATGAATACTGCTGAGAGGACTACAGCGTTGCGTCCGGCCCACTGGAGAATGCGTGTCACCTCTCGCATCACTTGGCGGCTGCGAGTTCCTCCCTGCTTGTTTACGTACGCTACAGCAGTCGCGTTGTCCGATTGAACCTTTACCGCCTTGTATTGAAGAACTTGGGCAGCTTTTACCAGCGCATTGTAGATCGCTCTCAGCTCCAACACATTTATTGGCAACACTGATTCCTGTGGAGACCAATGGCCCTGAAGATTGAAGTCCAACACAACCGCACCCCATCCCCTGAGGCTGGCATCAGTTGTTAGAAGCGTCCAGTCCCATACACCGAACCGCCTGCCTGCAGTAAGATTGTGCAGTTGGAGCCACCAAAGAAGCGAAAGTCACGTCTCTGGAGTCAGTCAAACTAACTGTTGAAGGTGTAGATGCGACCCCGACTATTGATGTAACAGATCCAGCTGGAAAGGTTGTGAATGAAAACGGCCGAATTCCAGAGTTTCGAAAGCTGCTACCATACCCCCAAGCAAACGAATGCATAAATGGACTGATACCAGCCTTGGCTTGAGGACAGCTTGGACCAGTTTCTGTATAACCAGAGCTTTGTCCTGACGCAGAAAAACCTTTCTATATGTTGGTGTCCAGGAACACACCGAGAAACTGGATACGCTGTGACGGCTGAAGGTTGGATTTCCGAAAATTGATTATCCATCCGTGTTCCACTAACACATTGTATGTTAATAGAGCATGCTCCTGGAGAATGAGATCTGATGGAGCTTTGAGGAAGAGGAGGTCGTCTAGGTATGGTATTATTGTGACTCCCAATGATCTGAGGTGAGCACTCATCACCGACATGACCTTTTGGGGCTGTGGACAGACCGAATGGTAAGGCTCTGAACTGAAAATGATCCTGTTGAATCACGAACCTGAGAAAACGCTTAGTGTCCCATATCAGAATGTGGAGATATGCATCCTTGATGTTCAGAGATAACAAATTCCTTGGGTTCCTGGCTCGAGATCACGGAGTTGAACGACTCCATCTTGAACTGGTTAGACAGAAACCGATTTAACGATTTCAGATTCAGAATTGGTCGTACAGTACCATCTGGTTTTGGTACTACGAAAAGATTGGACTAGTAACCCTTCTTTCGTTGAAGCAGTGGTACTGGCATTAACACAGCCGATTCTACCAACGACTGTATTGCATCTTGAAGGGCCAAATGTTTGTCCAGTGGAAGACTTGCAAAATATTTCTTTGGCGGCAAAAATTTGAAATCTAATTTGTACCCTTGGGAGATGATATTGCGAATCCACGCATTGTCTGTGAAAGTTTTGAAGCCGCGCTCCCACTGTACTTGGACCCGGTAAGATGGGAGACCGTCATGGCACGGTCCTTTCTGCAGGCTTTGGGTCTTGACGACGAGCAGCGACTGATTGCTTGCCGCGACTTCTACCTCGCAAGGGTGTAGCTCTTCCGGGTCCTCTAAAAGGCTGAGTGGAACGAAAGGAAATTCCAGTATAAGAGCGCTTAGGTGGTGGCGGAAGGGTTGGTAAAAAAGTAGATTTACCACCCGTAGCCTGAGCCGTAACCTAGTTCTTTTCCAAAAAGAATGTCACCTGTAAACGCAAGTGCTTCCGCCGCTCTTTTTGACTCATCGTCAACTTGCCATGACCGAAGCCAAAAAAACTCTTCTGGCTGCAATAGTTGCTGTCAGATATCTCTAGCCGCTCTTCCTAGGTATATAGCGGATACTTAATATGTTCCGCTAAGATCAATACTTCTTCTAACGGAACTCACTCTTGTAAGTCCTTTATCAATTTAGTGGCCTCATTATGTAATTGTGAGACGGTTCCTATGAGCGCTACCGCCCAGGGGGGAAAATCAGCGTCTTGGGACAGATTAACTAACGTAACCTCTGAGGCACATGCTTCACACAGGGAGGAATCGTCTGTGTGAGCTTTTTTTTTTCTTTTTTCTTTAACACTTAGCACAGAGAAATAGTTTTTGTGATGCCTTATTAGCTGGTCCCCTGTCTGCCATTGTGACGGACAGAGTGGAGACACATACAATTGCCAAAAGGACTCTCAATGAGAGAGAGAGAGAGAGAGAGAGAGAGAGAGAGAGTGAGAGTGTGTGTGAGTGAGAGTGTGTGTGTGTGTGTGTGGGGGGGAGGTATAATATTTGAGCTACTTCCCTATTCTAACTCCCTCTGCCACCAGCCTGTATTTTATGTGCAGGCTTTCAGGTTTCTGGCAGTCTGAAGGAATGTGCACCTGTCTCTGCTAACAACACTGTTGCTATTCATGAGCTGCAGCTGAGGAAGGCGCCTTTTTCTGTGATTGACAGTTTGAAAACCTGCCAACTCCGTCCCCTATGCACAGGCACCCATCTCAACCAGGTCCCTAA
This sequence comes from Pseudophryne corroboree, assembly GCF_028390025.1. Taxonomy (NCBI): domain Eukaryota; kingdom Metazoa; phylum Chordata; class Amphibia; order Anura; family Myobatrachidae; genus Pseudophryne; species Pseudophryne corroboree. Next base: position 362,866,172 of record NC_086444.1, on the reverse strand, counting down.
GCGCCATTTTGAGTGGGTGCCTTACACAATTAAAATCAGCCTTTGGCTGCGCCCAACTCACAAGGTGCTCCAGATGCTGTCTGCCTTCTAGTTAAATGCCCTGCGCCTTAGCCCCCAGATTCGCTGCATACCGCGGATCTGCTCCACTAACCTCCGTTTTAAACTCCCCCTGTCCTGCACTGAGTGAGCTATGCTGTCACGCTGTGTATTGTCAGCGCGGCAGTGCAGTGGGGACCACGCCGCGGCCACTCGCGCACAGTGCCCCAACACAAGGAGGCTCACTCACCCACACTGCCACGCTGTGTACTGTCAGCACGGCAATGTAGTGGAGACCGTGCCGCTACTGCGGCCAGTCACAGCCAGCAGGGATAGGAAGGGAAGGAATGTGAGGAACACCGCTGCACTGGACGCGGGCTCCGCACAGTGCCTCACACAAGGAGGCTCACTCACCCAACCGGAGCCTCAGGATGCGTGTGTCTCGGGAGGAACAGTGCCTCTCAGGTTAAGCGCTGTTCTCCTTGCTGTCTCGGGAGGAACAGTGCCTCTCAGGTTAAGCGCTGTTCTCCTTGCTGTCTCGGGAGGAACAGTGCCTCTCAGGTTAAGCGCTGTTCTCCTTGCTGTCTCGGGAGGAACAGTGCCTCTCAGGTTAAGCGCTGTTCTCCTTGCTGTCTCGGGAGGAACAGTGCCTCTCAGGTTAAGCGCTGTTCTCCTTGCTGTCTCGGGAGGAACAGTGCCTCTCAGGTTAAGCGCTGTTCTCCTTGTGCAGCTTGACGCTGCTAATGTGTAACCCGGACCCCACTTCTCTCATATAAGTGGCGAAATGTTCCTGAGGCTAAGGGAACTAAGTCCCATGAATAAAAAATAAGAATTTACTCACCGGTAATTCTATTTCTCGTAGTCCGTAGTGGATGCTGGGAACTCCGTAAGGACCATGGGGAATAGACGGGCTCCGCAGGAGACTGGGCACTCTAAAAGAAAGATTAGGTACTATCTGGTGTGCACTGGCTCCTCCCTCTATGCCCCTCCTCCAGACCTCAGTTAAGGAAATTGTGCCCGGAAGAGCTGACACAACAAGGAAAGGATTTGGAATCCAGGGTAAGACTCATACCAGCCACACCAATCACACCGTACAACTTGTGATAACCATACCCAGTTAACAGTATGAACAACAACCGAGCCTCAGTAACAGATGGCTCATAACAATAACCCTTTAGTTAAGCAATAACTATATACATGTATTGCAGAGAGTCCGCACTTGGGACGGGCGCCCAGCATCCACTACGGACTACGAGAAATAGAATTACCGGTGAGTAAATTCTTATTTTCTCTGACGTCCTAGTGGATGCTGGGAACTCCGTAAGGACCATGGGGATTATACCAAAGCTCCCAAACGGGCGGGAGAGTGCGGACGACTCTGCAGCACCGAATGAGCAAAGGCAAGGTCCTCCTCAGCCAGGGTATCAAACTTGTAGAACTTAGCAAATGTGTTTGAACCCGACCAAGTAGCAGCTCGGCAAAGCTGTAAAGCCGAGACCCCTCGGGCAGCCGCCCAAGAAGAGCCCACCTTCCTTGTGGAATGGGCTTTTACCGATTTAGGATGCGGCAATCCTGCCGCAGAATGAGCTTGCTGAATCGTGTTACAGATCCAGCGCGCAATAGTTTGCTTTGAAGCAGGAGCACCCAGCTTGTTGGGTGCATGCAGGATAAACAGCGAGTCAGTTTTCCTGACTCCAGCTGTCCTGGCTACATAGATTTTCAAAGCCCTGACTACATCTAGTAACTTGGAGTCCTCCAAGTCCCGAGTAGCCGCAGGCACCACAATAGGTTGGTTCAAATGAAACGCTGATACCACCTTAGGGAGAAATTGGGGACGAGTCCTCAATTCTGCCCTGTCCATATGGAAGATCAGATAAGGGCTTTTACATGACAAAGCCGCCAATTCTGACACACGCCTAGCCGAAGCTAAGGCCAATAGCATGACCACTTTCCACGCGAGATATTTTAGCTCCACGGTCTTAAGTGGCTCAAACCAGTGGGATTTCAGGAAATCCAACACAACGTTAAGATCCCAAGGTGCCACTGGAGGCACAAAAGGGGGCTGAATATGCAGCACTCCCTTAACAAACGTCTGAACTTCAGGCAGTGAAGCCAGTTCTTTTTGAAAGAAAATAGACAGGGCCGAAATCTGGACCTTTATGGATCCTAATTTTAGGCCCATAGTCACTCCTGACTGTAGGAAGTGCAGGAATCGACCCAGCTGGAATTCCTCTGTAGGGGCCTTCCTGGCCTCACGCCAAGCAACATATTTTCGCCATATACGGTGATAATGTTGTGCGGTCACGTCTTTCCTAGCCTTTATCAGCGTAGGAATCACTTCATCTGGAATGCCCTTTTCTGTTAGGATCCGGCGTTCAACCGCCATGCCGTCAAACGCAGCCGTGGTAAGTCTTGGACCAGACAGGGCCCCTGCTGTAACAAGTCCCGTCTGAGAGGCAGAGGCCATGGGTCCTCTGAGATCATTTCTTGTAGTTCTGGGTACCAAGTTCTTCTTGGCCAATCCGGAACGATGAGTATAGTTCTTACTCCTCTCTTTCTTACTATCCTCACTACCTTGGGTATGAGAGGAAGAGGAGGGAACACATAAACCGACTGGTACACCCACAGTGTCACTAGTGCGTCCACAGCTATCGCCTGAGGGTCCCTTGACCTGGCGCAATATTTTTTTAGCTTTTTGTTGAGGCGGGACGCCATCATGTCCACCTGTGGCCTTTCCCAACGGTTTGCAATCTACGTGAAGACTTCTGGATGAAGTCCCCACTCTCCCGGGTGGAGGTCGTGCCTGCTGAGGAAGTCTGCTTCCCAGTTGTCCACTCCCGGAATGAACACTGCTGACAGTGCTAGCACGTGATTTTCCGCCCATCGAAGAATCCTTGTGGCTTCTGCCATCGCCATCCTGCTTCTTGTGCCGCCCTAGCGGTTTACATGGGCGACCGCTGTGATGTTGTCTGATTGAATCAGCACTGGTTGGTTTCGAAGCAGGGGCTCTGCTTGACTCAGGGCGTTGTAAATGGCCCTTAGTTCCAGTATATTTATGTGTAGTGAAGTCTCCTGACTTGACCACTGTCCTTGGAAGTTCCTTCCCTGAGTGACTGCCCCACATCCTCGGAGGCTTGCGTCCGTGGTCACCAGGACCCAGTCCTGTATGCCGAATCTGCGGCCCTCGAGAAGATGAGCACTCTGCAGCCACCACAGCAGAGACACCCTGGCCCTTGGGGACAGGGTGATCAACCGATGCATCTGAAGATGCGATCCGGACCATTTGTCTAACAGATCCCACTGAAAGATCCTTGCATGGAACCTGCCGAAGGGAATTGCTTCGTAAGAAGCCACCATCTTTCCCAGGACTTGCGTGCAGTGATGCCCTGACACCTGTTTTGGTTTCAGGAGGTCCCTGACCAGAGATGACAATTCCTGGGCCTTCTCCACCGGGAGAAACACCTTCTTCTGTTATGTGTCCAGAATCACTGTCAATCACATATGCAAATGAGTAACCATATTGGTAAGGGTATAAAAACCCTGGTTAGCAGCACTATCAATACCTTGAAAAAGTTGCGTGAACGCAACGAAACGCGTTGGTGATTGCTGCTGTGCGTGCCCACTGTTTACCTTCTAGTTTCCTGAGGAACGTCTACCTGGACCAGGTCCCCACCATTGCCTCCATTTGCGGACCCCGTTAGAAGGACATCTTTCCATCGTGGAACTTTTACACAGTCATACAAGGGACAAGCTCTTGCGGATGCCAACCGCTTAAACACCTTGGACAACTGCTGGTGGTAAATATATACACGATGGATTACGAACGGGACACCCAGAGTTTATCAATAGGGGACTGTCTTTTGGAACAGGTTTGAACTTCACTCACTAATCTCTCATTGAGATTGAGAGGGGCACAGCTGTTTTTGAGATCCAACACCCATTTGTGTTCTCCAATTTTTTTCACATTGTGTATTTTTAAACAATTTTACTCTCTTTTAATATTCCAATAAATGTGTGATTTTTCATGTGACCTTCTTCTCTCATATATGACCAATCAGCGCTTTAATTTTCCTTTTGTATATTGCATGTGTCCAGAATCATGCCCAGGAAGAGCAGACGCGTCGCAGGAATCAGCTGCGACTTTGGGATATTCAGAATCCAGCCGTGCTGTTGCAACACTTCCTGAGAGAGTGCTACGCTGATCAGCAACTGCTCTCTGGACCTCGCCTTTATAAGGAGATCGTCCAAGTACGGGATAATTATAACTCCCTTTTTCCGAAGGAGTATCATCATTTCGGCCATTACCTTGGTAAATACTCTCGGTGCCGTGGACAGACCAAACGGCAACGTCTGGAATTGGTAATGACAATCCTGTACCACAAACCTGAGGTACTCCTGGTGAGGTGGGTACACGGGGACATGCAGGTACGCTTCCTTGATGTCAAGTAACACCATAAAATCCCCCTCTTCCAGGCTTGCAATAACCGCCCTGAGCGATTCCATTTTGAACTTGAACTTCCTTATATAAGTGTTCAAGGATTTTAAATTCAGAATGGGTCTCACTGAACCGTCTGGTTTCGGTACCACAAACATTGTGGAATAGTAACCCCGTCCCTGTTGAAGGAGGGGAACCTTGATTATCACCTGCTGGAGGTACAGCTTGTGAATTGCCGCCAGTACTACCTCCCTTTCCCTGGGAGCAGCTGGCAAGGCTGATTTGAGGTAACGGCGAGGGGGAGTCGCCTCGAACTCCAGCTTGTATCCCTGAGATACAATTTGTACAGCCCAGAGATCCACTTGTGAGCGAACCCACTGGTTGCTGAAGTTTCGGAGACGCGCCCCCACCGCACCCGGCTCCGCCTGTGGAGCCCCAGCGTCATGCGGTGGACTTAGAGGAAGCGGGGGAGGATTTTTGTTCCTGGGAACTGGCTGCCTGGTGCAGCTTCTTTCCTCTACCCCTGCCTCTGGGAAGAAAGGATGCGCCTCTGATCCGGTTGCCTTTCTAAGGCCGAAAGGACTGTACATGATAATACGGTGCTTTCTTAGGCTGTGAGGGAACCTGAGGTAAAAAAGTTGACTTCCCGGCTGTTGCCGTGGATACGAGGTCCGAGAGACCGTCCCCAAACAATTCCTCACCCTTATAAGGCAAAACCTCCATGTGTCTTTTAGAATCAGCATCACCTGTCCACTGCCGAGTCCATAATACTCTCCTGGCAGAAATGGACATTGCATTAATTCTAGATCCCAGCAGGCAAATATCCCTCTGTGCATCACGCATATATAAGACGACGTCTTTTATATGTTCTATGGTTAGCAAAATAGTATCCCTGTCGAGGGAATCAATGTTGTCTGACAGGGAATCAGACCATGCGGCTGCAGCACTACACATCCATGCTGAAGCAATAGCAGGTCTCAGTATAGTACCGGAGTGTGTATACACAGACTTCAGGATAGCTTCCTGCTTTCTATCCGCAGGCTCCTTTAAGGCGGCCGTATCCTGAGACGGCAGTGCCACCTTTTATGATAAGCGTGTGAGCGCCTTGTCCACCCTAGGGGATGTTTCCCAACGTAACCTGTCCGTTGGCGGGAAAGGGTACGCCATCAGTAACCTCTTAGAAATCACTAGTTTCTTATCGGGGGAACTCCACGCTTCCTCACACAATTCATTTAATTCATCAGATGGGGGAAAAGTCACTGGCTGCTTTTTCTCCCCAAACATAATACCCTTCTTGGTGGTAACCGGGTTAATATCAGAAATGTGCAATACATTTTTCATTGCAGTAATCATGCATCGGATGGCTTTTGTAGACTGTGCATTTGTCTCATCCTCATCTACACTGGAGTCAGACTCCGTGTCGACATCTGTGTCTACCATCTGTGCTAGCGGGCGTTTATGAGCCCCTGATGGCCTCTGAGACGCCTGGGCAGGCGCGGGCTGAGATCCCGGCTGTCCCAAGGCTGCTGCGTCATCGAACCTTTTATGTAAGGAATTGACACTGTCTGTTAAGACCTTCCACATATCCATCCAATCCGGTGTCGGCCCCGTCGGTGCTTATTATCTTATTTGCACCTAAATTTATGTGCCCCCCCTCTCTTTTTTACCCTTCATGTACAGGATACTGCAGGGGAGAGCCTGGGGAGCGTCCTTCCAGCGGAGCTGTAAAGAGAAAATGGCGCTGGTGTGCTGAGGAAGAAGGCCCCACCCCCTCAGCGGCGGGCTTCTCCCGCGTTTTGTATATCTTAATGGCGGGGTTTTTTGCACATACACAGTTTTCCAGACTGTATTATGTGCATAATGTGCCAAAAGGTATTCTTATTGCTGCCCAGGGCGCCCCCCCCCAGCGCCCTGCACCCTACAGTGACCGGAGTGTGTGGTGTGCAGTGGGAGCAATGGCGCACAGCTGCAGTGCTGTGCGCTACCTTAATGAAGACCGGAGTCTTCTGCCGCCGATTTCATCTCCTTTCTTCTGTCTTCTGGCTCTGCAAGGGGGACGGCGGCGCGCCTCCGGGAACGGACGATCGAGGTCAGGCCCTGTGTTCGAACCCTCTGGAGCTAATGGTGTCCAGTAGCCTAAGAAGCACAAGCTAGCTGCACGCAGGTAGGTTTGCTTCTCTCCCCTCAGTCCCACGAAGCAGTGAGTCTGTTGCCAGCAGATCTCACTAAAATAAAAAAACCTAACAAATACTTTCTTTCTAGCAAACTCAGGACAGCCCACTAGGAGCACTCAGCTCTGGCCGGGCACAGATTCTAACTGAGGTCTGGAGGAGGGGCATAGAGGGAGGAGCCAGTGCACACCAGATAGTACCTAATCTTTCTTTTAGAGTGCCCAGTCTCCTGCGGAGCCCGTCTATTCCCCATGGTCCTTACGGAGTTCCCAGCATCCACTAGGACGTCAGAGAAAAGCTAAATAAATTAAATGAAAGTAAACATAGACTGAGCTGGAGCTCAGTCAGCAGTGACCAGCTCCCTCGGCACAAATTCAAAACTGGGGGATGATGGGGAGGGAAGGGGGGGTAGAAGGGGAGGAGCCTGTTCCACTTCTTGGATTATTTAAAGTGCCAGCTCCCTGTAAGCCATCATCATCACTCCATGGTCTTGAAGTTGTGCCAGTGTCCCCTAGAGGCTGGCAGAAAAATGCATGATGAGGTAAGAGTGGCGTTATATGATATAAGGTCATTATAAAAGTAGAAGCACTAGATGTGCACAGCTATAAAGAAATAAGAAGCCACTTTAGGTAGCTGTGAAAGAGGTACACTCATTGAATTGTTAAAAAAAGAACCCCCAATCTGTCCAGTCCTACGAGAGAGGGCAGATGAACCAATGCTGGTGGACGTTTACAAATCAAGTGAATTAATTAGCTGGTATGTAACACTCACTATTTACATAGTACATATGCATAGAATTTTGATTTGCTGGGGGGGGGGGGGGGCGGTTTGGGAGCAGTTTACTTAGTGCTGCATATTTTTTCATTTGAAATAGGTGCAGCTTACACATATAGATGTGATCTGTCATTGTAGGACAGTATTAGTGACAACCCTTACTCTTTCCTTATATGGTTTCTACATGAATATGTACTACAATATCGGAGTACTAAATATGAAGCGAGTGTAATTTCATTTAATCTGTAAAATATATATATTTGAGAGCACTTTAAAAAGAGATGAGCTGTAAATACCTTAAATGACGGTCCAGGTGCCTTCTCCAGATATGGAGTCTCTGAGCCATCCAAACGAAAAGGAGTGCTCTCAACTTCACCCCACGTCATTAGTGGGGAGTCATCTACACCTGTGATATTTTAACAAAGGTAAGTAATTGTTACTATGTTATGGCACACGATATTGTGACTGTGTGTATTATAACACTTCAACAAATGTGCAACAACCAGATAATTGCACAACCTCTGTGTATATACCTGGGGCGGGTGATGGAGTGGCCACAAATCCAAATCCATTGACTTTTGGAGATTCCTGTGGTATGAGTTCCTTCCCATCAGGACCAACCTTTCCTTGTTTGTACTGTACACAGAAGAGAACATCATAACAATTTAGGTATTGCAATCTACATTATTCTCTAGCAAAGTGATTAGAAGGGGTGGGGCAGAAAGGAGGAGCTGCCTACCTGTGCATTTAAGGCCGCTGCCTGTTGGAGCTGAGTTTTACTAAGAGCTTGACTGAAAGGGTCTTTCTGCAAACGTGTGTTTTTATGCACCACCTCCCTGGGTTTCTTGAATATAGCATCATTATCTGGTACACCTAGAAAGAGATGTTGCAGAGTAAGGGGTGTGATGTGGTCTTCTCATGCCGCAAATTTAATGTCAACTTCTTTTTACATGTAGATTGCATCAAGTGTAGGGAGAATCTGACAGCTCTCCCCACATAGTTGCATGATCAGATCTGTACTGCACAGTAGTGACACCGTAAGTAATCATTTTAGTGGCAGTAGAGATCCAATATGGATATTCCTAGTAACAGAACCTCACCACCACTGAATGGGGCGGAAGTTCTACCTCAGCTACATTTAGCCTTATTTTACTTGTCCACTAATTCTATGTAAAAAAAAAAAGGAATATAAAAATTTAAGATATTATTTTAAACACATATGCACCAGCTAGCTGTGTAGGGATTCACTAAGAAACCCTCCTGGAAGTCAAAGCTTCTCCTCACTAGCCCCTTAGTTGACAGGCTTCGTGACAATTGTCAACTTCCTGCTTCTATACAAGACGGGAGGGAGTGGGCTGAGAGGATGGCTTAGGTCCTAGGAAGTCATGGCTGATGTAGTACAGCATGAGTATTATCCTTCATTTATAAAGCACAGAAATATTACCTTATATTGGGGAATGCATCAGTAGCCAAACACTCTCCTAACTCTCACTAAGGGGGATATCCAATTAGCCCAGGTAATTTACCGGGATTAATTGTCCTGCCGGGGGCTAACCTATCACCCCCAGATAAGCCAGCACGAGCGGTGGCTTATCGGGGGTTACCTGACACAGCACCAGGTGCTAGCTGCTGACAGCTCCCGATGCAGCGCTGCTTCTCCGGCTCCCCCTGGTCACATGGGCGCTCCCCCGTCATGTGACCGCTGCCATGGGCGGAGGAGATGGGGGGGGGGGGGGGGATGCGGTCGCGGCGCTGCCCTGGGTTCTCCGCTGGGTGTCACCGTGCCGAGTGGCAGCTTCCGGGCCGCGGCCCCATACCTGCAGTCCCAGCCTGGATTTTTTTTAATTTTTTTTTACAGGCGATCAATCTGGATAGCCTATAAAAAAATTTTTACAAAAAATATAATAATAATAATTTACTCACCGGTAATTCTATTTCTCGTAGTCCGTAGTGGATGCTGGGACTCCGTAAGGACCATGGGGAATAGCGGCTCCGCAGGAGACTGGGCACAACTAAAAGAAAGCTTTAGACTACTGGTGTGCACTGGCTCCTTCCACCATGACCCTCCTCCAGACCTCAGTTAGGACACTGTGCCCGAAAGAGCTGACACAATAAGGAAGGATTTTGAATCCCGGGTAAGACTCATACCAGCCACACCAATCACACCGTATAACTCGTGATACAATACCCAGTTAACAATATGACAACAACTGAGCCTCTCAACAGATGGCTCAACAATAACCCTTTAGTTAGGCAATAACTATATACAAGTATTGCAGACAATCCGCACTTGGGATGGGCGCCCAGCATCCACTACGGACTACGAGAAATAGAATTACCGGTGAGTAAATTCTTATTTTCTCTAACGTCCTAAGTGGATGCTGGGACTCCGTAAGGACCATGGGGATTATACCAAAGCTCCCAAACGGGCGGGAGAGTGCGGATGACTCTGCAGCACCGAATGGGCAAACTCTAGGTCCTCCTCAGCCAGGGTGTCAAACTTGTAGAATTTAGCAAACGTGTTTGACCCCGACCAAGTAGCTGCTCTGCAAAGTTGTAGAGCCGAGACCCCTCGGGCAGCCGCCCAAGAAGAGCCCACCTTCCTCGTGGAATGGGCTTTTACTGATTTAGGATGCGGCAGTCCAGCCGCAGAATGTGCAAGCTGAATCGTACTACAGATCCAACGACCAATAGTCTGCTTTGAAGCAGGTGCACCCAACTTGTTGGGCGCATACAGGATAAATAGCGAGTCAGTCTTTCTGACTCCAGCCGTCCTGGAAACATATACTTTTCAGGGCCCTGACTACGTCCAGTAACTTGGAATCCTCCAAGTCCCAAGTAGCCGCAGGCACCACAATAGGTTGGTTCACATGAAAAACTGATACCACCTTAGGAAGGAATTGGGAACGAGTCCTCAATTCCGCCTTATCCATATAAAATACAGATAAGGGCTTTTGCATGACAAAGCCGCCAATTCTGATACACGCCTGGCCGACGCCAAGGCCCACAGCATGACCACTTTCCACATGAGGTATTGTAGCTCCACGGATTTAAGTGGCTCAACCCAATGCGACTTCAGGAAATCCAACACCACGTTGAGATCCCATGGTGCCACTGGAGGCACAAACGGGGGCTGACTATGCAGCACTCCCTTAACAAAAGTCCGAACTTCAGGCAGTGAAGCCAGTTCTATTTTGGAAGAAAATCGATAGAGCCGAAATCTGGACCTTAATGGAACCCAATTTTAGGCCTATAGTCACATCTGACTGTAGGAAGTGCAGAAATCGACCTAGCTGAAATTCCTCCTTTGGGGCCTTCCTGGCCTCACAGCACGCAACATATTTCCGCCATATGCGGTGATAATGGTTTGCGTTCACTTCTTTCCTAGCTTTAATTAGCGTAGGGATAACTTCCTCCGGAATGCCCTTTTCCTTCAGGATCCGGCGTTCAACCGCCATGCCGTCAAACGCAGCCGCGGTACGTCTTGGAACAGACAGGGCCCCTGCTGCAGCAGGTCCTGTCTGAACGGCAGAGGCCATGGGTCCTCTGAGATCATCTCTTGGAGTTCTGGGTACCAAGCTCTTCTTGGCCAATCCGGAACAATGAGTATAGTTCTTACTCCTCTCCTCCTTATTATTCTCAGTACCCTGGGTATGAGAGGCAGAGAAGGGAACACATACACCGACTGGTACACCCACGGTGTTACCAGAGCGTCCACAGCTATCGCCTGAGGGTCCCTTGACCTGGCGCAATATCTTTATAGCTTTTTGTTGAGGCGGGACGCCATCATGTCCACCTGTGGCCTTTCCCAACGGTGTACAATCATTTGGAAGACTTCTGGATGAAGTCCCCACTCTCCCGGGTGGAGGTCGTGTCTGCTGAGAAAGTCTGCTTCTCAGTTGTCCACTCCGGGAATGAACACTGCTGACAGTGCTAACACATGATTTTCCGCCCATCGGAGAATCCTTGTGGCTTCTGCCATCGCCATCCTGCTTCTTGTGCCACCCTGTCGGTTTACATGAGCGACCGCCGTGATGTTGTCTGACTGGATCAGCACCGGCCGGTGTTGAAGCAGGGGTCTAGCCTGACTTAGGGCATTGTAAATGGCCCTTAGTTCCAGAACATTTATGTGTAGGGAGGTCTCCTGACTTTTCCATAGGCCTTGGAAGATTCTTCCCTGTGTGACTGCCCCCCAGCCTCGAAGGCTGGCATCCGTGGTCACCAGGACCCAGTCCTGTATGCCGAATCTGCGGCCCCCTAGAAGATGAGCACTCTGCAGCCACCACCACAGCGACACCCTGGCCCTTGGAGACAGGGTTATCCGCCAATGCATCTGAAGATGCGACCCGGACCACTTGTCCAACAGATCCCACTAAAAGATCCTTGCATGGGACCTGGCGAATGGAATTTCTTCGTAAGAAGCTACCATCTTTTCCAGGGCTCGCGTGCATTGATGCACCGACACCTGTATTTGTATTAGGAGGTCTCTGTCTAGAGACGCCAACTCCTTGGTCTTCTCCTCCGGGAGAAACCCTTTTTATCCTGTTCTGTGTCCAGAACCATACCCAGGAACAGTAGACGCGTCGTAGGAACCAGCTGCGACTTTGGAATATTCAGAATCCAGCCGTGCTGTTGTAGCACTTCCCGAGATAGTGCTACTCCGACGAACAACTGCTCCCTGGACCTCGCCTTTATAAGGAGATCGTCCAAGTACGGGATAAGTACTTCGGCCATTACCTTGGTAAATACCCTCGGTGCCGGGGACAGACCAACGGCAACGTCTGGAATTGGTAATGACAATCCTGTACCACAATTTTGAGGTACTCCTGGTGAAGAGGGTAAATAGGGACATGCAGGTAAGCATCCTTGATGTCCAGTGATACCCTGAAATTCTCCAGGCTTGCAATAATCGCCCTGAGCGATTCCATTTTGAACTTGAACTTTCGTATATAAGTGTTTAAGAATTTCAATTTTAGAATGGGTCTCACCGAACCGTCTGGTTTCGGTACCACAACATTTTGGAATAGTAACCCCGGCCTTGTTGAAGGAGGGGTACCTTGATTTCACCTGCTGGAAGTACAGCTTGTGAATTGCCGCCAGTACTACCTTTCTCCGAGGGCAGCAGGCAAGGCTGATGTGAGTTAACGGCGAGGGGGAGTCGCCTCGAACTCCAGCCTGTATCCCTGTGATACTACTTGCAGAACCTAGGGATCCACCTGTGGGCAAGCCCACTGGTCCCTGAAGTTCCCGAGACGCGCCCCCACCGCACCTGTCTCCACCTGTGGAGCCCCAGCGTCATGCGGTGGACTCAGAGGAAGCGGGGGAAGATTTTTGATCCTGGGAACTGGCTGTCTGGTGCAGCTTTTTCCTTCTTCCCTTGTCTCTGTGCAGAAAGTAAGCGCCTTTGACCCGCTTGCTTTTCTGAAGCCGAAAGGACTGTACCTGAAAATACGGTGCTTTCTTAGGCTGTGAGGAAACCTGAGGTAAAAAAAATTTCTTCCCAGCTGTTGCTGTGGATACGAGGTCCCAGAGACCATCCCCAAACAATTCCTCACCCTTATAAGGCAGAATCTCCATGTGCCTATTAAAGGCAGCATCACCTGTCCACTGCCGGGTCTCTAATACCCTCCTGGCAGAATGGACATTGCATTAATTCTGGATGCCAGCCGGCAAATATCCCTCTGTGCATCCTTCATATAAGACGACGTCTTTAATATGCTCTATGTTAGCAAAATATTATCCCTGTCTAGGGGTTTAATATTATCCGACAGGGTATCAGACCACGCTGCAGCAGCACTATTTATGCTGAGGCAATTGCAGGTCTCAGTATAGTACCTGAGTGTGTATATACAGACTTCAGGATAGCCTCCTGCTTTTTATCAGCAGGCTCCTTCAAAGTGGCCGTATCCTAAGACGGCAGTGCCACCTTTTTTGACAAACGTGTGAGCGCCTTATCCACCCTAGGGGATATCTCCCAACGTGACCTATCCTCTGGCGGGAAAGGGTACGCCATCAGTAACTTTTTAGAAATTACCAGTTTCTTATCGGGGGAACCCACGCTTCTTTACACACTTCATTCACTCATCTGATGGGGGAACAAAACACTGGCTGCTTTTTCTCACCAAAAATAAAACCCCTTTTATGTGGTATTTGGGTTCATGTCAGAAATGTGTAACACATTTTTTATTGCCGAGATCATGCAACGGATGTTCCTAGTGGATTGTGTGTATATATATATCTCAACCTCGTCGACACTGGAGTCAGACTCCGTGTCGACATCTGTGTCTGCCATCTGAGGTAACGGGCGTTTTTTGAGCCCCTGATGGCATTTGAGACGCCTGGGCAGGCGCGGGCTGAGAAGCCGGCTGTCCCACAGCTGTTACGTCATCCAGCCTTTTATGTAAGGAGTTGACATTGTCGGTTAATACCTTCCACCTATCCATCCACTCCGGTGTCGGCCCCACAGGGGGCGACATCCCATTTATCGGCCTCTGCTCCGCCTCCACGTAACCTTCCTCATCCAACATGTCGACACAGCCGTACCGACACACCGCACACACACAGGGAATGCTCTGAATGAGGACAGGACCCCACAAAGTCTATATAATGCAGGGATTAACACTATAACTGAGTGATTTTTCCCCCAATAGCTGCTTGTATACATATATTGCACCTAAATTTAGTGCCCCCCCTCTCTTTTTAACCCTTTGAGCCTGAAAACTACAGGGGAGAGCCTGGGGAGCTATCTTCCAGCTGCACTGTGAAGATAAAATGGCGCCAGTGTGCTGAGGGAGATAGCCCCGCCCCTTTTTCATGGATTCTGGCAGGGGTAATTTATCACATATATAGCCCTGGGACTATATATTGTGATGATTTGCCAGCCAAGATGTCTTATATTGCCCTCAGGGCGCCGCCCCCCCCCCCCCCCCCAGCGCCCTGCACCCATCAGTGACCGGAGTGTGAGGTGTGCATGAGGAGCAATGGCGCACAGCTGCAGTGCTGTGCGCTACCTTGTTGAAGACTGAAGTCTTCTGCCGCTGATTTTCCGGAACACTTCTTGCTTCTGGCTCTGTAAGGGGGCCGGCGGCGCGGCTCCGGGAACGAACACCAAGGTCGGGTCCTGCGGTCGATCCCTCTGGAGCTAATGGTGTCCAGTAGCCTAAGAAGCCCAAACTACCACCTGTTAGGTAGGTTCGCTTCTTCTCCTCTTAGTCCCTCGCTGCAGTGAGTCTGTTGCCAGCAGATCTCACTGTAAAATAAAAAAACTAAATATACTTTCTTTCTAGGAGCTCAGGAGAGCCCCTAGTGTGCATCCAGCTCAGCCGGGCACAAGAATCTAACTGAGGTCTGGAGGAGGGTCATGGTGGGAGGAGCCAGTGCACACCAGTAGTCTAAAGCTTTCTTTTAGTTGTGCCCAGTCTCCTGCGGAGCCGCTATTCCCCATGGTCCTTACGGAGTCCCAGCATCCACTTGGGACGTTAGAGAAAATAATAATATAGATTTAAAAAAAAAAAAATTGTTGAAACATCTGGAAAAATCGCAAGACATATGTTTTTCGCACATGATGTTTTGCCGGGGCTAATAGGATATCCCCCTAAAACGGAAATTGCTAATTATACATATGTATGTTTCTTCCATGATTTCAGGTTAGAAAAAATAAAACAAATGTAAATAATGCAGCCTAGGCGGGTTGCTTTCGAAATAAACAATACATAGGCTAGTTTACAGGTGTAAGTTATAGATATAACTAGCACTAGGAAACCACAGTGAATAGAGTAGCCTCTTCTTTCAGAATCAACTCTATTTTATTTTCTATTATTTAGATTTATCGCATTATGTGTCTTGTATATTATGTAAACGTTATACACTGCTCAAAAAAATAAAGGGAACACTAAAATAACACATCCTAGATCTGAATGAATTAAATATTCTTATTAAATACTTTATTCTTTACATAGTTGAATGTGCTGACAACAAAATCACACAAAAATGATCAATGGAAATCAAATTTATTAACCCGTGGAGGTCTGGATTTGGAGTCACCCTCAAAATCAAAGTGGAAAAAAGAGGATTTTGGTACTTACCGATAAATCCATTTCTCTGAATCATCTAGGGGACACTGGAGTTCCATTATACATTAGGGGTGTGAAGCCTTGAACCGGAGGTGTGGCACAATCTAAAATTAGCATTGTCTGCACAGCCGGCTCCTCCCCCTTCACAGCCCTCCTCCCTCAGTTTGTAAAATTTGACTGAGAGAATAGGACATGACACTTGAGCACATGGCGAGGAACCGAACCGTACAACCTATCAAACAGCATCCAAGAACTCTTAACTGGAAAATCAACGCTGTTTGGATAAACTTTGTAAAATCCATATTAGGCACAGAGCCACAATGTGATTTGATCCTATGACCTTGTTTGTCAAAGTCCAGGGACTAACTACGTGAGTCACAAGAGTCCTTTGAACAGGAAGTGTGAACCCAGCAGACTGACAGCACTGAGGCGGGCGTCCAGTGTCCCCTAGAGGATTCAGGGAAATTGATTTATAGGTAAGTACCAAAATCCTCTTTTCTCTTTCATCCACTAGGGGACACTGGAGTTCCATTATACATTAGGGGACGTCCCAAAGTTATCCCCCAGGGAGGGAGTGCTGTCTCTTGCTTGTACAACCAAACGTCCGAACTTAAAATCCTCGGACGCAAAATGTATCAAACTTGTAAAATTTCGCGAACGTGTGGGCTGAGGACCACAATGCCGCCCTGCAAAGTTGAGCCTCGGAAACCCCTCTGGCCGCCGCCCATGAGTCACCCACTGGTCGGATGGTAGGAGCACCCGTCTGAAACGGAACCTGTTTGCCACATGGAATGTAAGTTTGCCGAAAGGCAAGGCTAGACCAAGACTGCTGAGATGCTGGCTAACGCTTTTGAGGCTCATCACAAAGAACCAAGACATGGTCAGACTTTCTGAAGGATGATGTAACCTGTAGGAAACCCGGTAAACTCAGACAACAGCCCAGGACACGTCTCTATCTGTGAGACCCGGAAAATATGATACTACAATTGGTTGAGTTACTCGAAGTTCCGAAACAACCATAGGAAGGAAAACTGCTTTTGTACTGAGTACTGCCCTAAAGCTCCCAACCTAGAAACCCACCTGGCTGGAGCCAAGGCCAGCAGTAACGTGACCATCAAAGATAGCTATCTCAGGTCTGTTTAAACACCAAATCTAAGTGCCAAGACGCAGTAGGAGAAAGAAGAAGGGGGTTGGATACCCCGAACCCTTTGTAAAAAGGTTTGAACCTCTGGCAAGGATGTCAACCGCTGTCGAAATAGGACGGATGGACCCGAAACTTGACCGCTCAGAGAACCCAGCCTCTGTCCTACTTCCTGACCTGCCGAAATGAGAAGTAGAAGTCAGGAGAAGTGGAAGAACGCCGAATTTCACCCAACTCATGACACTAGTCCTAGTAGAACCTCTACCAATTCTTGTAGTAATGTATGTCTGCTACCGGCTTCCTAGCGGCAATCATCGTAAGAATAATTGATCCCGGTATCCCTCTGTTTCAGAGGATCCGGGTTTAAATAACCGCGCCGTTAAAAGCAGCCCGTTTCTGGATGTTGGCAACGGTCCCTGAGATAGCAGGGCCCCTCACTGAGGTGACTTTCAAGGATCTTCCGTTAGTAACCCACGCAGCGGGCCAATCTGGTGCGTATAGAATCACCGACACTCGCTCTCGTTTCAACCCACTTCAGAACCCTGAGAATGAGTTGTAAAGGTGGAAAATGTAAACCTTCCTATAACACCAAGAAAGTGCTAATGTGTCCACTCCTTTAGCTGCTGGATCTCTTGTCCTGGACACATCCTTTGTGGCTTCCTCTAACGCCATTCCGTTCCTCTTTCCGTCTTGACGGTTTACGTATGCCGTCGTCGTGACGTTGTTCGACTGCATCCTTATGTGTTGACCCATGACTTGGCCCTTTGGCCAAGAAAGAGGTATTCTCCAGGAGCGTCCAACTGTTCTGAAACTAATGCTATTCTAAGACGGCACCCCAACCTTTGAGGCTGACGTCTGTTGGCAGGAACCACCAATTCCAACTGCCGAATCTCTAGCCTGCTGCGAGATTCCTGTGCAATGACAAATAAAGTAAGGAAGCGCGTATGCGTGGTGGAAGACGGAGTCTGATCTTGCTCCCTGAGCAATGAGGTTCATCTGTAATGGACGGGAATGAAGCCTGCCACCCACTGCCCGAAAATTTCCACACAGAGGTGTAGAAAATCGTCTGTGACCTCAGTACCTGAGCCACTAATCTCTGTAGGTCCTGGACCTTGTTCTTTGGTAGGAATCCTCTCAGTTGTACCCTGTCCAAGAGGAGACTGAGGAATTGAATCCGTTGAGTTGGCCAGAGGTTGGATCTCTGGAAATTCATAATCTCCCCATGTTGAACGAGAAGTGGATGGGATGTCTGTACATCTCTGATCAACTGGTCTCGAGGATGCATTGATTAGCAGGTCACCTAGATAAGGACCTATCGTGACTTCAACAGTCCCGAGTCTGCAACCATGAATGCCATGATCTTCTGTAAAGATTCTTGGGGCCAGTGAGAGACTGAACGGCAAGGCCCTGAATTGGTAGCGATCCATCAGCAGTGCAAACCTTAAGAAAGCCTGGTGAGGGGCCCAGATTGGGATATACAGATATGCATGTTCTAAACCAGCAATGATCAACTGGATTGATTCCAGCTTGAATTTGTAGACACTTAGCGACCGGTTTAAAACTTTTAAATTGAGTATCGGCCGGACTGTCCTGTCTGACTTGGTATGACAAAAGGATTGGGGTAGAGAGCCATTCCTCACTGAAAGGCGGCAACCGGGAGAATGACCTCTGAACGTAGCATTCTTTCCATTGTCGGCAGTAGCTCTTATACTTCCTGATGGCACCGAGGCAACTCCAGACCTTCGACCACCAAGGGGAATCCCAGGTGAGCCGTGAGACCGTCCTGCCACGGTCTTGTCAGCAGATTTATCCCGCTTTCTGGCTGCCTGTGAGCGGCCTCTACCTCTGCCCCCAAGTACTTGTGTACCTAAAAAAAAAAAAAAAACCTCTTCCTCGGGCTCGCAAGGACTGAGCTCTAAAGGAATTACACGCTGGTCCCGATAACCTTTCCTAACCTGTGTAATGGTTCTTGTATAAGGAGTAGGCAGACCACTTGTCCAACACTGGACCGAAAAACATCTCATTCTCAAAGGGTGGTATTCTACGCACCATGGTGTCAGAGTCTCCACGCCATTCTCTGTCCGTCTAGCCGATCTGGCTGATATAGAGATGTGCGATGCTATTCTGTGAATATCCCCAGAGGCTTGACACAAGTGTGAAGCTGAATCTCGAATGTGTTACGCCAGTTGGGTAACTTCTTCCAAGCCATTTTCCCCCTAAATAGCCTGTACTATGCGTCCAGACCATACTCCCATGGCCTTGTCAACCCACGGCAGACGACCGTAGGCCTCTGTGCTGCACCTGCCACAAAATTTTGACGTTAAAGCTGCGTCAACCTCTTAAGGTCGTTATATGAGGTAACGGTAAGATTGTCTTCTTCGACAACCTTCCTAGGAAAACACCCACAAGCAGCGGAAACTCCCACTTATGCTTATACTCTTAGGAAGTGGATAAGTTACTGGAAACCCCTTTTGGAAATTGAAAACGTTAGTCAGGTTGGTTCCAAAACCTCCTCCATTTGAGACTGGAGGGATTTAGGAATTGGAAAACGCTTCTGGAATTCGAACAATTCGAATCTACGGGCTCCTTTACTTATTGGACCTTAAAGTCTAGGATCACAGATTGTTGTGATTGCAGTGTCCTCTTCTGGAAAATCGGCGTCTAGGTTAGATTCAATGAACTCACCCATTGTATCAATAAAAAGACCCGCTTCCTTCTTGTTTCCGGTACGAGAGGAAGAGGCCCGTCTTTTAACCGCCTTGCACATTGTTACCGCTTGTGTGAGAGGCGTTAACCTGATGAGAAATTCATCCATCGTCTTTGAGAATCCCGCAGCACTGATTGTTGCGTGCGGGATTCCGGTATCCCATTGGAGATCCTATCTGCAAGGTTATCCTTGTCCTAGCTGGAGCACTGCTCCCGGGTGGAGCGTCTAAGTAGGAATCGCACACCCCGGGACTGCCTTCCTTGGGCTTGAACCCGTGTGCTCTTCTTGATACATTATGTACAAACATACCAGGTCTCTTCCCGTTGGAGGCCTTTGCATGAAATCTGTCATGGAAACCCCCTACGAGATATTTTGTGGCGCTTTCACCCTTTAACTAGGAAGAGAAAGGCTGTGAGAGATGACGGAAGCAAAGTTATCGGATCCGGCTGGAATTACTATTCCTTTCTATATATAGAAACAAGAACAGGACAAAAATATATTTATATAAATAAATAAATAAATAAATAAATAAAGTGAAACACCAGCCGACATGCGCCCTCCATGCTCCGATGGTAGGGTTTGTATCCGCTTGCTTCTTAGTATTTTCGTTAGGATCTTTATAACAGAAGTCCGTTGAAAAATCATGAGATGTGGGAAAAATAAGAATTTACTCACCGGTAATTCTATTTCTCGTAGTCCGTAGTGGATGCTGGGACTCCGTAAGGACCATGGGGAATAGCGGCTCCGCAGGAGACTGGGCACAACTAAAAGAAAGCTTTAGACTACTGGTGTGCGCTGGCTCCTCCCACTATGACCCTCCTCCAGACTTCAGTTAGGATACTGTGCCCGGAAGAGCTGACACAATAAGGAAGGATTTTGAATCCCGGATAAGACTCATACCAGCCACACCAATCACACCGTATAACTCGTGATACAATACCCAGTTAACAGTATGATAACAACTGAGCCTCTCAACAGATGGCTCAACAATAACCCTTTAGTTAGGCAATAACTATATACAAGTATTGCAGACAATCCGCACTTGGGATGGGCGCCCAGCATCCACTACGGACTACGAGAAATAGAATTACCGGTGAGTAAATTCTTATTTTCTCTAACGTCCTAAGTGGATGCTGGGACTCCGTTAGGACCATGGGGATTATACCAAAGCTCCCAAACGGGCGGGAGAGTGCGGATGACTCTGCAGCACCGAATGGGCAAACTCTAGGTCCTCCTCAGCCAGGGTGTCAAACTTGTAGAATTTAGCAAACGTGTTTGACCCCGACCAAGTAGCTGCTCGGCAAAGTTGTAGAGCCGAGACCCCTCGGGCAGCCGCCCAAGAAGAGCCCACCTTCCTCGTGGAATGGGCTTTTACTGATTTAGGATGCGGCAGTCCAGCCGCAGAATGTGCAAGCTGAATCGTACTACAGATCCAGCGAGCAATAGTCTGCTTTGAAGCAGGTGCACCCAACTTGTTGGGCGCATACAGGATAAATAGCGAGTCAGTCTTTCTGACTCCAGCTGTCCTGGAAACATAGATTTTCAGGGCCCTGACTACGTCCAACAACTTGGAAGCCTCCAAGTCTGTAGTAGCCGCAGGCACCACGATAGGTTGGTTCAGATGAAAAGCCGATACCACTTTAGGAAGAAACTGGGGACTAGTCCTCAATTCTGCCCTATCCATATGGAAAATCAGATAAGGGCTTTTACATGACAAAGCCGCCAATTCTGATACACGCCTGGCCGAAGCCAAGGCCAACAACATGACCACTTTCCACGTGAGATACTTCAATTCCACGGTTTTAAGTGGCTCAAACCAATGTGACTTTAGGAAATCCAACACCACGTTGAGATCCCAAGGTGCCACTGGAGGCACAAAAGGGGGCTGAATATGCAGCACTCCCTTAACAAAAGTCTGAACTTCAGGCAGTGAAGCCAGTTCTCTCTGGAAGAAAATCGATAAGAGCCGAAATCTGGACCTTAATGGAACCCAATTTTAGGCCCATAGTCACCCCTGACTGTAGGAAGTGCAGGAAACGGCCCAGCTGAAATTCCTCCGTTGGGGCCTTCCTGGCCTCACACCACGCAACATATTTTCGCCATATGCGGTGATAATGATTTGCGGTTACTTCTTTCCTAGCTTTAATCAGCGTAGGAACGACTTCCTCCGGAATGCCCTTTTCCTTCAGGATCCGGTGTTCAACCGCCATGCCGTCAAACGCAGCCGCGGTAAGTCTTGGAACAGACAGGGCCCCTGCTGCAGCAGGTCCTTTCTGAGCGGCAGAGGCCATGGGTCCTCTGACATCATTTCTTGAAGTTCCGGGTACCAAGCTCTTCCTGGCCAATCCGGAACAATGAGTATTGTTCTTACTCCTCTTCTCCTTATTATCCTCAGTACCTTTGGTATGAGAGGAAGAGGAGGGAACACATAAACCGACCGGTACACCCACGGTGTCACTAGAGCGTCCACAGCTATCGCCTGCGGGTCTCTTGACCTGGCGCAATATCTTTCTAGCTTTTTGTTTAGGCGGGACGCCATCATGTCCACCTGTGGCCTTTCCCAACGGTTTACAATCAGTTGGAAGACTTCTGGATGAAGTCCCCACTCTCCCGGGTGGAGGTCGTGCCTGCTGAGGAAGTCTGCTTCCCAGTTGTCCACTCCCAGAATGAACACTGCTGACAGTGCTATCACGTGATTTTCCGCCCATCGGAGAATCCTTGTGGCTTCTGCCATCGCCGTCCTGCTTCTCGTGCCGCCCTGTCGGTTTACATGGGCGACCGCTGTGATGTTGTCTGACTGGATCAGTACCGGCTGATTTTGAAGCAGGGGTTTTGCCTGACTTAGGGCATTGTAAATGGCCCTCAGCTCCAGAATATTTATGTGCAGGGAAGTCTCCTGACTTGACCATAGTCCTTGGAAGTTTCTTCCCTGTATGACTGCCCCCCAGCCTCGAAGGCTGGCATCCGTTGTCACCAGGACCCAGTCCTGTATGCCGAATCTGCGGCCCTCTTGAAGATGAGCACTCTGCAGCCACCACAGCAGAGACACCCTGGTCCTTGGAGACAGGGTTATCAGCCGATGCATCTGAAGATGCGATCCGGACCACTTGTCCAACAGGTCCCACTGAAAGGTTCTTGCATGGAACCTGCCGAATGGAATTGCTTCGTAGGAAGCTACCATTTTTCCCAGGATCCGTGTGCAGTGATGCACCGACACCTGTTTTGGTTTTAGTAGGCCTCTGACTAGAGATGACAGCTCCTTGGCCTTCTCCTCCGGGAGAAACACTTTTTTCTGTTCTGTGTCCAGAACCATCCCCAGGAACAGTAGACGTGTCGTAGGGACCAGCTGTGACTTTGGAATATTTAGAATCCAGCCGTGCTGTTGTAGCACCTCCCGAGATAGTGTTACCCCGACCAACAACTGCTCCCTGGACCTCGCCTTTATCAGGAGATCGTCCAAGTACGGGATAATTAAAACTCCCTTCTTTCGAAGGAGTATCATTTCGGCCATTACCTTGGTAAAGACCCTCGGAGCCGTGGATAGACCGAACGGCAACGTCTGGAATTGGTAATGACAATCCTGTACCACAAATCTGAGGTACTCCTGGTGAGGATGGTAAATGGGGACATGCAGGTAAGCATCCTTGATGTCCAGTGATACCATGTAATCCCCCTCGTCCAGGCTTGCAATAACCGCCCTGAGCGATTCCATCTTGAACTTGAATTTTTTTATATATGTGTTAAAGGATTTCAAATTTAAAATGGGTCTCACCGAACCGTCCGGTTTCGGTACCACAAACATTGTGGAATAGTAACCCCGTCCTTGTTGAAGTAGGGGCACCTTTACTATCACCTGTTGTGAATACAGCTTGTGAATTGCCTGTAACACTGCCTCCCTGCCTGAGGGAGTGGTTGGTAAGGCAGATTTGAGGAAACGGCGGGGGGGAGACGTCTCGAATTCCAGCATGTACCCCTGAGATACCACTTGAAGGATCCAGGGATCCACCCGTGAGCAAGCCCACTGATTGCTGAAATATTTGAGACGGGCCCCCACCGTACCTGGCTCCGCCTGTGGAGCCCCAGCGTCATGCTGTGGACTTAGAGGAAGCGGGGGAGGACTTTTGCTCCTGGGAACTGGCTGTATGCTGCAGCTTTTTCCCTCTACCTCTGCCTCTGGGCAGAAAGGACGAGCCCCTAACCCGCTTGCCCCTATTGGGCCGAAAGGACTGTACCTGATAATACGGTGTTTTCTTTGGCTGTGAGGGAACATGGGGTAAAAATGTAGACTTCCCAGCTGTTGCTGTGGATACGAGGTCCGAGAGACCATCCCCGAACAACTCCTCACCCTTATAAGGCAGAACTTCCATGTGCCTTTTAGAATCTGCATCTCCTGTCCACTGCCGAGTCCATAACCCTCTCCTGGCAGAAAATAAGATTTTACTTACCGATAAATCTATTTCTCGGAGTCCGTAGTGGATGCTGGGGTTCCTGAAAGGACCATGGGGAACAGCGGCTCCGCAGGAGACAGGGCACAAAAAGTAAAGCTTTTCCAGATCAGGTGGTGTGCACTGGCTCCTCCCCCCATGACCCTCCTCCAGACTCCAGCTAGGTACTGTGCCCGGACGAGCGTACACAATAAGGGAGGATTTTGAATCCCGGGTAAGACTCATACCAGCCACACCAATCACACCGTACAACTTGTGATCTAAACCCAGTTAACAGTATGATAACAGCGGAGCCTCTGAAAGATGGCTTCCTTCAACAATAACCCGAATTAGTTAACAATAACTATGTACAATTATTGCAGATAATCCGCACTTGGGATGGGCGCCCAGCATCCACTACGGACTCCGAGAAATAGATTTATCGGTAAGTAAAATCTTATTTTCTCTATCGTCCTAGTGGATGCTGGGGTTCCTGAAAGGACCATGGGGATTATACCAAAGCTCCCAAACGGGCGGGAGAGTGCGGATGACTCTGCAGCACCGAATGAGAGAACTCCAGGTCCTCCTTAGCCAGAGTATCAAATTTGTAAAATTTTACAAACGTGTTCTCCCCTGACCACGTAGCTGCTCGGCAAAGTTGTAATGCCGAGACCCCTCGGGCAGCCGCCCAAGATGAGCCCACCTTCCTTGTGGAGTGGGCCTTTACAGATTTAGGCTGTGGCAGGCCTGCCACAGAATGTGCAAGTTGGATTGTGCTACAGATCCAACGAGCAATCGTCTGCTTAGACGCAGGAGCACCCATCTTGTTGGGTGCATACAATATAAACAACGAGTCAGATTTTCTGACTCCAGCTGTCCTTGCAATATATATTTTTAATGCTCTGACAACGTCCAGTAACTTGGAGTCCTCCAAGTCACTTGTAGCCGCAGGCACTACAATAGGCTGGTTCAGATGAAATGCTGACACCACCTTAGGGAGAAAATGCGGACGAGTCCGCAGTTCTGCCCTATCCGAATGGAAAATCAGATAAGGGCTTTTGTAAGATAAAGCTGCCAGTTCTGACACTCTCCTGGCCGAAGCCAGGGCTAGAAGCATGGTCACTTTCCATGTGAGATATTTCAAATCCACCTTCTTTAGTGGTTCAAACCAATGAGATTTTAGAAAGTCCAAAACCACATTGAGATCCCACGGTGCCACTGGAGGCACCACAGGAGGCTGTATATGTAGCACTCCCTTAACAAAGGTCTGGACTTCAGGGACTGAAGCCAATTCTTTTTGAAAGAAAATCGACAGGGCCGAAATTTGAACCTTAATAGATCCCAATTTGAGACCCATAGACAATCCTGATTGCAGGAAATGTAGGAATCGACCCAGTTGAAATTCCTCCGTCGGAGCACTCCGATCTTCGCACCACGCAACATATTTTCGCCAAATTCGGTGATAATGTTGCACGTTTACTTCCTTCCTTGCTTTAATCAAAGTAGGAATGACTTCTTCCGGCATGCCTTTTTCCTTTAGGATCCGGCGTTCAACCGCCATGCCGTCAAACGCAGCCGCGGTAAGTCTTGAAACAGACAGGGACCCTGCTGAAGCAAGTCCCTCCTTAGAGGTAGAGGCCACGGATCTTCCGTGATCATCTCTTGAAGTTCCGGGTACCAAGTCCTTCTTGGCCAATCCGGAACCACTAGTATCGTCCTTACGCCTCTTTGCCGTATAATTCTCAATACTTTTGGTATGAGAGGCAGAGGAGGAAACACATACACCGACTGGTACACCCAAGGCGTTACCAGCGCGTCCACAGCTATTGCCTGCGGATCTCTTGACCTGGCGCAATACCTGTCCAGTTTTTTGTTGAGGCGAGACGCCATCATGTCCACCATTGGTCTTTCCCAACGGGTTACCAGCAAGTGGAAGACTTCTGGATGAAGTCCCCACTCTCCCGGGTGAAGATCGTGTCTGCTGAGGAAGTCTGCTTCCCAGTTGTCCACTCCCGGGATGAACACTGCTGACAGTGCTATCACATGATTCTCTGCCCAGCGAAGAATCCTTGCAGCTTCTGCCATTGCACTCCTGCTTCTTGTGCCGCCCTGTCTGTTCACATGGGCGACTGCCGTGATGTTGTCCGACTGGATCAACACCGGTTTTCCCTGAAGCAGAGGTTCTGCCTGGCTTAGAGCATTGTATATTGCTCTTAGTTCCAGAATGTTTATGTGAAGAGACGTTTCCAGGCTCGTCCATACTCCCTGGAAGTTTCTTCCTTGTGTGACTGCTCCCCAGCCTCTCAGGCTGGCGTCCGTGGTCACCAGGATCCAATCCTGTATGCCGAATCTGCGGCCCTCCAATAGATGAGCACTCTGCAACCACCACAGAAGAGACACCCTTGTCCTTGGAGACAGGGTTATCCGCAGGTGCATCTGAAGATGCGACCCTGACCATTTGTCCAACAGATCCCTTTGGAAAATTCTTGCGTGGAATCTGCCGAATGGAATTGCTTCGTAAGAAGCCACCATTTTTCCCAGGACTCTTGTGCATTGATGTACAGACACCTTTCCTGGTTTTAGGAGGTTCCTGACAAGCTCGGATAACTCCTTGGCTTTTTCCTCCGGGAGAAAAACCTTTTTCTGAACCGTGTCCAGAATCATCCCTAGGAACAGCAGACGAGTTGTCGGCATTAACTGGGATTTTGGAATATTCAGAATCCACCCGTGCTGTTTTAGCACTTCTTGAGACAGTGCTAATCCCATCTCTAGCTGTTCTCTGGACCTTGCCCTTATTAGGAGATCGTCCAAGTATGGGATAATTAATATGCCTTTTCTTCGAAGAAGAATCATCATCTCGGCCATTACCTTTGTAAAGACCCGAGGTGCCGTGGACAATCCGAACGGCAGCGTCTGAAACTGATAGTGACAGTTTTGTACAACGAACCTGAGGTACCCCTGGTGTGAGGGGTAAATTGGAACGTGGAGATACGCATCCTTGATGTCCAAGGATACCATAAAGTCCCCCTCTTCCAGGTTCGCTATCACTGCTCTGAGTGACTCCATCTTGAACTTGAACTTCTTTATGTACAGGTTCAAGGACTTCAGATTTAGAATAGGCCTTATCGAGCCATCCGGCTTCGGTACCACAAAAAATAAGAATTTACTTACCGATAATTCTATTTCTCGGAGTCCGTAGTGGATGCTGGGGTTCCTGAAAGGACCATGGGGAATAGCGGCTCCGCAGGAGACAGGGCACAAAAGTAAAGCTTTTACAGGTCAGGTGGTGTGTACTGGCTCCTCCCCCTATGACCCTCCTCCAGACTCCAGTTAGGTACTGTGCCCGGACGAGCGTACACAATAAGGGAGGATTTTGAATCCCGGGTAAGACTCATACCAGCCACACCAATCACACCGTACAACTTGTGATCTAAACCCAGTTAACAGTATGATAACAGAGGAGCCTCTGAAAGATGGCTTCCTAAACAATAACCCGAATTAGTTAACAATAACTATGTACAAGTATTGCAGATAATCCGCACTTGGGATGGGCGCCCAGCATCCACTACGGACTCCGAGAAATAGAATTATCGGTAAGTAAATTCTTATTTTCTCTATCGTCCTAAGTGGATGCTGGGGTTCCTGAAAGGACCATGGGGATTATACCAAAGCTCCCAAACGGGCGGGAGAGTGCGGATGACTCTGCAGCACCGAATGAGAGAACTCCAGGTCCTCCTTTGCCAGGGTATCAAATTTGTAAAAATTTACAAACGTGTTCTCCCCTGACCACGTAGCTGCTCGGCAGAGTTGTAATGCCGAGACCCCTCGGGCAGCCGCCCAAGATGAGCCCACCTTCCTTGCGGAATGGGCCTTAACAGATTTAGGCTGTGGCAGGCCTGCCACAGAATGTACAAGTTGAATTTTGTTACAAAACCAACGAGCAATCGACTGCTTAGAAGCAGGTGCACCCAACTTGTTGGGTGCATACAGTATAAACAGCGAGTCAGATTTTCTGACTCCAGCCGTCCTTTAAATGTATATTTTTAAGGCTCTGACAACGTCCAACAACTTGGAGTCCTTCAAGTCGTCTGTAGCCGCAGGCACTACAATAGGCTGGTTCAGGTGAAACGCTGATACCACCTTAGGGAGAAAATGCGGACGCGTCCGCAGCTCTGCCCTATGTCGAATGGAAAATTATATAAGGGCTTTTATAAGACAAAGCCGCCAGTTCAGATACTCTCCCGGCCGAAGCCAGGGCCAGTAACATAGTCACTTTCCATGTGAGATATTTCAAATCCACATTCTTTAGTGGTTCAAACCAATTGGATTTGAGGAAATCTAAAACTACATTTAGATCCCACGGTGCCACCTTAGGCACCACAGGAGGCTGTATATGCAGTACTCCTTTGATAAAAATCTGGACCTCAGGGACTGAGGCCAATTCTTTGTGGAAGAATATTGATAGGGCCGAAATTTGAACCTTAATAGATCCCAATTTGAGACCCATAGACAATCCTGATTGCAGGAAATGTAGGAAAACGACCCAGTTGAAATTCCTCCATCGGAGCACTCCGCTGCTCGCACCACGCAACATATTTTCGCCAAATACGGCGATAATGCTTCGCGGTGACTTCCTTCCTTGCCTTTATCAAGGTAGGAATGACTTCTTCCGGAATGCCTTTTCCTTTTAGGATCTGGCATTCAACGCCATGCCGTCAAACGCAGCCGCGGTAAGTCTTGAAAAAGACAAGGACCCTGCTGAAGCAGGTCCCTTCTCAGAAGTAGAGGCCACGGATCGTCCGTGACCATCTCTTGAAGTTCCGGGTACCAAGTCCTTCTTGGCCAAGCCGGAGCCACTAGTCTTACTCCTCTTTGCCGTATAATCCTCAATACCTTTGGTATGAGAGGCAGAGGAGGAAACACATATACCGACTGGTACACCCAAGGTGTTACCAGCGCGTCCACAGCTATTGCCTGCGGATCTCTTGACCTGGCGCAATACCTGTCCAGTGTTTTGTTGAGGCGAGACGCCATCATGTCCACCATTGGTTTTACCCAACGGTTTAATAGCATGTGGAAAACTTCTGGATGAAGTCCCCACTCTCCCGGGTGAAGGTCGTGTCTGCTGAGGAAGTCTGCTTCCCAGTTGTCCACGCCCGGGATGAATACTGCTGACAGTGCTATCACGTGATTCTCCGCCCAGCGAAGGATCCTGGCAGCTTCTGCCATTGCCCTCCTGCTTCTTGTGCCGCCCTGTCTGTTTACATGGGCGACTGCCGTGATGTTGTCCGACTGGATCAACACCGGTCTTCCTTGAAGCAGAGGTTCCGCCTGGCTTAGAGCATTGTAGATTGCTCTTAGTTCCAGAATGCTTATGTGAAGAGACTTTTTCAGGCTCGACCACACTCCCTGGAAATTTCTTCCCTGTGTGACTGCTCCCCAGCCTCTCAGGCTGGCATCCGTGGTCACCAGGATCCAATCCTGCATGCCGAATCTGCGGCCCTCCAATAGATGAGCCTCCTGCAACCACCACAGAAGGGATACCCTTGTCCTCGGCGACAGGGTTATCCGCAGGTGCATCTGAAGATGCGACCCTGACCATTTGTCCAACAGATCCCTTTGTATGGAATCTGCCGAAAGGGATTGCTTCGTAAGAAGCTACCATTTTTTCCCAGGACTCTTGTGCATTGATGTACAGACACCTTTCCTGGTTTTAGGAGGTTCCTGACCAGGTCAGATAACTCCTTGGCTTTTTCTTCGGGAAGAAAAACCTTTTTCTGAACTGTGTCCAGAATCATCCCCAGGAACAGCAGACGAGTTGTCGGCATTAATTGGGATTTTGGAATATTCAGAATCCATCCGTGCTGCTTTAGCACCTCTTGAGATAGTGCTAAACCCATCTCTAGCTGTTCTCTGGACCTTGCCCTTATTAGGAGATCGTCCAAGTATGGGATAATTAATACGCCTTTTCTTCGAAGAAGAAATATTATCTCGGCCATTACCTTTGTAAAGACCCGAGGTGCCGTGGACAAACCAAACGGCAGCGTCTGAAACTGATAGTGACAGTTTTGTACAACGAACCTGAGGTACCCCTGGTGTGAGGGGTAATTGGAACGTGGAGATACGCATCCTTGATGTCCAAGGATACCATAAAGTCCCCTTCTTCCAGGTTCGCTATCACTGCTCTGAGTGACTCCATCTTGAACTTGAACTTCTTTATGTATAGGTTCAAGGACTTCAGATTTAGAATAGGCCTTACCGAGCCATCCGGCTTCGGTACCACAAATAGAGTGGAATAATACCCCTTCCCTTGTTGTAGAAGAGGTACCTTGACTATCACCTGCTGAGAATACAGCTTGTGAATGGCTTCCAAAACCGTCTCCCTTTCTGAGGGGGACGTTGGTAAAGCAGACTTCAGGAAACGGCGAGGTGGCTCTGTCTCTAATTTCAACCTGTACCCCTGAGATATTATCTGCAGGATCCAGGGATTTACCTGCGAGTGAGCCCACTGCGCGCTGTAATTTTTGAGACGACCGCCTACCGCCCCCGAGTCCGCTTGCGAAGCCCCAGCGTCATGCTGAGGCTTTTGTAGAAGCCGGGGAGGGCTTCTGTTCCTGGGAAGGAGCTGCCTGTTGCTGTCTCTTCCCTCGTCCTCTGCCTCGTGGCAGATATGAATAGCCCTTTGCTCTCTTATTTTTAAAGGAACGAAAGGGCTGCGGTTGAAAGGTCGGTGCCTTTTTCTGTTGGGGAGTGACTTGAGGTAGAAAGGTGGATTTCCCGGCCGTAGCCGTGGCCACCAAATCCGATAGACCGACCTCAAATAACTCCTCTACGCATCGCCTGTCCACTGTCGTGTCCATAAAGCTCTTCTGGCCGAAATGGACATAGCACTTACCCGTGATGCCAGTGTGCAGATATCTCTCTGTGCATCACGCATATAAAGAAATGCATCCTTTATTTGTTCTAACGACAGTAAAATATTGTCCCTGTCCAGGGTATCAATATTTTCGATCAGGGACTCTGACCAAACTACCCCAGCACTGCACATCCAGGCAGTCGCAATAGCTGGTCGTAGTATAACACCTGCATGTGTGTATATACCTTTTTGGATATTTTCCATCCTCCTATCTGATGGATCTTTAAGTGCGTCCGTCTCAGGAGAGGGTAACGCCACTTGTTTTGATAAGCGTGTTAGCGCTTTGTCCACCCTAGGAGGTGTTTCCCAGCGCTCCCTAACCTCTGGCGGGAAAGGGTATAAAGCCAATAACTTCTTTGAAATTAGCAGTTTTTTATCGGGGCACCCCACGCTTCATCACACACGTCATTTAATTCTTCTGATTCGGTAAAAACTACTGGTAGTTTTTTCACACCCCACATAATACCCTGTTTAGTGGTACCTGTAGTATCAGCTAAATGTAACGCCTCCTTCATTGCCAAAATCATATAACGTGTGGCCCTACTGGAAAATACGGTTGATTCGTCACCTTCACCACCGGAATCAGTGCCTGTGTCTGGGTCTGTGTCGACCGACTGAGGCAAGGGACGTTTTACAGCCCCTGACGGTGTTTGAGGCGCCTGGACAGACACTAATTGAGTGTCCGGCCGCCTCATGTCGGCAAACGACTGCTTAAGCGAGTTGACGCTATCCCGTAATTCCACAAATAAAGGCATCCATTCTGGTGTCGACCCCCTAGGAGGTGACATCCTCATATTTGGCAATTGCTCCGCCTCCACACCAATAACGTCCTCATACATGTCGACACACACGTACCGACACACAGCAGACACACAGGGAATGCTCTATACGAAGACAGGACCCACTAGCCCTTTGGGGAGACAGAGGGAGAGTCTGCCAGCACACACCAAAAAGCGCTATATATGACAGGGATAGCCTTATGATTAAGTGCTCCCTTATAGCTGCTTTTATATTAATATATTGCCATTTATTCTGCCCCCCCTCTCTGTTATACCCTGTTTCTGTAGTGCAGTGCAGGGGAGAGACCTGGGAGCCTTCCTGACCAGCGGAGCTGTGACAGAAAATGGCGCCGTGTGCTGAGGAGATAGGCCCCGCCCCTTTTTCGGCGGGCTCGTCTCCCGCTATTTAGTACATTTAGGCAGGGGTAAATATCTCCATATAGCCTCTGGGGCTATATGTGAGGTATTTTTAGCCTTTTTAAAGGTTTTCATTTGCCTCCCAGGGCGCCCCCCCCCAGCGCCCTGCACCCTCAGTGACTGCCGTGTGAAGTGTGCTGAGAGGAAAATGGCGCACAGCTGCAGTGCTGTGCGCTACCTTAAGAAGACTGCAGGAGTCTTCAGCCGCCGATTCTGGACCTCTTCTTGCTTCAGCATCTGTGAGGGGGCCGGCGGCGTGGCTCCGGTGACCATCCAGGCTGTACCTGTGATCGTCCCTCTGGAGCTTCATGTCCAGTAGCCAAGAAGCCAATCCATCCTGCACGCAGGTGAGTTCACTTCTTCTCCCCTCTGTCCCTCGTTGCAGTGATCCTGTTGCCAGCAGGAATCACTGTAAAATAAAAAACCTAAGCTAAACTCTCTAAGCAGCTCTTTATGAGAGCCACCTAGAATTGCACCCTTCTCGGCCGGGCACAAAAATCTAACTGGAGTCTGGAGGAGGGTCATAGGGGGAGGAGCCAGTACACACCACCTGACCTGTAAAAGCTTTACTTTTGTGCCCTGTCTCCTGCGGAGCCGCTATTCCCCATGGTCCTTTCAGGAACCCCAGCATCCACTTAGGACGATAGAGAAAGAGTGGAATAATACCCCTTCCCTTGTTGTAGAAGAGGTACCTTGACTATCACCTGCTGAGAGTACAGCTTGTGAATGGCTTCCAAAACCGTCTCCCTTTCGGAGGGGGACGTTGGTAAAGCAGACTTCAGGAAACGGCGAGGTGGATCTGTCTCTAATTCCAACCTGTACCCCTGAGATATTATCTGCAGGATCCAGGGATCTACCTGCGAGTGAGCCCACTGCGCGCTGTAATTTTTGAGACGACCACCCACCGTCCCCGAGTCCGCTTGAGAAGCCCCAGCGTCATGCTGAGGCTTTTGTAGAAGCCGGGGAAGGCTTCTGTTCCTGGGAAGGAGCTGCCTGTTGCTGTCTCTTCCCTCGACCTCTGCCTCGTGGCAGATATGAATAGCCCTTTGCTCTCTTATTTTTAAAGGAACGAAAGGGCTGCGGTTGAAAAGTCGGTGCCTTTTTCTGTTGGGGAGTGACTTGAGGTAGAAAGGTGGATTTCCCGGCTGTAGCCGTGGCCACCAAATCTGATAGACCGACTCCAAATAACTCCTCCCCTTTATACGGCAAAACTTCCATATGTCGTTTTGAATCCGCATCGCCTGTCCACTGTCGCGTCCATAAAGCTCTTCTGGCCGAAATGGACATAGCACTTTCCCCCGTGATGCCAGTGTGCAGATATCCCTCTGTGCATCACGCATATAAAGAAATGCATCCTTTATTTGTTCTAACGACAGTAAAATATTGTCCCTGTCCAGGGTATCAATATTTTCAATCAGGGACTCTGACCAAACTACCCCAGCACTGCACATCCAGGCAGTCGCTATAGCTGGTCGTAGTATAACACCTGCATGTGTGTATATACTTTTTTGGATATTTTCCATCCTCCTATCTGATGGATCTTTAAGCGCGGCCGTCTCAGGAGAGGGTAACGCCACTTGTTTAGATAAGCGTGTTAGCGCCTTGTCCACCCTAGGAGGTGTTTCCCAGCGCTCCCTAACCTCTGGCGGGAAAGGGTATAATGCCAATAATTTCTTTGAAATTATCAGCTTTTTATCAGGGGCAACCCACGCTTCATTACACACGTCATTTAATTCTTCTGATTCAGGAAAAACTATAGGTAGTTTTTTCACACCCCACATAATACCCTGTTTAGTGGTACCTGTAGTATCAGCTAAATGTAACGCCTCCTTCATTGCCAAAATCATATAACGTGTGGCCCTACTGGAAAATACGGTTGATTCGTCACCGTCACCACTGGAGTCAGTGCCTGTGTCTGGGTCTGTGTCGACCGACTGAGGCAAAGGGCGTTTCACAGCCCCTGACGGTGTTTGAGTCGCCTGGACAGGCACTAATTGATTGTCCGGCCGTCTCATGTCGTCAAACGACTGCTTTAGCGTGTTGACACTATCCCGTAGTTCCATAAATAAAGGCATCCATTCTGGTGTCGACTCCCTAGGGGGTGACATCCTCATATTTGGCAATTGCTCCGCCTCCACACCAATATCGTCCTCATACATGTCGACACACACGTACCGACACACAGCAGACACACAGGGAATGCTCCTAACGAAGACAGGACCCACTAGCCCTTTGGGGAGACAGAGGGAGAGTTTGCCAGCACACACCAAAAGCGCTATATATAACAGGGATAGCCTTATAATAAGTGCTCCCTTATAGCTGCTTTATATATATCAAAATATCGCCATAAATTTGCCCCCCCTCTCTGTTTTACCCTGTTTCTGTAGTGCAGTGCAGGGGAGAGACCTGGGAGCCGTCCTGACCAGCGGAGCTGTGAGAGGAAATGGCGCCGTGTGCTGAGGAGATAGGCCCCGCCCCTTTTCCGGCGGGCTCGTCTCCCGCTATTTAGTGAATCCAGGCAGGGGTTAAATATCTCCATATAGCCTCTGGGGGCTATATGTGAGGTATTTTTAGCCTTTATATAGGTTACATTTGCCTCCCAGGGCGCCCCCCCCCAGCGCCCTGCACCCTCAGTGACTGCGTGTGAAGTGTGCTGAGAGGAAAATGGCGCACAGCTGCAGTGCTGTGCGCTACCTTTAGAAGACTGCAGGAGTCTTCAGCCGCCGATTCTGGACCTCTTCTGACTTCAGCATCTGCAAGGGGGCCGGCGGCGCGGCTCCGGTGACCATCCAGGCTGTACCTGTGATCGTCCCTCTGGAGCTGATGTCCAGTAGCCAAGAAGCCAATCCATCCTGCACGCAGGTGAGTTCACTTCTTCTCCCCTCAGTCCCTCGTTGCAGTGATCCTGTTGCCAGCAGGACTCACTGTAAAATAAAAAACCTAAGCTAAACTTTTTCTAAGCAGCTCTTTAGGAGAGCCACCTAGATTGCACCCTTCTCGGCCGGGCACAAAAATCTAACTGGAGTCTGGAGGAGGGTCATGGGGGGAGGAGCCAGTGCACACCACCTGATCTGGAAAAGCTTTACTTTTTGTGCCCTGTCTCCTGCGGAGCCGCTGTTCCCCATGGTCCTTTCAGGAACCCCAGCATCCACTAGGACGATAGAGAAATGGACAATGCAATTATTTTAGATGCCAGCCGGCAAATATCCCTCTGTGCATCCCTCATGTATAAAAGTGCGTCTTTAATATGCTCTACGGTTAGCAATATAGTGTCCCTGTCTAGGGTATCAATATTTTCCGACAAGGAATCTGACCACGCAGCTGCAGCACTGCACATCCATGCTGAAGCAATAGCTGGTCTCAGTATAACACCTGTGTGTGTATATATAGACTTCAGGATAGCCTCCTGCTTTCTATCAGCAGATTCCTTCAGGGCGGCCGTATCCGGAGACGGTAGTGCCACCTTCTTTGACAAGCGTGTGAGCGCTTTATCCACCCTAGGGGATGTTTCCCAACGTGACCTATCCTCTGGCGGGAAAGGGTACGCCATTAGTAACCTCTTAGAAATTACCAGTTTCTTATCAGGGGAAGCCCACGCTTCTTCACACACTTCATTTAACTCTTCAGATGGAGGAAAAGCTACTGGTAGTTTTTTCTCTCCAAACATAATACCCTTTTTTGTGGTACCGGGGGTAACATCAGAAATGTGCAACACATTTTTCATTGCCTCAATCATGTAACGTGTGGCCCTACTGGACGTTACATTAGTCTCATCGTTGTCGACACTGGAGTCAGTATCCGTGTCGACATCTGTGTCTGCCATCTGAGGTAGCGGGCGTTTTAGAGCCCCTGATGGCTTTTGAGACGCCTGGGCAGGCACAGGCTGAGAAGCCGGCTGTCCCACATTTGGTATGTCGTCAAACCTTATATGCAAGGAGTCGACACTGTCGCGTAATTCCTTCCACAGCACCATCCACTCAGGTGTCGACCCCGCAGGGGGTGAAATCACATTTATCGGCTTCTGCTCCGCCTCCACATAAGCCTCCTCATCAAACATGTCGACACAGTCGTACCGACACACCACATACACACAGGGAATGCTCTGACAGAGGACAGGACCCCACAAAGCCCTTTGGGGAGACAGAGAGAGAGTATGCCAGCACACACCAGAGCGCTATATAACACAGGGATCCCACTATAAATGAGTGTTTTTCCCTTATAGCTGCTTATATAATATATACTGCGCCTAAATTTAGTGCCCCCCCTCTCTTTTTTACCCTTCTGTAGCTTGTACACTGCAGGGGAGAGCCAGGGAGCGTCCTTCCAGCGGAGCTGTGAGGGAAAAATGGCGCCAGTGTGCTGAGGGAGATGGCCCCGCCCCTTTTCCGGCGGACTTCTCCCGCTTTTTCTGGAATTCTGGCAGGGGTATTTTTACACCTATATAGCCTTCCTGACTATATATGGTGTAGATTTGCCAGCCAAGGTGTCTTATATTGCCCTCAGGGCGCCCCCCCCCCCAGCGCCCTGCACCCATCAGTGACCGGAGTGTGAGGTGTGCATGAGGAACAATGGCGCACAGCTGCAGTGCTGTGCGCTACCTTGTTGAAGACTGAAGTCTTCTGCCGCCGATTTTCCGGAACACTTCTTGCTTCTGGCTCTGTAAGGGGGCCGGCGGCGCGGCTCCGGGACCGAACGATCGAGGTCGGGTCCTGTGTTCGATCCCTCTGGAGCTAATGGTGTCCAGTAGCCTAAGAAGCCCAAGCTACCACCAGTTAGGTAGGTTCGCTTCTTCTCCCCTTAGTCCCTCGCTGCAGTGAGTCTGTTGCCAGCAGATCTCACTGTAAAATAAAAAACCTAAAATATACTTTCTTTCTAGGAGCTCAGGAGAGCCCCTAGTGTGCATCCAGCTCAGCCGGGCACAAGATTCTAACTGAAGTCTGGAGGAGGGTCATAGTGGGAGGAGCCAGTGCACACCAGTAGTCTAAAGCTTTCTTTTAGTTGTGCCCAGTCTCCTGCGGAGCCGCTATTCCCCATGGTCCTTACGGAGTCCCAGCATCCACTTAGGACGTTAGAGAAATATAATTAGTATAGTAAAATTATATGTTCAGGAGATCTCACATTCTGAGTATATGTTGGCACCAGTAGAGGGAGCTAGTGCTACACATGCAACATCCCTCATGATAGTTATACTAGTGGGAGGGCTTACCCTTCCATGTAGCTGGCGCCAGATAGGGATTAATAAAATGTCCGACATTGAAATTTTCATGACACTTCATTATGTACTGGCCACTAGTTTCAGGGATATGATTTAAACATATCGGGAGGCACGCCTATGTACTGAGTGCCCTCCATTTTTCTTTTATCACAGGGTCATCTAAGTTTAAACAGTTCACACGGGCTGAATGATCTCTTCAGCCGTTCTGAAAACTTCAGTGTCTATGGCGCGCGCTACGGGACCGTTCATACCAAGTCCCGTAGCGGCGCTGGATCCTGTCCTGTACGCGGCTCTCTGCACTCTACGGACCGCTTCTCCTTAAGACCCGCAGTGGCGCAGGGTCCTTGACTGTTCTATGCGGCTCTCTGCACGCTACGGGACCGCTTACCAAGTCCCGTAGTGGCGCTTCCGTCTCCTCCTGGTGACGCACGCTACAGGACCGTTTCACTCAGTCCCGCAGCGGCGCCACTGTCTGATGTACGCTACGGGACCGTTGCACTCAGTCCCGCAGCGGCGCCACTGTCAGCCTGTTGATGGACGCCACGGGACCATTTTACTCAGTCCCGCAGCGGCGCCCCTGTCTGCCTGTGATGGACGCTACGGGACCATTCTCACTCAGTCCCGTAGCGGCGCCTCCTTTGCCTTGCCGCTGAATAGATCCAGCACTGTGACCGCTGCCCAGTGGGGAGCTAATTACCAAAATTTTTTTTTTTTTTGCAAATAGATTTTTATTGAAATTTCAAATGAACGAAAACAGGAAGTTGCAGAAACATTACAATAGCTTCTAGCACCGTCAGAGGTACATCATCTGGAGAAACTCAACACTGTGTATAATAAAAAGACCCGTAGAGGGGGATGTCCCCTTTCCACAAACGTATCATAGCTCCAGAGAAAGAAAAATATATAGAGCATAAAGGAGTAAGAACCATAAACGTTTCATGAATTACAACTTCTTGAAGCAAAAGGGAGGGAATAGAAGTAGGAGAGGAAAGAGGAGTAACGAGAAACAAAGAAAAAGATAGAGGGATAAGGAGTAGTGTTACTCTCAGTGTAGAGGAGGAGAAAGAAAGATAGCGTAGAGAGATAAGGTTTAGGAAGGGGGGGGGGAGGTTTTCTCTTCCTATCCTAAGGGGCTTAAAGCATGATTTATTACATATGGCTACTGGAGGTAAAAAGGAGGGGTTTCTCTTAAAGAGAAGATTTGTAATGGGTTGACGCTTTGTATTCCAGCCATGGGCTCCAAGTAGCAATGAAGGAGGTGTTTTTCATTTCTAAAGACAAAATGAGATCTTCCATTGCCATATAGTGGTCTAATCGGGCGGTCCATTCTTTCATAGTGGGGGACACTGTTGATTTCCAGTGAACTGGGATCACTGCCTTAGAGGCACTCAAAATATGGCGAAGTAGTGATTTCTTGAGATGATATCTAGGTGTACGCGTGAGATTTAATAACCAAAAACTAGGGCAAAAGGGTAAGTCCTCACCGAGGATAATGCTAGCTGTCTCCACCACCTTGCGCCAATACGGTTGCAAGAGAGAGCATTCCCACCATATATGTAGTGGGGTGCCTACTGCTGTCCCGCATCTCCAGCACGTGTTGGGTACTCCAGGATAGATTTTCGCAAGGATATTTGGACATCTATACCATCTTGTAAGTACTTTGTAGTGAGTCTCCAAGACTAGCACATTGGTAGTTAATGAGAAGGTATTTTTATAGATACCTTCCCAATCGTCTGTGGCCACCGAACCCCCTAGGTCTAATTCCCAATCCCTGACAAATTTCGGTTGGGAAGAAAATCTATGGTTCAAGATCCACTTGTAAAACGTGGAAAGAGTGTGCCTAGGGTATGTGTGGGAGAGGCACATCTGTTCAAATAGAGTCAGTGCTCGTATACCCTTTCCAGAAGAGCAAAAAGTCTGTAGGTAATGTTTAATTTGGAGATATCTCCAGATTTCTTTATTGGGTAGATTCCATTTAGTTTGCAGTTCGGGAAAAGGTATTATACCAGATGAGTCCAGCATTTGATTAGTTCTCAGGATGCCCCTTTCCTGCCATGAATAGAACGACATGGAGTGGCATCCTGGGGGAAACTCAGGATTCCCAAACAGCGGTGAGAGTGGGGAAGGAAGTGCTGAAATATGTGGGAGGGAGCGTAGGAGACGCCAACACGAAAAGATGGGACCAGCTAGTGGGTGCAATACCTGGGGGACTTTAGAAAGCCAGGGGGAGTTCAAGCTAAGAGAGGGAAGAGAGGCCAGTTCAATGTCTACCCATTGTTTCCTGTGGAGTTCACTACTCCATTCCATGACCCTCGTAAGGAGTACTGCATGGTAATAGGATAAAAAGTGGGGAAGTTGGAGACCTCCTTGATGTTTCCGTCTAAAGAGGATCTCATGCTTAAATCGGGGTTTTCGTCCCGCCCAAATGTAGTCTCTGATCTTTCGTTGTAGTAAGAGGAACCATGATCGAGGAATAGTAACAGGCAGAGTTTGTAATAGGTAGAGAATTCTGGGTAAAATATTCATTTTGATTACTGCTATTCTCCCTATCCATGAAATTTTTTTCCCGCCCCATTTGGAGAGATCAGATTGGAGTTTTGATAGGAGTGGGGGGAAATTTAATTGGTAAATTTGGGAAAGATCCCTGTGTAGGATTACTCCTAAATATTTTAATTGTGATGGATGCCATGCAAAGGGCGAGATAGATTGTAGTACTTGGAGGCTGGTCTGGTCTAGTGTTAAATTCATTGCTGTAGATTTTGATAAATTAATTTTAAAATTGGAGAGAGTTCCAAAAC
Organism: Pseudophryne corroboree; assembly: GCF_028390025.1. Classification (NCBI taxonomy): domain Eukaryota; kingdom Metazoa; phylum Chordata; class Amphibia; order Anura; family Myobatrachidae; genus Pseudophryne; species Pseudophryne corroboree. The sequence continues at coordinate 362,826,287 of NC_086444.1, read as the reverse complement.
GCTTGAACTCTTTAAGAAGGTTGGGTATAGAGGTCAAAGGATTAGAAATCACTGCAAGGAGGTCATCTGCAAACAGGGCAAGCTTGTACTCCGTCCTCCCCACCTGCAGCCCTGTGATGTTAACATTCTGGCGAATGGCCCTCGCCAGGGCCTCCATGCATAGCACAAAAATAAGTGGTGACAGAGGACACCCCTGACGAGTGCCATTCCGTATCTGGAACGGGTCCGATAGTGCACCATTGATACGTACGCGAGCAGCGGGGTCAGAGTACAGGGCCCTAATTCTCTGGAGGCCCACCATGCCCATGCCCATGTGTTCCAACACCCCCAATAGGAAATCCCAGTCCACTCTGTCAAACGCTTTTTCTGCGTCTGTTGAGAGGAGGATGGAGGGGGATTTACAAGTTGATGCATAATGAATCAAATCGAGAACCTTCGTGGTGTTGTCCCTGGCCTCGCGACCCGGAACGAAACCCACCTGGTCCGAGTGTATCAGTTTTGGAAGGAAGAGTTTTAAGCGATTCGCCATTAATTTGGCGAAGAGCTTTAAGTCTACATTTAGCAGGGAAATGGGTCTATAACTGGAACAGTGTGACGGGTCTTTGCCCTCCTTATGGATCACTGTGATATGTGCGAGCATAGACTGGGGAGAGAAGGGGGACTGGTCTGGAACCTGATTAAAAGCTCTAAGCATCATAGGTAGCAAAACATCTCCAAATGTCTTATAGTAGGCTAAAGAGAAGCCGTCAGGACCCGGACTCCTGCCATTTGGGGTGGTTTTAACAGCTTCTTCGAGCTCTGCCAGAGTGTAGGGGTTCTCAAGTGACTCGACTTCTTCAGGTGTAAGAGTGGGGAAATTAATTTCCCGTAAAAACTCTGCAATGGAGGCCTTTCGGGAAAGATCAGATTCTGCCTCCGTGGAGCCTCTTAGGTTGTATAACTGGGTATAATAATGTCGGAAAGCTGCTGCTATCTCTGTCGTGGTGTGTTGTGTTGTTCCCGTATGCGATTTTACTTTAGATATAAAAGATGCCGCGCGTTGAGCCTGGAGAGCCCGCGCCAGCAGCTTCCCAGGCTTGTTCCCCCATAGGAAATAACGACTACGACATTTTCTAGCCTCTAACTTCAATCTGTGGGACATAAGCGAGTCTAATTCCTTCCGAGCCATTAGTAATGATTGAAGGTTTTCATCTGACATGGTGGATTTATGGAGAAGTTCTAAGGCTTGAATTTTTTGTAACAAGGCCTCCCGTGCCGCCATATGTTGTCTTTTCCTATGGGCGCCCAGTTGAATGAGTTTTCCTCTTATTACACATTTGTGTGCCTCCCAGACTACCACTTTAGAGATCTCCTCTGTGTCGTTAACCTCAATATAATCGGCTATCGCCTCTCTGATCTGCTGCTGGCAACCGGGATCCTGGATGACCATCTCGTTTAGTCTCCACGTGTAGGAGTTCGGGCGAGCAGGGGACAGGCGAACCCCCAAAGAGACAGGAGCATGATCTGTCCAGGACATGTTGCCCACAGCAGATACCTCAGCCAGGTGCAAAAATCTATGTGGGATAAATAAGTAGTCAATCCTAGTGTAAGTGTTGTGAGGGTGTGAATAAAAGCTAAAATCCAGAGTGGAGGGGTGTTGTATCCTCCAGACATCGATAAGTTGGAAGTTATGTAGAATCTTCCGGACCCTACGGTGTAATTTATCCGAATACCTTGGGGAGGGGTTGGAGGAGTCTAATCGGGGCTCCAAAGACTAGTTTAAATCCCCGCCAAAGAGCAAAATCCCATTAATATGAGGTTGGGCTAGCGTGAGGACTCTTTCCAAAAAGCCTGGCTGTGCCTTGTTGGGGGCATAGACATTAAGAAATGTAAGAGCTCTATTAGCGATAGTGCAATTTATAAGTAGAGCCCTGCCGGGGACAAGTTGATGACAAACAACATCAGCAAGGGTAACATGCTTGGCGATCAGAATCGCTACCCCCAATGTCTTACCATCAACGTTATTGGAGAAATACCCTGTAGGGAAGTCTCGATTCCTGAGAGAGGGGGCCACTCCCTCTTTAAAGTGGGTTTCTTGCACAAAGGCAACGTCTGCTTTTTCGGCTTTCAATTCTCGTAAGGCCCTTGACCGCCTCTCAGGAATGTTGAGTCCCCGGGCATTAATAGAAACCACTTTTAGTAGCGCCATTTACCCGTTCCAAAAAGAAATAGTAAATCTGGTCTTACAGAGATCCCAGCAGCATAGAGTAGGGTTTGGGCATTGGTGAGTCTAGGTAGTTTTGGAAGGGAAGAGAGAACCTGAAGAAGAGGAGGGGAGAAAGAAGGGGATAGAGGAAGAACAACAAAACAGAAAAGCATAGCAATATAGAACAGTTGAACATGTGAAGACATAGCACCGCTCCTGGTGGTACGAACAACGGGGACAGTGTCCCCATCGATCGTTCCAGGACCAAACATTGCGGTGCAAATGGGGTAACAAGGGGGGGGGACGGATCCGCCCTACCACACGAACTATATCAATGGAACATAATTAGTAACCACAATAATGTGAACATTGCATGCCACCACAATAGGAACAGTACATTACCCGAACTACGGTAATGCAGTAGGTACCGTGGCAGAGTTGCTTAAATCTCACTCTATTCGGGAAATTAAAATGTCTAGGTCCCTCGGGCATGACTGGACTATCAAATATAGAGGCGGAGGTCCGAGAGGCAACGTGCCCCTCAACTGCATGGTGCCTCAAGGGAGGAAGTCTTCATATAGGAGCCATGGCCCCTCCTATAGTGACTTGACATAATGAAGCAGTCCTCTCCGTGCCCGTCAATCCTGCGTAGCGAGAAAAGGTTGCCATTCTAAAGGTGGGGCGATCAGGTCTTCGCAGCCGAGGTAGAAGATGAAGAAGGAGGGGACGGAAGGGAGCGATTCCTTTTCTGTGCTGCTGAAGGAGATCCCACTGTTTGGAAAGGTATGTCAGCCCGGGGAGGTTGGGGGGGGCGTATCCTCAAGCCTACGGATTGCCACTCAGGGACCTGTACTGGGTCAATAGATAGGGCGGAGCAGAAGGGGGCGACATCCTCGGGGGTCCGAATCGTTGCAGACCGGCCGTCATTGGTCGCTGTAATGCTGAAAGGAAAACCCCACCTGTATTTGATGTTATTTTTACGGAGGGCATCTGTTAGGGGTTTTAATTGACGTCTAGACTGTAGGGTATGGCGAGAAAGATCCTGGAAGACCTGGATAGGTGAGCCGTTGAAGTCTAGGTCTCCGGCGTTCCGGAGTTTCCTGATTATCTCTTCTTTTTGGCTGTAGTAGTGAAGGCGGCAAATAATGTCTCTTGGTCGGTCGGACTGCAATCCTCTGGGACGCAGTGCTCTGTGTGCCCTGTCAAAAACAATGGGGTCGTTCGGGTCGGTTTCCAGGACTGCACCAAAGATCTTGTTGAGGACATCTGGGATGCTTTGCTGTGGTATGTCTTCAGGAATGCCCCTCACTCGCAGGTTGTTCCTACGTCCCCTGTTGTCTATATCATCGAGATGGTCGTGCAGGTTCTGAATCTCTTCTGCTTGAAGTCTGATAGTATACACTAATGCGTGTTGGAAAGCGTTGGATTCATCTCCCCTGGTCTCCAATGTTTCGATACGAGAACCCAGCTGAGTCAGTTCAGACCGAAGTGAGGACACCTCAGAGTGGACCACATCTCGAAGTTTACTCTCCAAAGATGTGAAGTCCGCCTTAGTGGGCAAGGTCTGTAGGAGGGTGAGGACTTTCTGCATGTCTTGCTGTCCAGCGGAGTTCCTATCTGGTGTAATCACCCTGGTTTCGCCTTGCTTCTCCGCCCTTTCGGAATGTGCCGGAGAGGAAGGCGTCGGTGGAGTCGATATATCTGTATCTTTCCGGAGATTGAGAAACCGCCTTAGGTCTGAGCGGGGGGTGACTTCAGACTGACGAATAGAGGTTTTCACTCCCCTACGTTTCCTGCGACTCATGGGTAATAAGAAGGGGATATGAGCGTCGAAACCTGTGCGACAGGCGTTGGGGCAGGTGTAATGGGCGACTCAGTACCACAGGTCACACTTTGAACACTCCCTCGGTCCCATATCCCAGAGCTTGGGGCTGATATTCACAGATCCCTATGTCGCCACCATACAGAAGAGAGTGTCAGGTGCAGTGGTGGGTGCGTTCGGTAAATCGCGTAGTTACAGGCATGTCTGGGTGGATGCGTTATCGTGTCGGGTCTAACAAGATATTGCAGAATCAGCAAAACAGATCTGTGGTCATTTTGGTAGTAGAACGTGTCAGAAGGCGTCAGCCATCATCCCTCGAGACGGCCCTACATGGCTGCAGGAGGAGGCGTCTATTTCCTTTTGGGTGGGGACATGATGGTCACACAGCGGTGGCTATTTGTAGGCAAGTTGTTTTGTTATAATACAAGCAAGTGTAACAGTAGGGGAGGTGAGATGTAGCAGGGGTCCACAAGGGGGAGCTTCAATTCCCTATGTCAGGCAAAGAATGTTCAGTCAGGTTTAGCTCGTCCCCTATAACTAGTGAGGTGGTTGGGATCCTGTGTCAACAGCCCCTGTCACCTACACCCTAGTTGGCAGCAGGGCTATAAATCACCCCAGAGCAGCTTCTCTTAGTGTGGGCGCCTTTCCAGATATAAAAATGGCGTCGGCAGGCTCCTATTCCCAATTGCCAGTGGTGTCTGCCAGGATCTAAGATGGCGCCGCCAGGCTACTATCTTCAGGTGCCTGTAATGGGCCTCATGTATCCCCTGCCTGCGGGAGATTTTCAGTGGTGGCAGTGGCTGGCGTCCCCGGAGCCCAGGTGGGGCCTCAGGGGGCACGCGGTGAGCGCTAGTTGTATCAGCGGCCGGCCCCGGGAGCGGCACCACGTGACCGGCGCCGCACTCCCTCTCGCTACGGAGCTAGCCGCCGGGCACACGGGGGACCGCCGCACAGAGCGGATCGTCCGGGTAGAGACTCACCAGGACGAGGTGATGAGTGGTGAGTGGTGTGGGGGCTCCAGGGGTGATGGGGACAGCTCCGGCCCGTCTCTCCGCTGCAGGGCGCCGCACTTCCGGTCCGGGGCAGCTCCAAACGCGAGGTCCCGGCTCCAGCTAACAGGGTAGGCCGCAACCCGCACGGGTCCAGGAGGCACCCGCCGGCTCCGCAACCGCCCTGTTCAGTACTGGGGGGGCCCGAGTAGGGTATATGGAGGGTTATAGTTATATTAGTGAGGCAATTGAGCAGTTAAAACTGCTACTGTGGCAGGAGCTCGAGTGCTGCACAACCTCCTGCATCCACAGCCAGGCCACCAATTACCAAAATTTATATCCTTGGGTAGGATTCAAAACCAGGTCTCAGTGCTTAGTAGCACTGGCTATTAGTGTACTGAAAAAAGAAAAGTGACTGATTGCGCTATTTCTCCAGGTGCGTATATGAATAAAAACACGTGTTTTTCACTTCTCTGGTGTTTATTTTAGTACAAACGTTATATCTCATACAACAATATAATAAAAAATTAAGTATGCATACTCATTAGGGGCACATTCTAAAAAATTATTTTATAATAATAAAAATGATGATATTTCTCTGTTTTAGACATCCAGTGCTCAAGTCTATCAGAGACAATTAATAGTTACACTCCTGGATTAAAATGCAACATAATTTATGTATCCACAACGTTTAAACTGTGATTTTCCAAGGTGAAAACTCAGTTCTCTGTTTAAAGACACAGTTTCCACAACATTGAATATTGCTTATCTTCGTTGTATTAGAACTCAGTCTTTAGCATAGGACCACAGTTCTCATTCATATAATTGCAAAGTCCATAGACTGACAGTTTCTAAATAGAGCCGCTTACCACCGTGTCCGTGGATGCAGACGTGATGGGGAGATCCTCGCCGTGCACAGCGATGCTGGTTTGCTTTCCTTCTCCCCGTCCGTCCTCCGTGGTGGTAGCGGTGCTGGATGGTTTCTAACCCTCAACGTGAGTGGGGCCGCTTGTATGTGGACAATTTTCAGAATAGACTCTCCACCTTGCTAGCCGCGTCTCCTTTGATTGCAGTTCAGCTGGAGCGGCAGGTGTGTAGGAGGTCTCGTTGGTTGTCCTTAGCTCCCAATCCGGCATACAAAATATAGAATAAAGAAAAATCTACATTAAATATAGGGGACGCTGTAGCCGAGTGGGTAAGGTCGAAATCCTTATATAATTATATGTGGAGTTCGAATCCAGAGTATGTCAGATATACCTACCTATCAAAATATATAAACGGGTTTGCTATTTGTAATTAAAATCCTTTAGCTGAACATTTTTTTGTGTTTATTATGTTTATTATGATATATAAAATTAATAAATCATAGTCTTTATGGATGATGAGCTCGATGAGAATAGATTAAAAGCTGCACTAAGACAAAAAAGTCTGATAGCTAATCGGGCTAAAAATGATTATAGAACAAAGTTAAACATATGATTAAATGTGGGGTTGGTCTGTATTCCTATACGGGATGCTGATTACAGAATGTTTACTCTACGAATGAGAAATGTCTGTTTATCAAACGTAAGGATACTCCGCTATATAGAGATTGTTGAATAATGGAGTTAAGATACATCATATAAGAAATAACCCAGAGGGATATTGTGAACACCTAATAGCTCAATGAGTAAGGTGTTGGTTTACCATTAGTGAGGTTATGAGTTCGATACTGGGGTGGGTTAGAAATATGAGATAAGAAGTGGTGGATGTTTAATTATAATTTTGTCTTATTTATTTATTTATCCATTTGTTTAATTTATCTGTTAATTCGGAATGTGGTATATGAGTAATTAAGAATATCTCTCCTTGATGGACACATATATATATTCTCTATATCAAACGTATGCATTTTTTAATAGAATTGATAATAACGATCAGTACTCCAGTTGTAGCAATTAGAGCAAAGTGCACATAGCAGATAATTAGAAATAGAATGCACCTGTGATTCAATCTGGACCAATGGGAGGAACATCAATCAGGGTGGTCAGGTATATAAAGCCTTGGAAATTGAAAGTACATTACTCTTTGAGGAAGCACCTGTGTGCGAAACGCGTTAGAGAATTGCCTTTCACCCTGCCAAGTGATCAGCGACATTGTTTGGGATCAACCCTGCCGGATTGGGAGCTAAGGACAACCAACGAGACCTCCTACACACCTGCCGCTCCAGCTGAACTGCAATCAAAGGAGACGCGGCTAGCAAGGTGGAGAGTCTATTCTGAAAATTGTCCACATACAAGCGGCCCCACTCACGTTGAGGGTTAGAAACCATCCAGCACCGCTACCACCACGGAGGACGGACGGGGAGAAGGAAAGCAAACCAGCATCGCTGTGCACGGCGAGGATCTCCCCATCACGTCTGCATCCACGGACACGGTGGTAAGCGGCTCTATTTAGAAACTGTCAGTCTATGGACTTTGCAATTATATGAATGAGAACTGTGGTCCTATGCTAAAGACTGAGTTCTAATACAACGAAGATAAGCAATATTCAATGTTGTGGAAACTGTGTCTTTAAACAGAGAACTGAGTTTTCACCTTGGAAAATCACAGTTTAAACGTTGTGGATACATAAATTATGTTGCATTTTAATCCAGGAGTGTAACTATTAATTGTCTCTGATAGACTTGAGCACTGGATGTCTAAAACAGAGAAATATCATCATTTTTATTATTATAAAATAATTTTTTAGAATGTGCCCCTAATGAGTATGCATACTTAATTTTTTATTATATTGTTGTATGAGATATAACGTTTGTACTAAAATAAACACCAGAGAAGTGAAAAACACGTGTTTTTATTCATATACGCACCTGGAGAAATAGCGCAATCAGTCACTTTTCTTTTTTCTTGTGTAGCTTCTTGATCAGTGTTTTGATCAAGTTTTAGCTGTACGTACACAGGTACAGCTGGACAAAGATTGCAGCTCTAAATTTATAAATCTCAAATTAAGAGTAAATAATACAATTAACAAATTAGCGCCTGCATCAGGGTTGTTTTTTATTAGTGTACTGAGCCACAGTGGCTACATATCGCTGTAATAGCGGTTATAAGGAAAATAAAATAAATATACTACCTAACCTGCTGCGGGGGCTATTTTAAAAACAATCTGTACTTACAGTTGGCGCCTGTATAGAGATGCAGACTCCTTTATCCGGAATCATTGTCTCCACTCCTGAACTTTGTCCCCCTTTTATTAGGGGGACGCAGTCTTTTTATCTGGTAAAGTCTGCACCCCCCTTTCATTTAGGTGGGATCGGGCATTTACCATCATTTATTTTAAAAACCTGCACCCTCCCTTTAGTTAGAAGGGATTGGGTCAGTATAAAAAAGAAAAAAAGAATGAAAATAAATTAATAATCAAATAAATCTTCAAGGAGCAGGAGCTCCCTTCTGTACTTGCACCTCCTCGGCACAATTTTCCAAACTGAGGGAGGAGGGCTGTGAAGGGGGAGGAACCGGCTGTGCAGACAATGCTAATTTTAGATTGTGCCACACCTCCGGTTCAAGGCTTCACACCCCTAATGTATAATGGAACTCCAGTGTCCCCTAGTGGATGAAAGAGAAACATACTACAGGCTGATCCAACTTTGATGTAATGTCCTTAAAACAAGTCAAAATGAGGCTCAGTAGTGTGTGTGGCCTCCACGTGCCTGTATGACCTCCCTACAATGCCTGGGCATGCTCCTGATGAGGTGGCGGATGGTCTCCTGAGGGATCTCCTCCCAGACCTGGACTAAAGCATCCGCCAACTCCTGGACAGTCTGTGGTGCAACGTGGCATTGGTGGATGGAGTGAGACATGATGTCCCAGATGTGCTCAATTGGATTCAGGTCTGGGGAACGGGCGGGCCAGATCATAGCATCAATGCCTTCATCTTGCAGGAACTGCTGACACACTCCAGCCACATGAGGTCTAGCATTGTCTTGCATTAGGAGGAACCCAGGGCCAACCGCACCAGCATATGGTCTCACAAGGGGACTGAGGATCTCACCTCGGTACCTAATGGCAGTCAGGCTACCTCTGGCGAGCACATGGAGGGCTGTGCGGCCCACCAAAGAAATGCCACCCCACACCATTACTGACCCACTGCCAAACCGGTCATGCTGGAGGATGTTGCAGGCAGCAGAACGTTCTCCTTGGCGTCTCCAGACTCTGTCACGTCTGTCACATGTGCTCAGTGAGAACCTGCTTTCATCTGTGAAGAGCACAGGGCGCCATTGGCGAATTTGCCAATCTTGGTCTTCTCTGGCAAATGCCAAACGTCCTGCACGGTGTTGGGCTATAAGCACAACCCCCACCTGTGGACGTCGGGCCCTCATACCACCCTCATGGAGTCTGTTTCTGATCGTTTGAGTAGACACATGCACATTTGTGGCTTGCTTGAGGTCATTTTGCAGGGCTCTGGCAGTGCTCCTCCTGTTCCTCCTTGCACAAAGGCGGAGGTAGCGGTCCTGCTGCTGGGTTGTTGCCCTCCTACGGCCTCCTCCATGTCTCCTGATGTACTGGCCTGTCTCCTAGTAGCGCATCCATGCTCTGGACACTACGCTGACAGACACAGCAAACCTTGCCACAGCTCGCATTGATGTGCCATCCTGGATGAGCTGCACTACCTGAGCCACTTGTGTGGGTTGTAGGGAGGTCATACAGGGACGTGGAGGCCACACACACTCAGCCTCATTTTGACTTGTTTCAATGACATTACATCAAAGTTGGATCAGCCTGTAGTGTGTTTTTCCACTTTAATTTTGAGGGTGACTCCAAATCCAGACCTCCATGGGTTATTAAATTTGATTCCCATTGATAATTTTTGTGTGATTTTGTTGTCAGCACATTCAACTATGTAAAAGAACAAAGTATTTAATAAGAATATTTCATTAATTCAGATCTAGGATGTGTTATTTTAGTGTTCCCTTTATTTTTTTGAGCAGTGTATATGTTCTGCATTTGTGTTTCCGAATACTTGTAAATCATCGGTGGCACATCACAAACGTTACTGTTCAATGACTACACAGCCAGATCTGCATGTGTGTAGCCAGCATAATACTTTAACAACTATTTTTGGCACAGCTGAAAGGTGAATGTAAGCTGAAAGATGAGCGAGTCACATGTGGGATGTACTGTGGGATGTACTGCTTGTACAAGGTAAGGAGAGGGACAGGGTGCACATTATACAGGATTTATCACATCGGGGTTTAAATGCCTAATAACAGGACATGACTATATTTATAGCCGGTGTTGCCCTATGCCCGTGATGGCTAACCTTGACACTCCAGCTGGGATGTGTAGTTCAACAGCAGCTGGAGTGTCAAGGTTAGTCATCACTGCCTATGCGTTAGGTTGCCATTTCTCAGTGTTTACTGGCCTGCCTAGTATAAAAAATAGGATTTTAATACCTACCGGTAAATCCTTTTCTCCTAGTCCGTAGAGGATGCTGGGGACTCCAAAAGGACCATGGGGTGTAGACGGGATCCGCAGGAGACATGGGCACACTATAAGAATTTGAATGGGTGTGAACCGGCTCCTCCCTCTATGCCCCTCCTCCAGACCTCAGTTATAGGAACTGTACCCAGGGAGACAGACATTTCGAGATACATACCAGCTCACACCACAACACACCGTACAATTGGATTACCAGGAATACCAGATAACAGTATGAACGAAAGACAGCAACAAGCCGAATATAACAGATACACAACCTTCGTGTAATCGAAAACAACAATTAACAATACAACTGCAAGTAACAGTCCGCACTGGGATGGGCACCCAGCATCCTCTACGGACTAGGAGAAAAGGATTTACTGGTAGGTATTAAAATCTTATTTTCTCTTACATCCTAGAGGATGCTGGGGACTCCAAAAGGACCATGGGGTCTATACCAAAGCTCCAGACCGGGCGGGAGAGTGCGGACGACTCTGCAGCACCGATTGAGCAAACATCAGGTCCTCATCAGCCAGGGTATTAAACTTGTAGAACTTAGCAAAAGTGTTTGCCGAGCAGCTACGTGGTCGGGTTCAAAGTTGAAGTGCCGAGACCCCTCGGGCAGCCACCCAAGATGAGCCCACCTTCCTGGTAGAATGGGCCTTCACTGACTTCGGCAACGGCAATCCAGCCGTAGAATTAGCGTGCTGAATCGTAAACAAATCCAGCGTGCAATAGTCTGCTTGGAAGCAGGATTTCCAATCTTGTTGGAAGCATACAGGACAAACAGAGCCTCCATTTTTCTAACAAGAGCCGTTCTGGCGACATAAATTTTCAAAGCTCTTACTACATCGAGAGATTTGGGCACCATCACGGCATCCGTAGCCAATTTCAGGCCTGCGTCCACGCCTGCCTGCAAAAAATGGAGGAAACGACCCAGCTGAAACTCCTCCGCAGGAGCTTTCTTGGCTTCACACCACAACACATATTTTCGCCAAATACGGTGATAAGGCTAGAAAGGAGGTCACGGCGAAGCATTAAGGAGAGTGGGGATGACTTCCCCGGGAATACCCTTTCGAGCTAGGATTTGGCGTTCAACCTCCACGCCGTCAAACGTAGCCGCGGTAAGTCTTGAAATACGCACGGCCCCTGCAGCAACAGGTCCTCTCTGAGAGGAAGCGGCCAAGGATCTTCTATGAGCAATTCCTGAAGATCCAGATACCAGGCCCTCCATGGCCAATCTGGAACGACGAGTACTGCCAGAACCCTTGTTCGCCTTATGATCCTCAACACTTTTGGAATGAGAGGAAGTGGAGGGAACACCTATACCGACTGAAACACCCACGGAGTTACCATGGCGTCCACTGCACTGGCTTGGGGGTCCCTTGACCTGGAACAATACCTTGGAAGCTTCTTGTTGAGGCGAGATGCCATCATGTCTATTTGAGGAATTCCCCAACGCCTTGTCACTTCTGCAAATACCTCTTGATGAAGAGCCCACTCTCCTGTATGGAGATCGTGTCTGCTGAGGAAGTCTGCTTCCCAGTTGTCCACGCCCGGAAGACTGCTGACAGAGCGCTCATGTGCTTTTCCGCCCAGCGAAGAACTCTTGTGGCCTCCGCCATCGCCTTCTCTGCTCTTTGTTCCGCCCTGGCGGTTTACGTACGCCACCGCTGTTACGTTGTCCGACTGAATAAGGACAGGTAGACCTCGAAGAAGGTGTTCCGCTTGCAGAAGGCCGTTGTAAATGGCTCTTAACTCCAGAACGTTTATGTGGAGACAAGTTTCCTGGCTTGACCATTTTCCCTGGAAACTTCTTCCTTGTGTGACTGCTCCCCAGCCTCGGAGACTTGCATCCGTGGTCAGCAGGACCCAATCCTGGGTCCCTCTAGAAGGTGAGAACTTTGCAGCCACCACAGGAGAGATATTCTGGTCCTGGAAGATAGACTTATTTTCCGGTGCATGTGCAGGTGAGACCCGGACCATTTGTCCAGCAGGTCCCACTGAAACACCCGGGCATGAAACCTGCCAAACGGAATGGCTTTGTAAGCCGCAACCATCTTCTCTAGCACTCGAGTGCATTGATGAATCAACACTCTTGTCGGTTTCAGAATCTCCTTGACCATGCATTGGATTTCCAGAGCTTTTTCCGCTGGAAGAAACACTCTCTACAGTTCCGTGTCCAGGAAACGTCACCTCAGGCTTCTTTCCCTTATACAAACAAACCCTTATATCAGGAACAGCAGGTACTTCAGAAATATGTAAAACATCTTTAATAGCCACAATCATGTACTGAATACTCTTTACCAATTTTGGATGTAAACTGGCCTCACTATAGTCGACACTGGAGTCAGAGTCCGTGTCGGTATCCGTATCAGCTATTTGGGTAAATGAACGCTTTTGAGACCCTGAGGGGACCTGTACCTGGGACAAGGCGTCCTCCATGGATTTTCTCCACGTTTGTGTCTGAGAATCAGATTTATCCAGCCTTTTAGACAATAACGCCACATTTGCATTCAATGTACTCAACATATTAACCCAATCAGCAGTCGGCGGTGCCGACAGAGTCACTCCCAAATCCTTCTCTGCGCCCCCAGTAACTTCCTCTGGGGAGGCACTCCGCCTCAGACATGTCAACACACCGTACCGACACGCACACACTGGCTATAGGGGACAGACCCACAGGGAAGCCTGTTAGAGAAGCACAGAGGGAGTTTACCAGCTCACACCCCAGCGACCATATAATACTGAGAAAGAATATATGATGTCTGCACTGTTATAATAGCACCAACTTACTGTGTCTTTTCAGAGAAACTCAGGAGAGCTCCCCTAGTGTGTCTCCAGTCTCTCTGGGCACAGAATCTAACTGAGGTCTGGAGGAGGGGCATAGAGGGATGAGCCAGTTCACACCCATTCAAAGTCTTATAGTGTGCCCATGTCTCCTGCGGATCCCGTCTATACCCCATGGTCCTTTTGGAGTCCCCAGCATCCTCTAGGACGTAAGAGAAAATAGGGGTGGTTATTAAAAGAGCAAAAATCGAACAAACAGGAAGCATTTACCAGAAAAGCTACACTACGACTTGTCAGTCAATATGAACCCCACGCGCCCTATCCTTCATCATTTTTAAAGTTTTAATGAAAATAATACATATTGAGGAACTACAAGAGGCAAATAAGAGCAAGTGCCAATGTATTAGAAAATTAGTTACAGCCCTGAACATGGTCAGTACATGTGTTAATGTGTTACATTTATTACTGATCCAATCCTGTCTGAATCAATATAAGCAATGGGAATGTACATATCAATAAGCACAAATCTCTGGACTATCAGTCAGTCAGGGTGTATTGGGACAGACAACCATGTCTGTTGCATAAATAGTGTAAAGCTGAATGTGGAACCTTGGGGATTATTCCGAGTTGATCGCTCGCCAGCTATTTTTTTGCAGCGAAGCGATCAAATAGTCGCCACCTATGGGGGAGTGTATTTTTGCTTTGCAAGTGTAGAAACGCTTTTGCAGCAGAGCGGTACAAAAAAAGTTTTTTGCAGTTTCTGAGTAGCTATGGATTACTCAGCCGCTGCGATCACTTCAATCTTTCTGGTCCCGGAATTTACGTCAGACACCTGCCCTGCAAACGCTTGGACAAGCCTGTGTTTTTCCAAACACTCCCAGAAATGACGTACGACGTGCCTGCGCATTGCGGTGCATACGCATGCGCAGTTTTGACCTGATCGCAGCAATGCAAAAAAATAGCTAGCAATCGATCAACTCGGAATAACCCACCTTGTGCAGAGTGACTAGTACCACCATGTAGAGACTGCATACCTTCAGGATAGTACATGAGGGAGTTATGGGTTTTGTAGTCCCAGGTGTCAAGACCTGCTCTTCCACACTCGATAGCTTGCATTTCAATGGAAGGGAGGGCCAGACTTTGTTGATATCGCTGGGAAGGGAAATACATTTTTTATTTTTTTTTTAAGGACAAGGTGATCAATAACAGGCATTATTTGCTTGGCTTTCTGGTCTGTTAAATAAAATCACTCAAAATTAATTTCCAATATACGGTCATCATAAATTCCTGGTATAAAGTACCTTAAAGAGAACCTATGGATTACACAATGAAGGCAGCTATTTTTGTCGTATGGTTATTAGTAAAAAGACTATTCTCATGAAGACGAACGGTAAGTCAATAATATTACTACTATCTGCACAGACCTTCTTTACACTTTCTCAGCATAATTTTTTTTAATAGCTGAAATATTCCTCCTTTAACTTGTCAGTGTAAGATTACACACATATTTGGGATACTGCGCTCACCTGCTTGTACTCTTCCTCTGCTTCGTACAGCCAGAAATTCCGACTCCGCTCCTTCTCTTTTGCAACCTCCATTATCTGCTCAAAGGAAGCGTTGTCCTCACTTGTATGTTTTGCTAAAAAATTATCAAGGCCAGGAAGTGCCTTGCCATCCTCATCCGTTTTCTCGCAGTCCCCTACAATATTAATTTTAGTAATGCAAAAAGATTGAAGTCATTATTTGCTGTTACTCACAAACATAAACAGCTAACTAAACAAGTACAGACGTGCTTTCATATATCTAGCCTCAAAACGCCTTACAATGCGAGATGCCTGCGTGAGTGAGCTGCAACTCTGGGCATTTTTTCTGCTGACACTGCATCTTAGTCACAATGCAATGCGACTAGGATGCACAAGGAGACTTAGGGGGACATTTTCTAAGCAGTGGTAAGAGCAGAGAAGTGAGCCAGTGGAGAAGTTGCCCCATCATAGTAACATAGTATCTGAGGTTGAAAAAAGACAATTGTCCATCGAGTTCAACCTATTTGTGGTCTCCTATGCATGATGATTTGACTAAAATTTCTGACTGATGCTGCTGTCAGCCGTTGCATTTTATCCCTATTTATAGTAACTATAATGCATGACTATGCACCATACCCCTGGATATCCTTATCCATTAGGAATTTATCTAACCCATACTTAAAGGTGTTGACAGATTCCGCCATTACAACTCCCTCAGGCAGGGAATTCCAAACACGTATTGTCCTTACCGTGAAAAATAAGATTTTACTTACCGATAAATCTATTTCTCGTAGTCCGTAGTGGATGCTGGGGACTCCGTCAGGACCATGGGGAATAGCGGCTCCGCAGGAGACAGGGCACAAAAAGTAAGCTTTTAGGATCACATGGTGTGTACTGGCTCCTCCCCCTATGACCCTCCTCCAAGCCTCAGTTAGGTACTGTGCCCGGACGAGCGTACACAATAAGGAAGGATCTTGAATCCCGGGTAAGACTCATACCAGCCACACCAATCACACCGTACAACCTGTGATTTGAACCCAGTTAACAGTATGATAACAACGAAGGAGCCTCTGAAAAGATGGCCCACAACAATAACAACCCGATTTTTGTAACAATAATTATGTACAAGTAATGCAGACAATCCGCACTTGGGATGGGCGCCCAGCATCCACTACGGACTACGAGAAATAGATTTATCGGTAAGTAAAATCTTATTTTCTCTAACGTCCTAGTGGATGCTGGGGACTCCGTCAGGACCATGGGGATTATACCAAAGCTCCCAAACGGGCGGGAGAGTGCGGATGACTCTGCAGCACCGAATGAGAGAAACTCCAGGTCCTCCTCAGCCAGGGTATCAAATTTGTAGAATTTTACAAACGTGTTCCCCCCTGACCACGTAGCTGCTCGGCAAAGTTGTAAAGCCGAGACCCCTCGGGCAGCCGCCCAAGATGAGCCCACCTTCCTTGTGGAATGGGCATTTACAGATTTTGGCTGTGGCAGGCCTGCCACAGAATGTGCAAGCTGAATTGTACTACAAATCCAACGAGCAATAGTCTGCTTAGAAGCAGGAGCACCCAGCTTTTTGGGTGCATACAATATAAACAGCAAGTCAGACTTTCTGACTCCAGCCGTCCTGGAATTATATATATATATATATATATATATATATTTTCAGGGCCCTGACAACGTCTAGCAACTTGGAGTCCTCCAAGTCCCTAGTAGCCGCAGGCACCACAATAGGTTGTTTCAGGTGAAACGCTGACACCACCTTAGGAAGAAACTGGGGACAAGTCCGCAGTTCTGCCCTGTCCGAATGGAAAATTAAATATGGGCTTTTGTAAGACAAAGCCGCCAATTCTGACAATCGCCTGGCCGAGGCCAGGGCCAACAGCATGGTCACTTTCCATGTGAGATATTTCAAATCCACAGATTTGAGCGGTTCAAACCAATATGATTTGAGGAATCCCAACACTACGTTGAGATCCCACGGTGCCACTGGAGGCACAAAAGGGCTGTATATGCAATACTCCCTTGACAAACGTCTGGACTTCAGGAACCGAAGCCAATTCTTTCTGGAAGAAAATCTACAGAGCCGAAACTTGAACCTTAATGGACCCCAATTTGAGGCTCATAGACACTCCTGTTTGCAGGAAGTGCAGAAATCGACCTAGTTGAAATTTCTTCGTGGGGCCTTCCTGGCCTCACCCACGCAACATATTTTCACCACATGTGGTGATAACGTTGTGCGGTCACCTCCTTCCTGGCTTTGACCAGGGTAGGTATGACCTCTTCCGAAATGCCTTTTCCCTTAGGATCCGGCGTTCAACCGCCCTGCCGTCAAACGCAGCCGCGGTAAGTCTTGGAACAGACATGGTACTTGCTGAAGCAAGTCCCTTCTTAGCTCCCGAGGCCATTAGTCCTCTGTGAGCATCTCTTGAAGTTCCGGGTACCAAGTCCCTCTTGGCCAATCCGGAGCCACGAGTATAGTTCTTACTCCTCTACGTCTTATAATTCTCAATACCTTGGTTATGAGAAGCAGAGGAGGGAACACATACACCGACTGTTACACCCACGGTGTTACCAGGACGTCCACAGCTATCGCCTGAAGGTCTCGTGACCTGGCGCAATACCTGTCCCGTTTTTTTGTTCGGGCGGGACGCCATCATGTCCACCTTTGGTCTTTCCCAACGGTTCACAATCATGCGGAAAACTTCCCGATGAAGTTCCCACTCTCCCGGGTGGAGGTCGTGCCTGCTGAGGAAGTCTGCTTCCCAGTCGTCCACTCCCGGAATGAACACTGCTGACAGTGCTATCACATGATTTTCCGCCTAGCGAAAAATCCTTGCAGTTTTGCCACTGCCCTCCTGCTTCTTGTGCCGCCCTTTCTGTTTACGTGGGCGACTGCCGTGATGTTATCCCACTGGATCAATACCGGCTGACCTTGAAGCAGAGGTCTTGCTAAGCTTAGAGCATTATAAATTTGCTCTTAGCTCCAGTATATTTATGTGGAGAGAATTCTCCAGACTTGATCACACTCCCTGGAAACTTTTTCCCTGTGTGACTGCTCCCCAGCCTCTCAGGCTGGCCTCCGTGGTCACCAGCATCCAATCCTGAATGCCGAATCTGCGGCCCTCTAGAAGATGAGCACTCTGTAATCACCACAGGAGAGACACCCTTGTCCTTGGATATAGGGTTATCCGCTGATGCATCTGAAGATGCGATCCGGACCATTTGTCCAGCAGATCCCACTGAAGAGTTCTTGCGTGAAATCTGCCGAATGGAATCGCTTCGTAATAAGCCACCATTTTTACCAGGACTCTTGTGCAATGATGTACTGACACTTTTCCTGGTTTTAGGAGGATCCCGATTAGCTCGGATAACTCCCTGGCTTTCTCCTCTGGGAGAAACACCTTTTTCTGGACTGTGTCCAGAATCATCCCTAGGACCAGCAGACGTGTCGTCGGAACAACTGCGGTTTTGGAATATTTAGAATCCACCCGTGCTGTCGTAGAACTACTTGAGATAGTGCTACTCCGACCTCCAACTGTTCTCTGGACCTTGTTCTTATCAGGAGGTCGTCCATTTTCTTTGAAGACGAATCCTCATTTCGGTCATTACCTTGGTAAGGACCCGGAGTGCCTTGGACAATCCAACGGCATCGTCTGAAACGGATAGTGACAGTTCTGTACCACGAACCTGAGGTACCCTTGGTGAGAAAGGCAAATTTTGGGACATGGAGGTAAGCATCCCTGATGTCCCGGGACACCATATAGTCCCCTTCTTCCCGGTTCGCTATCACTGCTCTGAGTGACTGCATCTGGATTTGAACCTTTGTAAGTGTTCAAATATTTCAGATTTAGAATAGGTCTCACCTAGCCTTCTGGCTTCAGTACCACCATATAGTGTGGAATAATACCCCTTTCCTTGTTGTAGGAGGGGTAATTTTATTATCACCTGCTGGGAATACAGCTTGTGAATTGTTTTCAATACTGCCTCCCTGTCGGAGGGAGACATTGGTACAGCAGACTACAGGAACCTGCGAGGGGGAAACGTCTCGACATTCCAATCTGTACCCCTTGGATACTACTTGTAGGATCCAGGGGTCCTGTACGGTCCCAGCGTCATGCTGAGAACTTGGTAGAAGCGGTGGAGGGCTTCTGTTCCTGGGAATGGGCTGCCTGCTGCAGTCTTCTTCCCTTTCCTCTATCCCTGGGCAGATATGACTCTTATAGGGACGAAAGGACTGAGGCTGAAAAGACGGTGTCTTTTTCTGCAGAGATGTGACTTAGGGTAAAAAACGGTGGATTTTCCAGCAGTTGCCGTGGCCACCAGGTCCCATGGACCGACCCCAAATAATTCCTCCCCTTTATACGGCAATACATCTTTGTGCCGTTTGGAATCTGCATCACCTGACCACTGTCGTGTCCATAAACATCTTCTTGCAGATATGGACATCGCATTTACTCTTGATGCCAGAGTGCAAATATCCCTCTGCGCATCTCGCATATATAGAAATGCATCCTTTAAATGCTCTATAGTCAATAAAATACTGTCCCTGTCAAGGGTATCAATATTTTTAGTCAGGGAATCCGACCAAGCCACCTCAGCTCTGCACATCCAGGCTGAGGCGATCGCAGTATAACACCAGCATGTGTGTGTATACTTTTTAGGATATTTTCCAGCCTCCTATCAGCTGGCTCCTTAAGTACGGCCCTATCTGTAGATGGTACCGCCACTTGTTCTGATAAGCATGTGAGCGCCTTATCCACCCTAAGGGGTGTTTCCCAACGCGCCCTAACTTCTGGCGGGAAAGGGTATACCGCCAATAATTTTCTATCGGGGGAAACCCACGCATCATCACACACTTCATTTAATTTATCTGATTCAGGAAAAACTACAGGTAGTTTTTTCACCTCCCACATAATACCCTTTTTTGTGGTACTTGTAGTATCAGAAATATGTAACACCTCCTTCATTGCCCTTAACGTGTGGCCCTAAAGGAAAATACGTTTGTTTCTTCACCGTCGACACTGAAATCAGTGTCCGTGTCTGGGTCTGTGTCGACCGACTGAGGTAAATGGGCGTTTTACAGCCCCTGACGGTGTTTGAGACGCCTGGACAGGTACTAATTTGTTCGCCGGCCGTCTCATGTCGTCAACCGGCTTGCAGCGTGTTGACATTATCACGTAATTCCATAAATAAGCCATCCATTCCGGTGTCGACTCCCTAGAGAGTGACATCACCATTACAGGCAATTTGCTCCGCCTCCTCACCAACATTTTCCTCATACATGTCGACACACACGTACCGACATACAGCACACACATAGGGAATGCTCTGATAGAGGACAGGACCCCACTAGCCCTTTGGGGAGACAGAGGGAGAGTTTGCCAGCACACACCAAAACGCTATAATTATACAGGGACAACCTTTATATAAGTGTTCCTCCCTTATAGCATTTTAATATATATTCATATCGCCAAATCAGTGCCCCCCCTCTCTGTTTTAACCCTGTTTCTGTAGTGCAGTGCAGGGGAGAGCATGGGAGCCTTCCCACCAGCATTTCTGTGAGGGAAAATGGCGCTGTGTGCTGAGGAGAATAGGCCCCGCCCCCTTTTCGGCGGGCTTCTTCTCCGGAGTCTGTGATATCTGGCAGGGGTTAAATACATCCATATAGCCTCAAGGGCTATATGTGATGTATTTTTCGCCATACAGGTATTATACATTGCTGCCCAGGGCGCCCCCCCCCCCGCGCCCTGCACCCTCCGTGACCGCTGTGTGAAGTGTGCTGACAACAATGGCGCACAGCTGCAGTGCTGTGCGCTACCTGATGAAGACTGAAAGTCTTCTGCCGCCTGGTTCCGGACCTCTTCAATCTTCAGCATCTGCAAGGGGGGTCGGCGGCGCGGCTCCGGGACGAACCCCAGGGCGAGACCTGTGTTCCGACTACCTCTGGAGCTAATGGTGTCCAGTAGCCTAAGAAGCCAATCCATCCTGCACGCAGGTGAGTTCACTTCTCTCCCCTAAGTCCCTCGATGCAGTGAGCCTGTTGCCAGCAGGACTCACTGAAAATAAAGAACCTAAAAAACTTTTTCTAAGCAACTCTTTAAGAGAGCCACCTAGATTGCACCCTGCTCGGACGGGCACAAAAACCTAACTGAGGCTTGGAGGAGGGTCATAGGGGGAGGAGCCAGTACACACCATGTGATCCTAAAAGCTTACTTTTTGTGCCCTGTCTCCTGCGGAGCCGCTATTCCCCATGGTCCTGACGGAGTCCCCAGCATCCACTAGGACGTTAGAGAAAAGCCTTTACGCCGTATTGTGCGGAATCTCCTATCCTCTAACCTGAGCGAGTGTCCACGAGTCCTCTGTGTTGATTTAACCAAAAACAGGTCCCGCGCAAGCTCTGTGTATTGTCCCCTTATATATTTGTAGATGTTGAGCATATCCCCTCTTAGTCTCCGCTTTTCCAATGTAAACATGCCTAGTCTTTCAAGCCTTTCCTTGTATTCCATCGTCTCCATGCCCTTAATTAGTTTGGTCGCCCTCCTCTGAACCTTTTCTAGCTCCAGGATATCCTTTTTGTAGTACGGTGCCCAGAATTGTACACAGTATTCAAGGTGTGGCATCACTAGTGATTTATATAACGGGAGTATAATACTCTCATCCCTAGCATCAATACCCCGTTTTATGCATGCTAATATCTTATTAGCCTTCTTTGCTGCAGTCCTACTTTGGGTACTACTGCTTAGTTTGCTATCTATGAGGACACCTAAGTCCTTTTCCAATACAGAATCCCCTAATTTTACCCCATTTAATAGGTAGATGTAATTTTTGTTCTTGTTACCACAGTGCATTACCTTACACTTGTCTGTGTTGAAGCGCATTCTCCATTTGGCTGCCCATGCTTCTAATTTAACTAAGTCGTTCTGAAGAGACTCTGCATCCTCCTCTGTATTTATAGCCTTACACAATTTGGTATCATCTGCAAAAATTGACACCATGCTCTCTAGACCTTCTGTTAGGTCGTTAATGAAAATATTGAACAATAGCGGTCCTAATACTGAGCCTTGCGGCACACCACTTAGCACTTCAGTCCAAGTTGAAAAAGATCCATTAACCACAACGCTCTACTCCCTATTATCTAACCAGTTTTTGACCCAAGTGCATATTGTGCTTCCTAGCCCTGATTCTTGTAGCTTGTAGATAAGTCTCATGTGTGGTACAGTATCGAACGCTTTGGCAAAGTCTAAAAAGATTACATCCACGTCTTTACCCTGATCTAGGTTTGCGCTTACTGTTTCATAAAAGCCAAGTAAGTTGGTTTGACAGGATCTGTCCTTCATAAACCCATGTTGATTCCTTTTAATGACCTTATTGACTTCAAGGAACTTCTGAATACTATCTCTTAGAATACCTTCCAATACTTTCCCCACTATAGATGTAAGACTAACTGGTCTATAATTACCTGGTTCAGCTTTACTTCCCTTTTTGAATATAGGCACTACTTCCGCTATACGCCAGTCTTTGGGAACCATAAGTGATATAACTGAATCCTTAAAGATCAAAGATAGCGGTTTTGCCAGTTCAGAGTGAAGCTCCATTAGAACCCTTGGGTGAATACCATCGGGCCCTGGTGATTTATTAATCTTTAAATGTTTTAATCGGTCACAGACTACTTCCTCGCTTAAATAAGTACCTATCAGTGGGATATTCTCATTATTGAGATTGTGTGTCAGTCCCTGAATTGGGTCCTCTCTAGTAAATACTGTTGAAAAAAGCTCATTTAGTGTGTCCGCTATGTCATTATCATTTTTGCTTAAGACTCCCAACTTGTCTTTTAAAGGGCCTATACTCTCCTTCTTTAATCTCTTGCTATTAATGTATTTAAATAATTTTTTGGGATTCGCTTTGCTTTCCTTTGCTACTAGTTTTTCAGTTTCTACTTTAGCCGCTCTTATTTCCTTTTTGCAAATTTTGTTACATTCCTTATAGTGCTGAAATGACTCTGCTTCCCCGTCAGATTTGTATTTTTTAAATGCTCGCCTTTTCTTGCCCATAAATTCCTTAATCTTTTTGTTAAGCCACATCGGTTTATGATTTTTATTCCTTTTTTTGCTGCTCATAGGAATAAATTTGAGTGTATTTTTAGCTAGCAGGAATTTTAGTACCTCCCATTTCTCCGTAGTATTTTTTCCTAAAAACAAACCTTCCCATTCAATATCCCTGAAAAATACCCTCATCTTTTCAAAATTTGCTTTGCTAAAGTTTAGAGTCCTAGTTGAGCCAGTATAGGGCTGCTTATGGAAACTGATATTGAATGTGACCATATTGTGGTCGCTGTTTCCTATGGGTTCCCCTACTATAATACCTGATACCAAATCCCCATTGTTTGTTAATACATACCTGATACCAAATCCCCATTGTTTGTTAATTAGCAGCTATCATTTTATAGTATGCAAATTATAGATGTTACTTCAGAGCTGATTGGTTGCCATGGGCAACTTCTCCACTGTCTCACTTCTCCGCTCTTAACACTGCTTAGTAAATGTCCCCCTTAATTTGATATACGACACTTGTATATTGTGCGTGACTGAGGCTGTATACATAGCAGAACTGGGCTAATTTGGATAAAAGCTGCTTGTGCTACATTGTAGCACTTTATGTACAGATTCAGGCTCAGTCGCACAGAGATATACAAACGTCATATCAAATTAATCAGCACATTAATCAGTCTCCTCGTGTGTCTTAGTCACAATGCGTTGTGACTAAAAGAAGCAAAAAAGATGGCCGACGCTAGAAGCTTCTCATATAAGCTGACGTGCCAAGAGGGGCTGTTTGGCGTGACTGCAGCAAAGATGAATGAGGACACATTTGTAGTTATTAAATACAGGAGGTTCGTAAAAACCACGCAGGAAAGGGTAAATGATGGCCATGCAAGTTATTTCACATATTTTAAAACAAGCACAGTGTTTAATTTACAGTTTAACGGTTTAATCTACATGAGGCCTGGCCAACCTGTGACTCTCCAGCTGTTGTGAAACTACAAGTCCCAGCATGCTCTGCCACAGTTTTGCTATTAGGGAATGCTAAAACTGTGGCAGAGCATGCTGGGACATGTAGATTCACAACAGCCGGAGAGCCACAGGTTGGCCAGGCCTGATCTACATGAACTGCCAAATAAACAATAGATCTATTCCAAATTATATAGCTGATGATAATGTAATGGCAATACAAGGCATTTTCCAATTTCTATGAGCACTCAACCACTTAACTGGCATGGTCGTATGGGATACAACGGCTTTTGCCGACATGGTCGCATTCCCAAGCAAACAGCGCTGTCCCACTGCGTCCCCTGGCTGTGACTGAGGAAATCCATTCTACATATGTGCAGAATGGATTTCCTCCTATTGCTCTGGTCCACTAGCAGTGAAGTCGCAGTCTGTGACTGCCAACATCACCAACAAAAACACACCACAGAATGGCATGGAAATGGCTCTCTGGGGTGCATCCGCCAGTGCCAGTAACTAACGCTGGTTACACACTGGAGCAATGAGTACCAGGAAGATATAGCAGCTGCTATAGCGTTACCACAGCAGTACACATTAGAACAATGTAATGAAGGACAGAATAATTCCTCATTCCATCCTTTATTACCTTGCATGGCTTCGCATGCATTATCGTCCGGTTGGCCATTATCACATGCGACCTTGGAAGTGCGTAGATAGGCCGTACACACTGTACGAGCCGGACAATGTATCATTCCGATTCAGCCGAAAACAATATATAGGGCCAAGATTGTTCCAGTGTGTATCCGGATGAAAAGTGCGAGGAGGGAACTTTGCATGCACCCCACCCCCCATAAGGAATTAGTGGCCCTGGGTGGGTAGTGCCACAGTAGGGGTTTTAGGAAACTTGTGGCTGGGTACATAATGTCAATGGAAAACTCTGACACGTAGGGGTGGGGGTGAATGCCCCACATAATTAATAAATTAGTTGAACTGAGGGGAAGGGGGGGCGTGCTATAGAGGGGGTCTATGGACACTGATGGCTGATTGTATAATGCCACAGGGGATATATTACACCTAGAGGTGAGGGTGGGGGAATAATGCCATTGGGAATATATTACACCTAGTGAGGGTGGGGGGATAATACCACTGGGAATATGGTGCATCTAGGGGTTCTATTGCCACTCAGGGTTGGGAGGTACTATTACAATGGGAGCTTATGGAGACCCCCTGGACATATTTTTTTCTAGAAATACATTTAAAAAAAAATACAGCCTACACTTAATTACAACTATAATATTTGATGGGGGATAAAATAAGACAGTTAAGTGGTTAAAAAGGAAAGTTGGATAGTAGAACAGATAAGCTCAGGTATGTGCACTGAATAAACTTGTACCTGTGGAGTGTGATAAAATTCAATAACTTTCATATGATGACTAGGAAATATAGGTAACAGTCAAGGGACTTGCCTTCATCTCCTGCTCTTTGCTTAGCAATCAGTGAAGGTGTACCTGGAATACCAGCAGGTGTTTCAAAAGTGGCAGGTGTCGCATCTGAAGTATAAATAGTGAAAGAGTAGTAAGATAAATGAACAGGATATTACACCAAAACTTCCCCGAGTTAATATAAACTTCATGCACAGCCTTCAGATGTGCATTTAAAACTTCTTTCTTCAATGAAGCCTACCACTAAAGCAAAACAGACACGCAACTTAAATCCTTTCCACCTTCGGATAGCATTACTTACATAATTCCATAGCGCATTTGGAGACAAACAGTGATAAAGCTAGACTGGGTATTAACACACAGAGAAGAGCGCCCTGCTTGCAAACTTATGATTTATTGTTTACCAGTTCCCACCGTGTCAAAATGGCAGAACAACATAACAGTAATGTCAGCGCCGGCGGTTTTGCGCATTCGAACGGAGCAACACTTGAACTGCTCCGTTGGGCACCATCTAGTGTCCAATGGTGTGCAAAACACATGAATTCCCCCTACAGAAGTTAGGAGCAGCGTTATTAGATAGGATTTGTATTGTGTTGCCAAATTGAACAGCGCTTTCCAGAGAATATTGAATCATTCTAATTAAGCAAACAATCTAAATTGCCTACCAGACACACCAAGGTCCATTTTACCACAAGCCAATTAACCTACCAGTATGTTTTTGAACTGTGGGAGGAAGCCAGAACACCAATAGAAATCCCCTGCAAATGAAGGGAGAACTTACATATTGTATACAAATGGAGCCCTGGTCAAATCGAACCGAGCACTATGGGGTAAATTTACTACGTTTGGAGTTCTATTTAAGATGGGATGTTGCCCATAGCAGGTATTTTCTTCTAGAACAGGAATGGGGAACCTTTGGCCCTACAGCTGTTGTTGACCTACACATACCAGCATGCTTTGCTACCGTATTTGGCTATGCTATAGCTGTTGACGGTATGCTGGGATGTGTAGTTTAACAACAGCTGGAGGGCTGCAGGTTCCCCACCCCTGTTCTAGCAGGTGCTAGGTAAATGAGAAGTAGAGTCTGATTGGTTGCTACGGGTAACATCGCATCTTAAATAGAACTCCGAACTAAGTAAATTTACCCCTATGAGTCTGGTATTTATATTATTAGGCAGACTTGTAATTTCATATGAATTGGCACACCACATGTAACTACTTTAGATTTGAGTACACACCTTCCGATGGTGCAATGTAATGATACATCGCATCCACCAAACACACTAAACAATGCTGCATGTAACACCATGTCAGCCATGGAATTGTCCTATTGGAAGTGCAGCATATCCAATGGTATGAGTCATTGAACAATGGCTGTGAATGACACATAGGAGCTATACATTGCACAATTGTCATAATATATAGTTCCGAACAATACATTGGTTTATAGATCGTATAGTGCAGGGGTGGGCAATTAAGTTCTATAGGGGGCCACATGAAAAACCTGAACTGTGTTGGAGGGCCGAACCAATGATGCTGATGTTACTAGCGGTGGTTTATACCGCCACTGTTAGTACATGATTCTATACTTAATTGTATGTGGTTGTCCTAATACATTTGTGGTTTTATGCACTGTGGTGCACACCCCTTCTTTTTAATTGAGCTGCACACATTACCTGACGGTGGATACGGGAATAAGGGGAAGACGCCAACCTAATTAAGAAGGTCTTAAGTGCACCAGATCCAGTGCTGGGTATTTATAGGAGAAAATTAAGAGACAATCGAACCTGGGACTTGTAGTTCCACAAGCAGTACTTGTGGTGCTGACTGAGCGGCGCGCTGTCAGGCAAGGAAGGATGACGGACGTATCAGGAGGCGCCTTGGGAACATGCTGGCGGTGACTGACAGGGGAGGCGGTCAATGGGGAACGATTGTGTCCTGCAGGATGCTCTGTGAGTCACTCGTCCTGTGTGCGCCTCTGCCAATACCATTTCAGTATTGGCTGAGGCACACACAGGACTGTGATTCACAGCGCGTCCTGCAGGACCAGAGCATCCATGGTGCAGGGAGCCTGTGGACGGAGCGGGGCCGGACAGGGATTGTCAAAGGGCCGTATGTGGACCGCGGGCCGTACTTTGCCCAGGTCTGGTATAGTGTGTACCCAGCTTAATGCAGAGAGAATACAGCAGACATTTTCATATTCCACCACAATGTAAATAAACAAATCTGCCCCATTGTACTTATACATGTCTAAACCACACAAAGGGAAGCCAGAAAGATAACTGCTGTAATGGATATTTATATCTGCAGCGCCTTTGATCTAGTGCCTATTCTTATTACTTTAATTGATCCTCCCCGAGACTATTCAATTAGCCCCACAGGTTGCAGGGATTTATTTTCAGGTCTGAGCAGACCGGAATAGAAATCCCAAAATAAATAGCCTGTTATCAGGTTCCCAAACACATAGGTCCGGGAACTTATCTCAGACTCTATTGGGTATATTTACTAAGGTGTGAGATTTTTAGAAGTGGAGATGTTGCCCATAGCAACGATCAGATTCCACTTAACATTTATCTAGCTGCGTCAAGAAGATAATAGCTAGACTCTGCTATGGGCAACATCTCCACTTTTCAAAAACTCACACCTTAGTAAATATACGTGTTAACACCTGATAACAGTGTAATTCACCAGGCTAGAAAAAAAGGGCTCTAATAAAAGCCAGAAGATTCCACCTTTTTCACACCTGGACTAATTGAATTCTGCACGTCCCCTTCATTCACTTACACTACACAGATTACACTGCAAGTAGGGCCCCTCCTCTCCTGATTCCCCCCATGGTACATGCTAGAACCAAGGGGGTCTTTCCGAGTTGTTCGCTCATTATATTTTTCTCGCAACAAAGCGATTAGTCGCTAATGCGCATGCGCAATGTCCGCAGTGCGACTGCGCCAAGTAAATTTGCTATGCAGTTAGGTATTTTACTCACGGCATTACAAGGTTTTTTCTTCGTTCTGGTGATCGTATTGTGATTGACAGGAAGTGGGTGTTTCTGGGCGGAAACTGGCCGTTTTATGGGTGTGTGCGAAAAAACGCTACCGTTTCTGGGAAAAACGCGGGAGTGGCTGGAGAAACGGAGGAGTGTCTGTCCGAACGCTGGGAGTGTTTGTGACGTCAAACCAGGAACGAAACTGACTGAACTGATCGCAGCTGCCGAGTAAGTGTGGAGCTACTCAGAAACTGCTAAGAAGTGTCTATTCGCAATTTTGCTAATCTTTCGTTCGCAATTTTGATAAGCTAAGATTCACTCCGAGTAGGCGGCGGCTTAGCGTGTGCAAAGCTGCTAAAAGCAGCTTGCGAGCGAACAACTCGGAATGAGGGCCCAAGTGGGCTAAAGGACCTCTGACATCAGGGGGAGGAGCTTGGCAGGTGGGATAGTTCTATCACTATCCACGCCACCAACTACTCCCTTAAGTAACCCGAAGTGTGGTGAGCGTAGTTTGGGTACCATGCTCCTCCCCCTGGTGACATCAGAGGTCCTTTCCCCAACTTGGTTTTAGCCATAACCTTCCCCCCATGTTTGTCCCATCTTTTCTTTGCGTCTGTCACTATGTCTGTAGTAGTCCATCTTTCTCCAAGCTGTATGTGTACCTGTCACTCCATATGTGCCTCTCCGTACCTCCTTTTTGTGCATGCTATCGCCCCATCCGTTTCCTCTCTATTTTCTCCCATCTGCTCCCACAACTCACTGTCCACTTGCACGACACCTTCTCCCACTTCTACCCTCTTCGTGGGTTTCCTTACTGTTCTGCTGCCAACTAAAAGCTATTTGCACAAACAGGAGAACATCAGAATCCAATTTTATTATTTTAATAATTTTTACACGAGTTTCTCAATAGGAACCTTTTGGCTTAGGAACGCCGCCATAAAACAACAACAAAAAAAATAAGATTTTACTCACCGGTAAATCTATTTCTTGTAGTCCGTAGTGGATGCTGGGTACTCCGTAAGGACCATGGGGAATAGACGGGCTCCGCAGGAGACTGGGCACTTCTTTAAAGAAAAGATTAGGTACTACATCTGGTGTGCACTGGCTCCTCCCTCTATGCCCCTCCTCCAGACCTCAGTTAGGATACTGTGCCCGGAAGAGCTGACATTACAAGGAAAGGATTTGGAATCCAGGGTAAGACTCATACCAGCCACACCAATCACACCGTACAACTCGTGATAACTATACCCAGTTAACAGTATGAACAACAACTGAGCCTCATGAAACTGATGGCTCAGAACAAAAAACCCTATAGTTAAGCAATAACTATATACAAGTATTGCAGAATTCCGCACTTGGGACGGGCTCCCAGCATCCACTACGGACTACGAGAAATAGATTTACCGGTGAGTAAAATCTTATTTTCTCTGACGTCCTAGTGGATGCTGGGTACTCCGTAAGGACCATGGGGATTATACCAAAGCTCCCAAACGGGCGGGAGAGTGCGGATGACTCTGCAGCACCGAATGAGGAAACTCAAGGTCCTCCTCAGCCAGGGTATCAAACTTGTAGAATTTTGCAAACGTGTTTGATCCTGACCAGGTAGCAGCTCGGCAAAGTTGTAAAGCAGAGACCCCTCGGGCAGCCGCCCAAGAAGAGCCCACCTTCCTCGTGGAATGGGCTTTGACTGATTTAGGATGCGGCAGTCCAGCCGCTGAATGTGCAAGTTGAATCGTGCTACAGATCCAGCGAGCAATAGTCTGCTTAGAAGCAGGAGCACCCAGCTTGTTGGGTGCATGCAGGATAAACAGCGAGTCAGTTTTTCTGACTCTAGCTGTCCTGGAAACATAGATTTTCAGGGCCCGGACTATATCCAGCAACTTGGAAGCCTCCAAGTCCCGAGTAGCCGCAGGCACCACAATAGGTTGGTTCAAATGAAACGCTGATACCACCTTAGGGAGAAATTGGGGACGAGTCCTCAATTCTGCCCTGTCCATATGGAAGATCAGATAGGGGCTTTTACATGACAAAGCCGCCAATTCTGACACAAGCCTAGCCGAAGCCAAGGCCAAAAGCATGACCACTTTCCACGTGAGATATTTCAACTCCACGGTCTGAAGTGGCTCAAACCAATGTGATTTTAGGAAATCCAACACAACGTTGAGATCCCAAGGTGCCACTGGAGGCACAAAAGGAGGCTGAATATGCAGCACTCCCTTAACAAACATCTGAACTTCAGGCAGTGAAGCCAGTTCTTTTTGAAAGAAAATAGACAGGGCCGAAATCTGGACTTTAATGGATCCCAATTTTAGGCCCATAGTCACTCCTGACTGTAGGAAGTGCAGAAATCGACCCAGCTGAAATTCTTCTGTTGGGGCCTTCATAGCCTCACACCAAGCAACATATTTTCGCCATATGCGGTGATAATGTTTTGCTGTCACATCCTTCCTAGCTTTTATCAGCGTAGGAATGACTTCAACCGGAATGCCCTTTTCCATCAGGATCCGGCGTTCAACCGCCATGGCGTCAAACGCAGCCGCGGTAAGTCTTGGAACAGACAGGGCCCCTGCTGTAGCAGGTCCTGTCTGAGAGGCAGAGGCCAAGGGTCCTCTGAGATCATTTCTTGTAGTTCCGGGTACCAAGTCCTTCTTGGCCAATCCGGAACGATGAGTATAGTTCTTACTCCTCTCTTTCTTATTATCCTCAGTACCTTTGGTATGAGAGGAAGAGGAGGGAACACATAAACCGACTGGTACACCCACGGTGTCACTAGAGCGTCCACAGCTATCGCCTGTGGGTCCCTTGACCTGGCGCAATATCTTTTTAGCTTTTTGTTGAGGCGGGACGCCATCATGTCCACCTGTGGCCTTTCCCAACGATTTACAATCAGCTGGAAGACTTCTGGATGAAGTCCCCACTCTCCCGGGTGGAGGTCGTGCCTGCTGAGGAAGTCTGCTTCCCAGTTGTCCACTCCCGGAATGAACACTGCTGACAGTGCTATCACGTGATTTTCCGCCCATCGGAGAATCCTTGTGGCTTCTGCCATCGCCATCCTGCTTCTTGTGCCGCCCTGTCGGTTTACATGGGCGACCGCCGTGATGTTGTCTGACTGAATCAGCACCGGCTGGTTTTGAAGCAGGGGTTTTGCCTGACTTAGGGCATTGTAAATGGCCCTTAGTTCCAGAATATTTATGTGTAGGGAAGCCTCCTGACTCGACCATTGTCCTTGGAAGTTTCTTCCCTGAGTGACTGCCCCCCAACCTCGGAGGCTTGCATCCGTGGTCACCAGGACCCAGTCCTGTATGCCGAATCTGCGGCCTTCGAGAAGATGAGCACTCTGCAGCCACCACAGCAGAGACACCCTGGCCCTCGGGGACAGGGTGATCAGCCGATGCATCTGAAGATGCGATCCGGACCACTTGTCTAACAGATCCCACTGAAAGATCCTTGCATGGAACCTGCCGAATGGAATTGCCTCGTAAGAAGCTACCATCTTTCCCAGGACTCGCGTGCAGTGATGCACCGACACCTGTTTTGGTTTTAGGAGGTCTCTGACCAGAGATGACAACTCCTTGGCCTTCTCCTCCGGGAGAAACACCTTCTTCTGTTCTGTGTCCAGAATCATACCCAGGAACAGCAGACGCGTCGTAGGAACCAGCTGCGACTTTGGAATATTCAGAATCCAGCCGTGCTGTTGTAGCACTTCCTGAGATAGTGCTACTCCGACCAACAACTGCTCCCTGGACCTCGCCTTTATAAGGAGATCGTCCAAGTACGGGATAATTATAACTCCATTCTTCCGAAGGAGTATCATCATTTCGGCCATTACTTTGGTAAATACCCTCGGTGCCGTGGACAGACCAAACGGCAACGTTTGGAATTGGTAATGGCAGTCCTGTACCACAAAACGGAGGTACACCTGGTGAGGTGGGTAAATGGGGACATGTAGGTAAGCATCCTTGATGTCCAGTGATACCATGTGATCCCCCTCTTCCAGGCTTGCAATAACCGCCCTGAGCGATTCCATTTTGAACTTGAACTTCCTTATAGAAGTGTTCAAGGATTTCAAATTTAGAATGGGTCTCACCGAACCGTCTGGTTTCGGTACCACAAACATTGTGGAATAGTAACCCCGTCCCTGTTGAAGGAGGGGAACTTTGATTATCACCTGCTGGAGGTACAGCTTGTGAATTGCCGCCAGTACTACCTCCCTGTCCAGGGGAGTAGCTGGCAAGGCTGATTTGAGGTAACGGCGAGGGGGAGACGTCTCGAACTCCAGCTTGTATTCCTGAGATACCACTTGTAGAACCCAGAGATCCACCTGTGAGCGAACCCACTGGTCGCTGAAGTTCCGGAGACGGGCCCCCACCGCACCTGGCTCCACATGTGGAGCCCCAGCGTCATGCGGTGGACTTAGTGGAAGCAGGGGAGGATTTTTGTTCTTGGGAACTGGCTGTATGGTGCAGCTTTTTCCCTCTACCCCTGCCTCTGGGCAGAAAGGACGCGCCTCTAACCCGCTTGCCTTTCTGAGGCCGAAAGGACTGTACTTGATAATACGGTGCTTTCTTAGGTTGTGAGGGAACCTGAGGTAAAAAAGTCGACTTCCCAGCTGTTGCTGTGGATACGAGGTCCGAAAGACCGTCCCCAAACAATTCCTCACCCTTATAAGGCAAAATTTCCATGTGCCTTTTAGAATCAGCATCACCTGTCCACTGCCGAGTCCATAATACTCTCCTGGCAGAAATGGACATTGCATTAATTCTAGATGCCAGCTGGCAAATGTCCCTCTGTGCATCTCTCATATATAAGACTATGTCTTTAATATGCTCTATGGTTAGCAAAATAGTGTCCCTGTCAAGGGAATCAATGTTATCAGACAGGGAATCAGACCACGCTGCTGCTGCACTACACATCCATGCTGAAGCAATAGCAGGTCTCAGTATAGTATCTGAGTGTGTATACACAGACTTCAGGATAGCCTCCTGCTTTCTATCTGCAGGCTCCTTTAAGGCGGCCGTATCCTGAGAAGGCAGTGCCACCTTTTTTGATAAGCGTGCGAGCGCCTTGTCCACCTTAGGGGATGTCTCCCAGCGTAACCTATCCGTTGGCGGGAAAGGGTACGCCATTAGTAACCGCTTAGAAATTACTAGTTTCTTATCTGGGGAACCCCACGCTTCTTCACACAATTCATTTAACTCATCAGATGGGGGAAAAGTCACTGGCTGCTTTTTCTCCCCAAACATAATACCCTTTTTTGTGGTAACCGGGTTAATGTCAGAAATGTGCAACACATTTTTCATTGCCGTAATCATGCATCGGATGGCCCTAGTGGATTGTATATTTGTCTCATCCTCGTCGACACTGGAGTCAGACTCCGTGTCGACATCTGTGTCTGCCATCTGAGGTAGCGGGCGTTTTTGAGCCCCTGACGGCCTCTGAGATGCCTGGGCAGGCGCGGGCTGAGATGCCGGCTGTCCCAAAGCTGCGTCATCGAACCTTTTATGCAAGGAGTTGACACTGTCGGTTAATACCTTCCACATATCCATCCACTCAGGTGTCGGCCCCGCGGGGGGCGACATCACACTTATCGGCACCTGCTCCGCCTCCACGTAAGCGTCCTCATCAAACATGTCGACATAGCCGTACCGACACACCGCACACACACACAGGGAATGCTCTGACTGAGGACAGGACCCCACAAAGTCCTTTGGGGAGACAGAGAGAGAGTATGCCAGCACACACCAGAGCGCTATATAACAGAGGGATATACACTATACACAAAGTGAATTTTCCCCCTATAGCTGCTTATATCACAATTTGCGCCTAAATTTATGTGCCCCCCCCCTCTCTTTTTTACCCTTTCTGTAGTGTATACTGCAGGGGAGAGCCTGGGGAGCGTCCTTCCAGCGGAGCTGTGAAGAGAAAATGGCGCTGGCTGTGCTGAAGGAGATAGCCCCGCCCCTTCAACGGCAGGCTTCTCCCGCTTTTTATAACGTTGATGGCGAAGGTTTCTGCACATATACAGTGTTAAACACTGTATTATGTGCTTTTTATTGCCAAAAGGTATATTAATTGCAGCCCAGGGCGCCCCCCCCCCAGCGCCCTGCACCCACCAGTGACCGGAGCGTGTGGTGTGCTGTGGGAGCAATGGCGCACAGCTGCAGTGCTGTGCGCTACCTTATTGAAGACCGAAATCTTCAGCCGCCGATTTCCTCCGGTTTCTTCCGTCTTCTGGCTCTGCAAGGGGGATGGCGGTGCGGCTCCGGGAACGGACGATCGAGGTCGGGCCCTGTGTTCGATCCCTCTGGAGCTAATGGTGTCCAGTAGCCTAGAAGCACAAGCTAGCTGCAAGCAGGTAGGTTTGCTTCTCTCCCCTAAGTCCCACGTAGCAGTGAGTCTGTTGCCAGCAGATCTCACTGAAAATAAAAAACCTAACAAATACTTTTCTTTTTAGTGAACTCAGGAGAGCCCACTAAGTGCATCCAGCTCAGGCCGGGCACAGATTCTAACTGAGGTCTGGAGGAGGGGCATAGAGGGAGGAGCCAGTGCACACCAGATGTAGTACCTAATCTTTTCTTTAAAGAAGTGCCCAGTCTCCTGCGGAGCCCGTCTATTCCCCATGGTCCTTACGGAGTACCCAGCATCCACTAGGACGTCAGAGAAAAATGTTGAGGCTCTCAAGCACCATTATTTAAGAGAGTTTGGGAACCACTGGTGAACTTATTTCATTACTTACAAGGTAAAGGAGATTCCCGAGAACATTTCCCAGAAGACCCGAACTTGATAGCTATTTGCCTCATCTTCTCAAGGTCCCCAGACTCTTCAGCCTCTAAATATTCTTTCTGAGCTTGCAGCTTCTCCACATCTGGGAAGAAATCTCTCTGGATGATTTTCTGCAGGTTCTGTACAGGACATTTTAGAGAGTCAGTCTGACGAGCTCTGGACACTAAACATTCGCATGGCCACTTACAGTATGAGGAACTTCTTGTAAAACGCAATGCACAAACAAATCCTGAAAAAATAAGATTTTACTTACCGGTAAATCTATTTCTCGTAGTCCGTAGTGGATGCTGGGGACTCCGTAAGGACCATGGGGGGAATAGACGGGCTCCGCAGGAGACAGGGCACTTTAAGAAAGCTTTGGATTCTGGGTGTGCACTGGCTCCTCCCTCTATGTCCCTCCTCCAGACCTCAGTTAGAGAAACTGTGCCCGGAAGAGCTGACAGTGCAAGGAAAGGATTTTGGAATCCAGGGCAAGACTCATACCAGTCACACCAATCACACCGTATAACTTGTGATAAACTTACCCAGTTAACAGTATGAACAACAACAACGGAGCATCAGATCAACCCTGATGCAACCCAACATAACCCTTATTTAAGCAATAACTATATACAAGTATTGCAGAAGAAGTCCGCACTTGGGACGGGCGCCCAGCATCCACTACGGACTACGAGAAATAGATTTACCGGTAAGTAAAATATTATTTTCTCTAACGTCCTAGTGGATGCTGGGGACTCCGTAAGGACCATGGGGATTATACCAAAGCTCCCAAACGGGCGGGAGAGTGCGGATGACTCTGCAGCACCGAATGAGCAAACACAAGGTCCTCCTCAGCCAGGGTATCAAACTTGTAGAACTTTGCAAAAGTGTTCGAACCTGACCAAGTAGCTGCTCGGCAAAGCTGTAATGCCGAGACCCCTCGGGTAGCCGCCCAAGAAGAGCCCACCTTCCTTGTGGAGTGGGCTTTTACTGATTTTGGAAGCTGCAATCCAGCCGCAGAATGAGCCTGCTGAATCGTGTTACAGATCCAGTGAGCAATAGTTTGCTTTGAAGCAGGAGCACCCAGCTTGTTGGATGCATACAGGATAAACAGCAACTCAGTTTTCCTGACTCTAGCCGTTCTGGCTACATAAACCTTCAAAGCCCTGACCACATCCAGCAACTCGGAATCCTCCAAGTCACGAGTAGCCACAGGCACCACAATAGGTTGGTTCATATGAAAAGATGACACCACTTTTGGCAGAAATTGTGGACGGGTCCGCAATTCTGCCCTGTCCATATGGAAAACCAGATAGGGGCTTTTATGTGACAAAGCCGCTAATTCTGACACACGCCTAGCTGAAGCCCAGGCTAATAGCATGACCACCTTCCACGTGAGAAATTTTAACTCTACGGTTTTGAGTGGCTCAAACCAGTGTGACTTCAGGAAACTCAACACCACGTTAAGATCCCAAGGTGCCCCTGGAGGGACAAAAGGGGGCTGAATATGCAGCACTCCCTTTACAACGTCTGAACTTCAGGAAGAGAAGCCAGTTCTTTTTGAAAGAAAATGGATAGGACTGAAATCTGGACCTTAATGGAACCCAATTTCAAGCCCAAAGTCACTCCCGACTGTAGGAAGTGAAAGAAACGGCCCAGCTGGAATTCCTCCGTAGGGGCATTCCTGGCCTCACACCAAGCAACATATTTTCGCCATATACGGTGATAATGTTGAGCAGTCACATCCTTCCTAGCCTCTATCAGCGTAGGAATGACCTCATCCGGAATGCCTTTTTCTGCTAGGATCCGGCGTTCAACCGCCATGCCGTCAAACGCAGCCGCGGTAAGTCTTGGAACAGACAGGGCCCCTGTTGCACAAGTCCTGTCTTAGATGGCAGAGGCCACGGGTCCTCTGTGAGCATTTCTTGCAGATCTGGATACCAAGTGCTTTTTGGCCAATCAAGAACAAAGAGTATTGTTCTCACTCCTCTTTTCCTTATGATTCTCAGCACCTTTGGTATGAGAGGAAGAGGAGGAAATACATAAATCGACTGAAACACCCACGGTGTCACTAGTGCGTCTACAGCTATCGCCTGAGGGTCTCTTGACCTGGCGCAATATCTCTGCAGCTTTTTGTTGAGGCGGGATGCCATCATGTCCACCTGTGGCAGTTCCCACCGCCTTGCAATCTGCGTGAAGACTTCTTGATGAAGTCCCCACTCTCCCGGGTGGAGGTCGTGCCTGCTGAGGAAGTCTGCTTCCCAGTTGTCCACTCCCGGAATGAACACTGCTGACAGTGCTCTTACGTGATTCTCCGCCCAGCGAAGAATTCTGGTGGCTTCTACCATCGCCACCCTGCTCCTTGTGCCGCCTTGGCGGTTTACATGAGCCACTGCGGTGATATGGTCTGACTGAATCAGAACCGGTTGGTCGCGAAGCAGGGTCTCCGCTTGACGTAGGGCGTTGTACATGGCCCTTAGTTCCAGGATATTGATGTGAAGGCAAGTCTCCTGCCTTGACCACAGCCCTTGGAAATTTCTTCCCTGTGTGACTGCCCCTCACCCTCGGAGGCTTGCATCCGTGGTCACCAGGACCCAGTCCTGAATGCCGAATCTGCGACCTTCGAGAAGGTGAGCACTCTGCAGCCACCACAGGAGAGACACCCTGGCCCTGGGGGAAAGGGTGATTAACCGATGCATCTAAAGATGTTATCCGGACCACTTGTCCAGTAAGTCCCATTGGAAGGTCCTCGCATGGAACCTGCCGAAGGGAATGGCCTCGTATGATGC
Source organism: Pseudophryne corroboree (assembly GCF_028390025.1). NCBI lineage: Eukaryota > Metazoa > Chordata > Amphibia > Anura > Myobatrachidae > Pseudophryne > Pseudophryne corroboree. The sequence goes on along the minus strand of NC_086444.1, from coordinate 362,788,529 downwards.
CATCCTCCTTCCCAGAACTTGAGTGCCGTGATGCACTGACACCTGTTTTGGTTTTAATAGATTCCTGACCAGCGTCACGAGCTCCTGAGCTCTCTCTATCGGGAGATAAACCCTTTTCTGGTCTGTGTCTAGGATCATGCCTAGGAGAGGCAGATGAGCTGTAGGAACCAGCTGCGACTTTGGAATATATAGAATCCAGCCATGTTGCCGTTACACTTCCAGAGAAAGTGATACGCTGTTCAGCAACTGCTCTCTTGATCTCGCTTTTATGAGGAGATCGTCCAAGTACGTGATAATAGTGACACCTTGCTTCCGCAGGAGCACCATCATTTCCGCCATTACCTTGGTGAATATTCTCAAGGCCGTGGAGAGACCAAACGGCAACGTCTGAAATTGGTAATGACAATCCCGTACCGCAATTCTGAGGTACGCCTGATGAGGTGGATAAATGGGGACATGAAGGTATGCATCCTTTATGTCCCGAGTCACCATAACATCTCCCCCTTTCAGGCTTGCAATGACCGCTCTTAGCGATTCCATCTTGAACTTGAACCTTTTCAGGTATATGTTCAGGGATTTTAAATTCAATATGGGTCTGACCGAACCGTCTGGTTTCGGGACTACAACATGGTTGAATAATAACCCCCTCCTTGTTAAAGGAGGGGAACCTTGACCACCACCTGTTGAAGATACAATTTGTGAATTGCAGTTAACACTGTTTCCCTCTCGTGGGGGGAAGCCGGCAGGGACGTCGGTGAGGGGGCATCTTCTCAAAGTCCAGCTTGTATCCCTGAGACACAATATCTATTGCCCAGGGATCTAACAGGGAGTGAACCCACTTGTGGCTGAACTTACGAAGGCGTGCTCGCACCGGGCCTAGCTCCGCCTGTGGAGCCCCAGCGACATGCGGTGGATTTTTGTAGAGGCCGGGGAGGACTTCTGTTCCTGGGAACTAGCTGTGTTGTGCAGCTTCTTTCCTCTGCCCCCGCCTCTGGCAAGAAAGGACGCACCTCGGACTTTCTTGTTTCTTTATTCGAAAGGCTGCATTTGATAATGTCGTGCTTTCCTAGGCTGTGCAGGAATATAAGGCAAAATATCAGAATTACCAGCTATAGCTGTGGAGACCAGGTCCCAGAACACTTCTCCACACAATCCTCAGCCTTCCATATGCCTCTTAAGTCGGCATCATCTGTCCATTGCATATTCTACAGGACACGTCAAGCAGAAATCGACATAGCTTTGACTCTAGGACCCAGTATACTAATGTCTCTTTGGGCATGATATATATATATATATATATATATATATATATATATATATATATATATATATATATATATACACATACATACATACATACATACTAGGGTCTCAATCTCTGCTGATATGGTACCTGTCCACGCTGCCACAGCGCTATAAACCCATGCCGACACAATCGCCGGTCTGAGTAGTGTACCGGAATGTGCACGCTATCTGCAGGATCCCTGAGAATATCAGGGCTACCTTTTGGGCAAACGTGACACCCTAGGGGAAGATTCCCATCATATCCTGGCCCTAGTGGGGAAAGGATACTGCCTGAGAATTCTTTGTGGGAAACGGCAGTCTCCTGTCTGGAGATTCCCGCTCTTTTTCATCATGAGAGGAGGGAAATTTACCTCAGCTTTCTTCCCCTTAAACATGTGTACCCTTGTGTCAGGGACAGATGAGTCATCAGTGATATGCAAATCATCTTTTATTACAATAATCATATATTGAATACTTCTCTGCCATTTTGGCTGTAACTTTGCATTATCGTAGTCGACACTGGAGTCAAACTCCGTGTCGATATCAGTGTCTATTATTTTGGATAGTGAGCATTGAGACACTCTGAAGGTCTCTGCGACATAGGGACAGACAAGGGTAGATTTCCTGTCTGTTCTCTATCTTTTGTGCAATAAATTCACCTTAGCACTTAATTACACATATCCAAACAGGTGTCGGCGTTGTCGACGTAGACACCCTCTCACACACATATTTGCTCCATCTCCTCCTTAGGGGAGCCTTTTACCTCAGACATGTCGACACACACGTACCGACACACCACACACTCAGGGAATGCTCATCTGAAGACAATTCCCCCATTAGGCCCTTTGGAGAGACAGAGAGAGAGTATGCCAGCACACACCCCAGCGCTATTAACCCAGGAATAATAAGATTTTACTTACCGATAAATCTATTTCTCGTACTCCGTAGTGGATGCTGGGGACTCCGTCAGGACCATGGGGAATAGCGGCTCCGCAGGAGACAGGGCACAAAAAGTAAGCTTTTAGGATCACATGGTGTGTACTGGCTCCTCCCCCTATGACCCTCCTCCAAGCCTCAGTTAGGTACCGTGCCCGGACGAGCGTACACAATAAGGAAGGATCTTGAATCCCGGGTAAGACTCATACCAGCCACACCAATCACACCGTACAACCTGTGATTTGAACCCAGTTAACAGTATGATAATAGAGGAGCCTCTGAAAAGATGGCTCACAACAATAATAACCCGATTTTTGTAACAATAATTATGTACAAGTAATGCAGACAATCCGCACTTGGGATGGGCGCCCAGCATCCACTACGGACTACGAGAAATAGATTTATCGGTAAGTAAAATCTTATTTTCTCTAACGTCCTAGTGGATGCTGGGGACTCCGTCAGGACCATGGGGATTATACCAAAGCTCCCAAACGGGCGGGAGAGTGCGGATGACTCTGCAGCACCGAATGAGAGAAACTCCAGGTCCTCCTCAGCCAGGGTATCAAATTTGTAGAATTTTACAAACGTGTTCCCCCCTGACCACGTAGCTGCTCAGCAAAGTTGTAAAGCCGAGACCCCTCGGGCAGCCGCCCAAGATGAGCCCACCTTCCTTGTGGAATGGGCATTTACAGATTTTGGCTGTGGCAGGCCTGCCACAGAATGTGCAAGCTGAATTGTACTACAAATCCAACGAGCAATAGTCTGCTTAGAAGCAGGAGCACCCAGCTTTTTGGGTGCATACAATATAAACAGCAAGTCAGACTTTCTGACTCCAGCCGTCCTGGAATTATATATATATATATATATATATTTTCAGGGCCCTGACAACGTCTAGCAACTTGGAGTCCTCCAAGTCCCTAGTAGCCGCAGGCACCACAATAGGTTGTTTCAGGTGAAACGCTGACACCACCTTAGGAAGAAACTGGGGACAAGTCCGCAGTTCTGCCCTGTCCGAATGGAAAATTAAATATGGGCTTTTGTAAGACAAAGCCGCCAATTCTGACAATCGCCTGGCCGAGGCCAGGGCCAACAGCATGGTCACTTTCCATGTGAGATATTTCAAATCCACAGATTTGAGCGGTTCAAACCAATATGATTTGAGGAATCCCAACACTACGTTGAGATCCCACGGTGCCACTGGAGGCACAAAAGGGGCTGTATATGCAATACTCCCTTGACAAACGTCTGGACTTCAGGAACCGAAGCCAATTCTTTCTGGAAGAAAATCTACAGGGCCGAAACTTGAACCTTAATGGACCCCAATTTGAGGCTCATAGACACTCCTGTTCGCAGGAAGTGCAGAAATCGACCTAGTTGAAATTTCTTCGTGGGGCCTTCCTGGCCTCACCCACGCAACATATTTTTACCACATGTGGTGATAACGTTGTGCGGTCACCTCCTTCCTGGCTTTGACCAGGGTAGGTATGACCTCTTCCGAAATGCCTTTTCCCTTAGGATCCGGCGTTCAACCGCCATGCCGTCAAACGCAGCCGCGGTAAGTCTTGGAACAGACATGGTACTTGCTGAAGCAAGTCCCTTCTTAGCTCCCGAGGCCATTAGTCCTCTGTGAGCATCTCTTGAAGTTCCGGGTACCAAGTCCCTCTTGGCCAATCCGGAGCCACGAGTATAGTTCTTACTCCTCTACGTCTTATAATTCTCAATACCTTGGTTATGAGAAGCAGAGGAGGGAACACATACACCGACTGTTACACCCACGGTGTTACCAGGACGTCCACAGCTATCGCCTGAAGGTCTCGTGACCTGGCGCAATACCTGTCCCGTTTTTTGTTCGGGCGGGACGCCATCATGTCCACCTTTGGTCTTTCCCAACGGTTCACAATCATGCGGAAAACTTCCCGATGAAGTTCCCACTCTCCCGGGTGGAGGTCGTGCCTGCTGAGGAAGTCTGCTTCCCAGTCGTCCACTCCCGGAATGAACACTGCTGACAGTGCTATCACATGATTTTCCGCCTAGCGAAAAATCCTTGCAGTTTTGCCACTGCCCTCCTGCTTCTTGTGCCGCCCTTTCTGTTTACGTGGGCGACTGCCGTGATGTTATCCCACTGGATCAATACCGGCTGACCTTGAAGCAGAGGTCTTGCTAAGCTTAGAGCATTATAAATTTGCTCTTAGCTCCAGTATATTTATGTGGAGAGAATTCTCCAGACTTGATCACACTCCCTGGAAATTTTTTCCCTGTGTGACTGCTCCCCAGCCTCTCAGGCTGGCCTCCGTGGTCACCAGCATCCAATCCTGAATGCCGAATCTGCGGCCCTCTAGAAGATGAGCACTCTGTAATCACCACAGGAGAGACACCCTTGTCCTTGGATATAGGGTTATCCGCTGATGCATCTGAAGATGCGATCCGGACCATTTGTCCAGCAGATCCCACTGAAGAGTTCTTGCGTGAAATCTGCCGAATGGAATCGCTTCGTAATAAGCCACCATTTTTACCAGGACTCTTGTGCAATGATGCACTGACACTTTTCCTGGTTTTAGGAGGATCCCGATTAGCTCGGATAACTCCCTGGCTTTCTCCTCTGGGAGAAACACCTTTTTCTGGACTGTGTCCAGAATCATCCCTAGGACCAGCAGACGTGTCGTCGGAACAACTGCGGTTTTCGAATATTTAGAATCCACCCGTGCTGTCGTAGAACTACTTGAGATAGTGCTACTCCGACCTCCAACTGTTCTCTGGACCTTGTTCTTATTAGGAGGTCGTCCATTTTCTTTGAAGACGAATCCTCATTTCGGTCATTACCTTGGTAAGGACCCGGGGTGCCTTGGACAATCCAACGGCATCGTCTGAAACTGATAGTGACAGTTCTGTACCACGAACCTGAGGTACCCTTGGTGAGAAAGGCAAATTTTGGGACATGGAGGTAAGCATCCCTGATGTCCCGGGACACCATATAGTCCCCTTCTTCCCGGTTCGCTATCACTGCTCTGAGTGACTGCATCTGGATTTGAACCTTTGTAAGTGTTCAAATATTTCAGATTTAGAATAGGTCTCACCTAGCCTTCTGGCTTCAGTACCACCATATAGTGTGGAATAATACCCCTTTCCTTGTTGTAGGAGGGGTAATTTTATTATCACCTGCTGGGAATACAGCTTGTGAATTGTTTTCAATACTGCCTCCCTGTCGGAGGGAGACATTGGTACAGCAGACTACAGGAACCTGCGAGGGGGAAACGTCTCGACATTCCAATCTGTACCCCTTGGATACTACTTGTAGGATCCAGGGGTCCTGTACGGTCCCAGCGTCATGCTGAGAACTTGGTAGAAGCGGTGGAGGGCTTCTGTTCCTGGGAATGGGCTGCCTGCTGCAGTCTTCTTCCCTTTCCTCTATCCCTGGGCAGATATGACTCTTATAGGGACGAAAGGACTGAGGCTGAAAAGACGGTGTCTTTTTCTGCAGAGATGTGACTTAGGGTAAAAAACGGTGGATTTTCCAGCAGTTGCCGTGGCCACCAGGTCCCATGGACCGACCCCAAATAATTCCTCCCCTTTATACGGCAATACATCTTTGTGCCGTTTGGAATCTGCATCACCTGACCACTGTCGTGTCCATAAACATCTTCTTGCAGATATGGACATCGCATTTACTCTTGATGCCAGAGTGCAAATATCCCTCTGCGCATCTCGCATATATAGAAATGCATCCTTTAAATGCTCTATAGTCAATAAAATACTGTCCCTGTCAAGGGTATCAATATTTTTAGTCAGGGAATCCGACCAAGCCACCTCAGCTCTGCACATCCAGGCTGAGGCGATCGCTGGTCGCAGTATAACACCAGCATGTGTGTGTATACTTTTTAGGATATTTTCCAGCCTCCTATCAGCTGGCTCCTTAAGTACGGCCCTATCTGTAGATGGTACCGCCACTTGTTCTGATAAGCATGTGAGCGCCTTATCCACCCTAAGGGGTGTTTCCCAACGCGCCCTAACTTCTGGCGGGAAAGGGTATACCGCCAATAATTTTCTATCGGGGGAAACCCACGCATCATCACACACTTCATTTAATTTATCTGATTCAGGAAAAACTACAGGTAGTTTTTTCACCTCCCACATAATACCCTTTTTTGTGGTACTTGTAGTATCAGAAATATGTAACACCTCCTTCATTGCCCTTAACGTGTGGCCCTAAAGGAAAATACGTTTGTTTCTTCACCGTCGACACTGAAATCAGTGTCCGTGTCTGGGTCTGTGTCGACCGACTGAGGTAAATGGGCGTTTTACAGCCCCTGACGGTGTTTGAGACGCCTGGACAGGTACTAATTTGTTCGCCGGCCGTCTCATGTCGTCAACCGGCTTGCAGCGTGTTGACATTATCACGTAATTCCATAAATAAGCCATCCATTCCGGTGTCGACTCCCTAGAGAGTGACATCACCATTACAGGCAATTTGCTCCGCCTCCTCACCAACATTTTCCTCATACATGTCGACACACACGTACCGACATACAGCACACACATAGGGAATGCTCTGATAGAGGACAGGACCCCACTAGCCCTTTGGGGAGACAGAGGGAGAGTTTGCCAGCACACACCAAAACGCTATAATTATACAGGGACAACCTTTATATAAGTGTTCCTCCCTTATAGCATTTTAATATATATTCATATCGCCAAATCAGTGCCCCCCCTCTCTGTTTTAACCCTGTTTCTGTAGTGCAGTGCAGGGGAGAGCATGGGAGCCTTCCCACCAGCATTTCTGTGAGGGAAAATGGCGCTGTGTGCTGAGGAGAATAGGCCCCGCCCCCTTTTCGGCGGGCTTCTTCTCCGGAGTCTGTGATATCTGGCAGGGGTTAAATACATCCATATAGCCTCAAGGGCTATATGTGATGTATTTTTCGCCATACAGGTATTATACATTGCTGCCCAGGGCGCCCCCCCCCCGCGCCCTGCACCCTCCGTGACCGCTGTGTGAAGTGTGCTGACAACAATGGCGCACAGCTGCAGTGCTGTGCGCTACCTGATGAAGACTGAAAGTCTTCTGCCGCCTGGTTCCGGACCTCTTCAATCTTCAGCATCTGCAAGGGGGGTCGGCGGCGCGGCTCCGGGACGAACCCCAGGGCGAGACCTGTGTTCCGACTCCCTCTGGAGCTAATGGTGTCCAGTAGCCTAAGAAGCCAATCCATCCTGCACGCAGGTGAGTTCACTTCTCTCCCCTAAGTCCCTCGATGCAGTGAGCCTGTTGCCAGCAGGACTCACTGAAAATAAAGAACCTAAAAACTTTTTCTAAGCAACTCTTTAAGAGAGCCACCTAGATTGCACCCTGCTCGGACGGGCACAAAAACCTAACTGAGGCTTGGAGGAGGGTCATAGGGGGAGGAGCCAGTACACACCATGTGATCCTAAAAGCTTACATTTTGTGCCCTGTCTCCTGCGGAGCCGCTATTCCCCATGGTCCTGACGGAGTCCCCAGCATCCACTAGGACGTTAGAGAAAACACAGTAACTTAATGTTAACCCAGTAGCTGCTGTTTATATTGATTTTTGCGCCTAATTATGTGCCCCCCCCCCCTTCCTCTCTTTTTACCCTCTTCTACCACTTAACTGCAGGGGAGAGACTGGGGAGCTTCCTCTCAGCGGTGCTGTGGAGAAAAAACATGGCGCTGGTGAGTGCTGAGGAAGAAGCCCTGCCCCCTCGACGGCGGGCTTCTGTCCCGCTTTCATGTACAATTTTGGCGGGGGCTCATACATATATACAGTGCCCAACTGTATATTATGCAAACTTTTGCCAAGAGGTCTCTCTTACAGTGACCGGAGTATGTGGGTTTAGTGTGGGAGTAATGGCGCACAGCTGCAGTGCTGTGCGCTACCTCATATGAAGACTGGAGTCTTCTGCCGCCGATTTCGAAGTCTTCTTGCTTCTGTCACCGGCTTCTGTCTTCCGGCTCTGCGAGGGGGACGGCGGCGCGGCTCCGGGATCGGACGACCAAGGGTGCGATCCTGTGTACGATCCCTCTGGAGCTAATGGTGTCCAGTAGCCTAAGAAGCAGGACCTATCTTCAGTGAGTAGGGCTGCTTCTCTCCCCTCAGTCCCACGTAGCAGAGAGCCTGTTGCCAGCAGATCTCTCTGAAAATAAAAAAACCTAACAAAGTACTTTCTTTTTAGCAAGCTCAGGAGAGCTCACTAAGTAGCACCCAGCTCGTCCGGGCACAGATTCAAACTGAGGTCTGGAGGAGGGACATAGAGGGAGGAGCCAGTGCACACCCAGAATCCAAAGCTTTCTTAAAGTGCCCTGTCTCCTGCGGAGCCCGTCTATTCCCCCCATGGTCCTTACGGAGTCCTCAGCATCCACTAGGACGTTAGAGAAAATAAGAATTTACTTACCGATAATTCTATTTCTCGGAGTCCGTAGTGGATGCTGGGGTTCCTGAAAGGACCATGGGGAATAGCGGCTCCGCAGGAGACAGGGCACAAAAGTAAAGCTTTTACAGGTCAGGTGGTGTGTACTGGCTCCTCCCCCTATGACCCTCCTCCAGACTCCAGTTAGGTACTGTGCCCGGACGAGCGTACACAATAAGGGAGGATTTTGAATCCCGGGTAAGACTCATACCAGCCACACCAATCACACCGTACAACTTGTGATCTAAACCCAGTTAACAGTATGATAACAGAGGAGCCTCTGAAAGATGGCTTCCTAAACAATAACCCGAATTAGTTAACAATAACTATGTACAAGTATTGCAGATAATCCGCACTTGGGATGGGCGCCCAGCATCCACTACGGACTCCGAGAAATAGAATTATCGGTAAGTAAATTCTTATTTTCTCTATCGTCCTAAGTGGATGCTGGGGTTCCTGAAAGGACCATGGGGATTATACCAAAGCTCCCAAACGGGCGGGAGAGTGCGGATGACTCTGCAGCACCGAATGAGAGAACTCCAGGTCCTCCTTTGCCAGGGTATCAAATTTGTAAAAATTTACAAACGTGTTCTCCCCTGACCACGTAGCTGCTCGGCAGAGTTGTAATGCCGAGACCCCTCGGGCAGCCGCCCAAGATGAGCCCACCTTCCTTGCGGAATGGGCCTTAACAGATTTAGGCTGTGGCAGGCCTGCCACAGAATGTACAAGTTGAATTTTGTTACAAAACCAACGAGCAATCGACTGCTTAGAAGCAGGTGCACCCAACTTGTTGGGTGCATACAGTATAAACAGCGAGTCAGATTTTCTGACTCCAGCCGTCCTTTAAATGTATATTTTTAAGGCTCTGACAACGTCCAACAACTTGGAGTCCTTCAAGTCGTCTGTAGCCGCAGGCACTACAATAGGCTGGTTCAGGTGAAACGCTGATACCACCTTAGGGAGAAAATGCGGACGCGTCCGCAGCTCTGCCCTATGTCGAATGGAAAATTATATAAGGGCTTTTATAAGACAAAGCCGCCAGTTCAGATACTCTCCCGGCCGAAGCCAGGGCCAGTAACATAGTCACTTTCCATGTGAGATATTTCAAATCCACATTCTTTAGTGGTTCAAACCAATTGGATTTGAGGAAATCTAAAACTACATTTAGATCCCACGGTGCCACCTTAGGCACCACAGGAGGCTGTATATGCAGTACTCCTTTGATAAAAATCTGGACCTCAGGGACTGAGGCCAATTCTTTGTGGAAGAATATTGATAGGGCCGAAATTTGAACCTTAATAGATCCCAATTTGAGACCCATAGACAATCCTGATTGCAGGAAATGTAGGAAAACGACCCAGTTGAAATTCCTCCATCGGAGCACTCCGCTGCTCGCACCACGCAACATATTTTCGCCAAATACGGCGATAATGCTTCGCGGTGACTTCCTTCCTTGCCTTTATCAAGGTAGGAATGACTTCTTCTGGAATGCCTTTTCCTTTTAGGATCTGGCATTCAACGCCATGCCGTCAAACGCAGCCGCGGTAAGTCTTGAAAAAGACAAGGACCCTGCTGAAGCAGGTCCCTTCTCAGAAGTAGAGGCCACGGATCGTCCGTGACCATCTCTTGAAGTTCCGGGTACCAAGTCCTTCTTGGCCAATCCGGAGCCACTAGTCTTACTCCTCTTTGCCGTATAATCCTCAATACCTTTGGTATGAGAGGCAGAGGAGGAAACACATATACCGACTGGTACACCCAAGGTGTTACCAGCGCGTCCACAGCTATTGCCTGCGGATCTCTTGACCTGGCGCAATACCTGTCCAGTGTTTTGTTGAGGCGAGACGCCATCATGTCCACCATTGGTTTTACCCAACGGTTTAATAGCATGTGGAAAACTTCTGGATGAAGTCCCCACTCTCCCGGGTGAAGGTCGTGTCTGCTGAGGAAGTCTGCTTCCCAGTTGTCCACGCCCGGGATGAATACTGCTGACAGTGCTATCACGTGATTCTCCGCCCAGCGAAGGATCCTGGCAGCTTCTGCCATTGCCCTCCTGCTTCTTGTGCCGCCCTGTCTGTTTACATGGGCGACTGCCGTGATGTTGTCCGACTGGATCAACACCGGTCTTCCTTGAAGCAGAGGTTCCGCCTGGCTTAGAGCATTGTAGATTGCTCTTAGTTCCAGAATGCTTATGTGAAGAGACTTTTTCAGGCTCGACCACACTCCCTGGAAATTTCTTCCCTGTGTGACTGCTCCCCAGCCTCTCAGGCTGGCATCCGTGGTCACCAGGATCCAATCCTGCATGCCGAATCTGCGGCCCTCCAATAGATGAGCCTCCTGCAACCACCACAGAAGGGATACCCTTGTCCTCGGCGACAGGGTTATCCGCAGGTGCATCTGAAGATGCGACCCTGACCATTTGTCCAACAGATCCCTTTGCATGGAATCTGCCGAAAGGGATTGCTTCGTAAGAAGCTACCATTTTTTCCCAGGACTCTTGTGCATTGATGTACAGACACCTTTCCTGGTTTTAGGAGGTTCCTGACCAGGTCAGATAACTCCTTGGCTTTTTCTTCGGGAAGAAAAACCTTTTTCTGAACTGTGTCCAGAATCATCCCCAGGAACAGCAGACGAGTTGTCGGCATTAATTGGGATTTTGGAATATTCAGAATCCATCCGTGCTGCTTTAGCACCTCTTGAGATAGTGCTAAACCCATCTCTAGCTGTTCTCTGGACCTTGCCCTTATTAGGAGATCGTCCAAGTATGGGATAATTAATACGCCTTTTCTTCGAAGAAGAAATATTATCTCGGCCATTACCTTTGTAAAGACCCGAGGTGCCGTGGACAAACCAAACGGCAGCGTCTGAAACTGATAGTGACAGTTTTGTACAACGAACCTGAGGTACCCCTGGTGTGAGGGGTAATTGGAACGTGGAGATACGCATCCTTGATGTCCAAGGATACCATAAAGTCCCCTTCTTCCAGGTTCGCTATCACTGCTCTGAGTGACTCCATCTTGAACTTGAACTTCTTTATGTATAGGTTCAAGGACTTCAGATTTAGAATAGGCCTTACCGAGCCCTCCGGCTTCGGTACCACAAATAGAGTGGAATAATACCCCTTCCCTTGTTGTAGAAGAGGTACCTTGACTATCACCTGCTGAGAATACAGCTTGTGAATGGCTTCCAAAACCGTCTCCCTTTCTGAGGGGGACGTTGGTAAAGCAGACTTCAGGAAACGGCGAGGTGGCTCTGTCTCTAATTTCAACCTGTACCCCTGAGATATTATCTGCAGGATCCAGGGATTTACCTGCGAGTGAGCCCACTGCGCGCTGTAATTTTTGAGACGACCGCCTACCGCCCCCGAGTCCGCTTGCGAAGCCCCAGCGTCATGCTGAGGCTTTTGTAGAAGCCGGGGAGGGCTTCTGTTCCTGGGAAGGAGCTGCCTGTTGCTGTCTCTTCCCTCGTCCTCTGCCTCGTGGCAGATATGAATAGCCCTTTGCTCTCTTATTTTTAAAGGAACGAAAGGGCTGCGGTTGAAAGGTCGGTGCCTTTTTCTGTTGGGGAGTGACTTGAGGTAGAAAGGTGGATTTCCCGGCCGTAGCCGTGGCCACCAAATCCGATAGACCGACCTCAAATAACTCCTCTACGCATCGCCTGTCCACTGTCGTGACCATAAAGCTCTTCTGGCCGAAATGGACATAGCACTTACCCGTGATGCCAGTGTGCAGATATCTCTCTGTGCATCACGCATATAAAGAAATGCATCCTTTATTTGTTCTAACGACAGTAAAATATTGTCCCTGTCCAGGGTATCAATATTTTCGATCAGGGACTCTGACCAAACTACCCCAGCACTGCACATCCAGGCAGTCGCAATAGCTGGTCGTAGTATAACACCTGCATGTGTGTATATACCTTTTTGGATATTTTCCATCCTCCTATCTGATGGATCTTTAAGTGCGTCCGTCTCAGGAGAGGGTAACGCCACTTGTTTTGATAAGCGTGTTAGCGCTTTGTCCACCCTAGGAGGTGTTTCCCAGCGCTCCCTAACCTCTGGCGGGAAAGGGTATAAAGCCAATAACTTCTTTGAAATTAGCAGTTTTTTATCGGGGCACCCCACGCTTCATCACACACGTCATTTAATTCTTCTGATTCGGTAAAAACTACTGGTAGTTTTTTCACACCCCACATAATACCCTGTTTAGTGGTACCTGTAGTATCAGCTAAATGTAACATCTCCTTTATTGCCAAAATCATATAACGTGTGGCCCTACTGGAAAATACGGTTGATTCGTCACCTTCACCACCGGAATCAGTGCCTGTGTCTGGGTCTGTGTCGACCGACTGAGGCAAGGGACGTTTTACAGCCCCTGACAGTGTTTGAGGCGCCTGGACAGACACTAATTGAGTGTCCGGCCGCCTCATGTCGGCAAACGACTGCTTAAGCGAGTTGACGCTATCCCGTAATTCCACAAATAAAAGCATCCATTCTGGTGTCGACCCCCTAGGAGGTGACATCCTCATATTTGGCAATTGCTCCGCCTCCACACCAATAACGTCCTCATACATGTCGACACACACGTACCGACACACAGCAGACACACAGGGAATGCTCTATACGAAGACAGGACCCACTAGCCCTTTGGGGAGACAGAGGGAGAGTCTGCCAGCACACACCAAAAAGCGCTATATATGACAGGGATAGCCTTATGATTAAGTGCTCCCTTATAGCTGCTTTTATATTAATATATTGCCATTTATTCTGCCCCCCCTCTCTGTTATACCCTGTTTCTGTAGTGCAGTGCAGGGGAGAGACCTGGGAGCCTTCCTGACCAGCGGAGCTGTGACAGAAAATGGCGCCGTGTGCTGAGGAGATAGGCCCCGCCCCTTTTTCGGCGGGCTCGTCTCCCGCTATTTAGTACATTTAGGCAGGGGTAAATATCTCCATATAGCCTCTGGGGCTATATGTGAGGTATTTTTAGCCTTTTTAAAGGTTTTCATTTGCCTCCCAGGGCGCCCCCCCCCAGCGCCCTGCACCCTCAGTGACTGCCGTGTGAAGTGTGCTGAGAGGAAAATGGCGCACAGCTGCAGTGCTGTGCGCTACCTTAAGAAGACTGCAGGAGTCTTCAGCCGCCGATTCTGGACCTCTTCTTGCTTCAGCATCTGTGAGGGGGCCGGCGGCGTGGCTCCGGTGACCATCCAGGCTGTACCTGTGATCGTCCCTCTGGAGCTTCATGTCCAGTAGCCAAGAAGCCAATCCATCCTGCACGCAGGTGAGTTCACTTCTTCTCCCCTCTGTCCCTCGTTGCAGTGATCCTGTTGCCAGCAGGAATCACTGTAAAATAAAAAACCTAAGCTAAACTCTCTAAGCAGCTCTTTATGAGAGCCACCTAGAATTGCACCCTTCTCGGCCGGGCACAAAAATCTAACTGGAGTCTGGAGGAGGGTCATAGGGGGAGGAGCCAGTACACACCACCTGACCTGTAAAAGCTTTACTTTTGTGCCCTGTCTCCTGCGGAGCCGCTATTCCCCATGGTCCTTTCAGGAACCCCAGCATCCACTTAGGACGATAGAGAAATATAAGTGTCTTTTCTTCAACAAGTAGATCTTACTAACTTTGGGGCTCATTTACGTTTTGATGTAAGTCATTTTTAGGACACACCTCTCAGATGTAGCAGTACACGTCCGCTCTGATAGGTGTTATAGGCCCTACACACTGGCCGATTTTCTGAAAGATATGAACGATCTCGTTCATAAATGAACGAGAACTCGTTCATATCTTTCAGTGTGGAGACTCCAGCGATGAATGATGCGCGTCCCTGCGCTCGTTCATCGCTGGTCTCCCGTCGGCTGTGCATGCAGGCCAATATGGACGATCTCGACCATATTTGCCTGCACTTCAATGCAGCCGCGTGACGGGGGTAGTGAAGAAACTTCACAACCCCCCCCGTCACTGCCCCCCCGCCGCCGGGTCGCTCGTCGGCCGTATCGGACGTCGGGCACCTCGGCGGCGCATCGGGAAATGTGTAGGGCCCTTTACTTTCACATCTCCCTGAAATGCTTTTTCAAAAGTAGGCAAGTATTATATTACTGTAAAAGGCCTCAATTCTGCTGTGAAACCACAAGTGCCAGCATACCATCAACCATTTGTTGGTAGGGTGTGCTAGAATTTTTGGTTCCACACCAACTTGAGGGTGCAAGGTTGCATTCATATTTTACATTGATAAGAGGGCTGTATGGGGTCTGCACATGAGATCTGTGTTGCTGTGCCAGTGTCTTGCAGTACTCAGCTGGTCAGATCATTCTATTACACTGTACATCTACATACCAAAGAGCAAATGAGCAGCCAGGGATAGGGACATACATCAGAGCTAGCTGTGCCCCAGCTGCAGGATCCCCCTCACTCACCTGTATGTACGTCTCCTCGCACAACACCTTTTTTTTGGGCTTCGTGCTCTCACCCTTATCCACCCTCTCACAGGGCACGGCCAGGGCAGCGGATCCCGGCTTGTGAACTGTCAGAGCCCTAGAAGGTGAGCTCTCTGGGCCGGGGGTGGCCATTTCAGGCTGCGGAAGCTCAACGACGCAGCACCGTAATCGCAGATTAACAAAATAACACATACACACACTAACCAGAGCGGAAGTGTCAGTGGTATGAGCCTCAAGAGCCACCGGCTGTGCGCAAAGCCTGCCGGGAATTGTAGTTCTGTTGCTGCTGGTATATAGATTACACGTTCATGCTAGTTTAATACTGAGTTGTTTCTTTATTGTCGTTCTGTGTAGGTCATTATATAGCTCAGTTTGTAGACAGCGAATGAACGGATTCTGGTGAGCCATGTGCCCGGTCGGTGAGTAGCTGACAGCCTGACATTACTGCAAGGCAAGGTCAGGTGCTTTTCCATACAGAGTTAGAGTAATCACAATCTGACTGGTTGTGAACTGTAATCTCTAACTAAGGTTCCTGTGAAATGTCAAGGCACAGAACCGTATAAAGGGCCTAATTCAGCATGAGTTGTAGTTTTGCAAAAATTTGCTAAACTACAACACATTTCGTTAGCATACGGGGGGCTGCCCAGCACAGCGCAGAGCCGCGTTGCATGCCGGGTCCTTCTTCCCCCCCCCCCTTCCCGCTCAAATGCGAGATCTGTAGGGTAGCCTGTAGTCGCTCGGCTGGTCATATTTTGGGTCGCAGTGGCTGCCTCCGTTGTCTGGACCCCCCCCCCCCCCCCCCCACACACACACACACACTTCACGTTGATGCCCAAAAAATGCAGCAACGCCGCCCCTAACAAACTATGGGGGTCATTCCGAGTTGTTCGCTCGTTATTTTTTAGTCGCAACGGAGCGATTAGTCGCTAATGCGCATGCGCAATGTCCGCACTGCGACTGCGCCAAGTAAATTTGCTATGCAGTTAGGTATTTTACTCACGGCATTACAAGGTTTTTTCTTCGTTCTGGTGATCGTAATGTGATTGACAGGAAGTGGGTGTTTCTGGGCGGAAACTGGCTGTTTTATGGGTGTGTGCGAAAAAACGCTGCCGTTTCTGGGAAAAATGCGGGAGTGGCTGGAGAAACAGAGGAGTGTCTGGGCGAACGCTGGGTGTGTTTGTGACGTCAAACCAGGAACGAAACTGACTGAACTGATCGCAGATGCCGAGTAAGTCTGGAGCTACTCAGAAACTGCTAAGAAGTGTCTATTCGCAATTCTGCTAATCTTTCGTTCGCAATTTTGATAAGCTAAGATTCACCCCCAGTAGGCGGCGGCTTAGCGTGTGCAAAGCTGCTAAAAGCAGCTTGCGAGCGAACAACTCGGAATGACCCCCTATATCTGGACTTTAAGCAGCAATGTAAGCAGAAGAAGTCAGCTTGTTCTCATCTTTCACAAACTCGTTATGGAGCTCTACAGAGGCCACCGGAGAGCAATGATCTTCTACGAATAGAGTAGGGTCTGCAATAGCAGGAGGTTTTCTTGACCAACTGCAAGATGCTTTTGGGGAGGAAGCACCGCCCCAAACCACTGTTTGAGTGGTTTGCAGAATTTCCGCGCTGGAGATGGTCCCTGAAAGACAAGGAGTGCTGCAGCCAACCTGTGTCCGCCATCACAGAGAACAATGGGGGTAATTCCAAGTTGATCGCAGCAGGAATTCTGTTAGCAATTGGGCAAAACCATGTGCACTGCAGGGAAGGCAGATATAACATGTGCAGAGAGAGTTAGATTTGGGTGGGGTGTGTTCAATCTGCAATCTAATTTGCAGTGTAAAAATAAGCAGCCAGTATTTACCCTGCACAGAAATAAAATAACCCACCCAAATCTAACTCTCTCTGCATATGTTATATCTGCGCCCCCCCCCCCCCCCCTGCAGTGCACATGGTTTTGCCCAACTGCTAACAATTTCCTGCTGCGATCAACTTGGAATTACCCCCAATGTTGCTGCTGAGCTTGCCGTCTTAAGGTGAATGCCAGGGTGGTCATGGCCCAGTTAGAAAAGGAGATAGGCATCTCAACGGGATCCATTTGCTGGATCCTCTATGAAAGCTTGGTCTGAGCAAGGTTTCTGCACACTGGGTGCATCATTAGCAAAAAAGGCTCGGGTGATTCCGCAACATATTGGCCAGGTTTGATGGTGGCTGCTCAAACTCTGTCTGGGAGATCAGCAGTGTCAATCAATCCTGGATATATAAAGTTTCGACCCTGAGACCATGCAACAGTCGCCCAGTGGACCTCAGTTGGAAGTGTGCCACCACAGAAGTTCCGACCTGAGCGAAGTGTGGCCAAGTAGATGGTGGCTGTTTTTGTGGCTAAGACTGGTCATGTAGCTAGAGTACCACTCATGCAGCAGCGCACTGTCACTGGGAACTGGTACGCCAACCGATGTTTACGGCAAGCGCTGGAACCCATTTCCAGGCACCGTCCAATAACACCACTTTCAGACTAGCAAAAATTTCCCGGGTTATTGTACGTGAACACTCATCAACCCGGGATTTTGCTTAGTCTGAAAGGGTCCTAAAGTAATATCCCCGGGTCAAGCGTCCCGGCATTTCATCCCAGGTCGCGACCTGGGTTGAAGCCGGAATCGACCCGGGATGCATGCAGTGTGACTGAGTCAGCCAGGTCAGGGTGACCTGGCACCCGTTCTCTGCATAGGAGGAGGCGGCGCTTGGAGATTATCATCTCCACGCGTTGCCTCCTGTAGCGTCAGTAGTGACGTCACCAACCTGGTAATATGCCGGGTCGAGCCACAAGTCTGAAAGGGGTCTCAAGCCGGGTCGCACCTGGAAGCACGTGTACACAGCGACCTGGCTGTGTAACTCTGAAAGGGGTATTACTTGTGCTCTTAGTACCCTTCTCCATCACGACAATGCACCTGCCCACAAGTCCAGAAAAGTGGTGGATTTTCTGGCCCATGAACGCATCCAGGAGCTTGGTCATCTGCTGTACAGTCTATACCTGGCCCCCTGCAACATTTTTTTGTTCCTACAAATCAAGATGCTTGGGGTCCGTTTTGAGTCTCTGGAAGCTGCAGTGGAGACCTTCATCCAGCATGTAGAAGACATACCTGGTTTAGACTGTTCCAGCTGCTGAAGTGGTTTGAGTGCATGCAACTATGCATATACTCCTCTGACGAAAACTTTTAGAAATGTAATGTTCACTAAATATAAATACACTGCTCAAAAAAATAAAGGGAACACTTAAACAACACATCCTAGATCTGAATGAAAGAAATATTCTTATTAAATACTTTGTTCTTTACATAGTTGAATGTGCTGACAACAAAATCACACAAAAATTATCAATGGAAATCAAATTTATTAACCCATGGAGGTCTGGATTTGGAGTCACACTCAAAATTAAAGTGGAAAAACACACTTCAGGCTGATCCAACTTTGATGTAATGTCCTTAAAACAAGTCAAAATGAGGCTCAGTAGTGTGTGTAGCCTCCACGTGCCTGTATTATTATTATTATTATTATTATTATTATTATTATCCTTTATTTATATGGCGCCACAAGGGTTCCGCAGCGCCCAATTACAGAGTACATGAATAATCAAACAGGAAAACAGCAACTTACAGTTGATGACAGTATAGGACAAGTACAGGGTAAATAAACATAGTTACATCAGCAGATGACACTGGAATAAGTATCAGGTGGCAGAAGACTGCTGGAGTTGATGCAGTGTATGACCTCCCTACAACGCCTTGGCATGCTCCTGATGAGGTGGCGGATGGTCTTCTGAGGGATCTCCTCCCAGACCTGGACTAAAGCATCCGCCAACTCCTGGACAGTCTGTGGTGCAACGTGGCATTGGTGGATGGAGTGAGACATGATGTCCCAGATGTGCTCAATTGGATTCAGGTCTGGGGAACGGGCGGGCCAGTCCATAGCATCAATGCCTTCGTCTTGCAGGAACTGCTGACACACTCCAGCCACATGAGGTCTAGCATTGTCTTGCATTAGGAGGAACCCAGGGCCAACCGCACCAGCATATGGTCTCACAAGGGGTCTGAGGATCTCAACTCGGTACCTAATGGCAGTCAGGCTACCTCTGACGAGCACATGGAGGGCTGTGTGGCCCCCCAAATAAATGCCACCCCACACCATTACTGACCCACTGCCAAACCGGTCATGCCGGAGGATGTTGCAGGCAGCAGAACGTTCTCCTTGGCGTCTCCAGACTCTGTCACGTCTGTCACATGTGCTCAGTGAGAACCTGCTTTCATCTGTGAAGAGCACAGGGCGCCAGTTGCGAATTTGCCAATCTTGGTGTTCTCTGACAAATGCCAAACGTCCTGCACGGTGTTGGGCTGTTAGCACAACCCCCACCTGTGGACGTCGGGCCCTCATACCACCCTCATGGAGTCTGTTTCTGATCGTTTGAGTAGACACATGCACATTTGTGGCTTGCTGGAGGTCATTTTGCAGGGCTCTGGCAGTGCTCCTCCTGTTCCTCCTTGCACAAAGGCGGAGGTAGCGGTCCTGCTGCTGGGTTGTTGCCCTCCTACGGCCTCCTCCACGTCTCCTGATGTGCTGGCCTGTCTCCTGGTAGCGCCTCCATGCTCTGGACACTACGCTGACAGACACAGCAAACCTTCTTGCCACAGCTCGCATTGATGTGCCATCCTGGATGAGCTGCACTACCTGAGCCACTTGTGTGGGTTGTAGACTCCTTCTCATGCGACCACTAGAGTGAAAGCACCGCCAACTTTCAAAAGTGACCAAAACATCAGCCAGAAAGCATAGGAGCTGAGAAGTGGTCTGTGGTCACCACCTGCAGAACAACTCCTTTATTGGGGGTGTCTTGCTAATTGCCTATAATTTCCACCTGTTTTCTATTCCATTTGCACAACAGCAAGTGAACTTCATTGTCAATCAATCAGTGTTGCTTCCTAAGTGGACAGTTTGATTTCACAGAAGTGTGGTTGACTTGGAGTTACATTGTGTTGTTTAAGTGTTCCCTTTATTTTTTTGAGCAGTGTATATTAATTTTTGTGAATCTGGAAACTTATTGCACACTCCTCGTATTTCCCAGCTTTTTTCCCTGTTGCAACCTTGTAGACTCTCAGATTTCACAGCTCTCCCTACATATCCACACAGCCAGCAGCTTGTCATCCCAGGCTACCTCCTGCAGCAGTACACACAGGCTGCCTCACAATGCGTCTGCAATTAGATTGTGAACACATCAAACTTAGGTTGACTACTGGCAGCGCGGTCAGGCGGTCAACTGCATTTTTTTAATTGGAGCGACTGCATGATGTCATTCGTCCATTGCTGTCAATCATCTTGTGAGGAGAAGGGTCGCGGAGATGGACGCTCACTGTGTATGGACGTGCGGCTGCGTTCATCTCTGAATCAGCCTGAGAGTACTGACAGCCATTCACTGTGTTGAAGCATGTAGAGAGACAGCACGGGACTGTAGGAGAGGTAATCTATACTTTTTTTATTTATTCCTAAGAATGTGTGGGTAGGTACTGGTAGGTTTGCATTGCTTTGCCCAGGACCTACACTGCTGTTAGGATGGCCCAGATCACCTGCATCTCTTCCTGTGTGCTGCTCACATTACTACTTCTGCCTTCTATGAATGAAGAAGTGGGTTCCTTGCATTTGTGGCATAGGGGCTGATTCAGAGCTGGATGCAGCCATGCGTTGGTATGCAGTGGCCCAGTCCATCTGGTCTGCGCACTGCCCGCAGTGCGCAACCCTTCTCCATGCGACCTCATCTAGAAAGGATGCGGCCACAAGATGAATGACAGCAGCGGGCGTTGCTGGGGGCGTGATAAGCTGAACAGGGGCAGTCCGGGAGCGTTTTCGGTATGGCTGCATGCCTTGTGCTGGGTGGCCTCCAGGATGTGAGGAGATGGATGCAGATCTGGCTGCCTATGCAGAGCTCTGTGTCCATCTCTGAATCAGGTCCATACAGGTCCATCAAGTCCATATCCCAATTACACTGATGATTTTCCGGTGATGATCGTTGGCATCGATACATATTATTAATGGAGACCCTTAAATTGGGTACACACTAGCCAATACACTCTATGTGCGATATCGCCTAGTGTTTTCCCTACCCTCCCGGGTGGCCGATATAGGGGGTCATTCCGAGTTGATCGTAGCTGTGCTAAATTTAGCACAGCTACGATCAGGCATGCGGGGGAACGCCCAGCACAGGACTAGTCCGCCCCCTTCCCCCTGCAGAAATGCAAAAGCATTGCACAGCGGCGATGCTTTTGCATTTAGGGAGTAACTCCCGGCCAGCGCATCTCCTGCGGCTGGCCGGGAGAAACTCTGTGCTGCCCCTGGTGACGTCACGCAGCCTGCCGCGGCCTGCCCCCGCCTGCGTTGGCCGGACCGCGCCGCCGTCCAGCCCCCTTTTGCTCATCGACCGCCTCTGCCTGTCAATCAGGCAGAGGCAATTGCTAGGCCACGACGGCCTTCAGCCGCCTGGCATGCGCAGTTCCAACCCGATAGCTACGCTGCGATAAACTGCAGTGAGCGATCGGGTCGGAATGACCCCCATAGTGCATACACACTGAACAATATCGCTAACAATATCGTTCAGTGACGTCACCACGCTGGTGGCCCTAACATGCAGTTTTGGCCGACATAACCAAAATTGATCTGCATGAACAGACAACAATATCGTTAACGACCTGCGGGAGTGCGCCTCGTTAACGATATAGGGGTCAATTCAGCGTTGATCGTAGATGTGCAAAATCAATTACTCTGACATGCGGGGGGGGGGGGGGGGGGGCAGCTTATCGGGGTTTGTGTTACCTGTTGCAGCTCCAAGCTCCAACTCCTGACAGCTCCAACTCCACCATCACAAGACCCCTGCTGGGGATGGGGGAAGAGGGGTGGCTGTGGGTCACGGAGCTGAGTGCCGGCTACCGGGCGCCTTCGGTACATACTTTTCCTTTTAGTGTATTGTACTATTGTGAAACACTCTTAATTAAGTACCAATGCCTCGACTCTCATGGTGCTGGATCCCCACTTCCTCTTCCGGGTAACAGTGCTGATGTCAAGAGTCGAGCAAAACCTTCTGTCATAGAGATGGGATGTGTGCAAGCTCATGTAAAGAGACATCAAATTGATGTTTTCTTGTAGTGAACATAGTATCAATTATTTAGATGTTTCTATCAGCATAATGGATGGTAAAATTGTAACAACTATGGCCCTCATTCCGAGTTGTTCGCTCGTTCTTTTTCATCGCATCGCAGCGATTTTCCGCAAACTGCACATGCGCAATGTTCGCACTGCGGCTGCGCCAAGTAAATTTGCTAAGAAGTTTGGTATTTTACTCACGGCATTACAAGGTTTTTTCTTCGTTCTGGTGATCGTTGTGTGATTGACAGGAAGTAGGTGTTTCTGGGCGGAAACTGGCCGTTTTATGGGAGTGTGTGAAAAAAACGCTGCCGTTTCTGGGAAAAACGCGGGAGTGGCTGGAAAAACGGGGGAGTGTCTGGGCGAACGCTGGGTGTGTTTGTGACATCAAACCAGGAACGAAACTGACTGAACTGATCGCAGTGGTAGAGTAAGTGTCGAGCTACTCAGAAACTGCTTAGAAATTTCTATTCGCAATTTTGAGAATCTTTCGTTCGCAATTTTGCTAAGCTAAGATTCACTCCCAGTAGGCGGCGGCTTAGCGTGTGCAATGCTGCTAAAAGCAGCTTGCGAGCGAACAACTCGGAATGAGGGCCTATGTACTCAAAGATACCGGTCATAACAATCTCTTCTTAGCAAGAAGCCATCACCCCGAGCTGTGGGCCTAATTCAGAGTTGATCGCAGCAGCAGATTTGTTAGCAGTTGGGCAAAACCATGTGCACTGTAGGGAGGGAGGGGGTCAGATATAACATGTGCACTGCAGGGGGGCAGATATAACATGTGCAGAAAGAGTTCGATTTGGGTGGGGTGTGTTCAAACTGAAATCTAAATTGCAGGGTAATAATAAAGCAGCCAGTATTTACCCTGCACAGAAACAATATACTCCACCCAAATCTAACTCTCTCTGCAAATGTTATATCTGCTACACCTGCAGTGCACATGGGGGGGTCATTCCGACCCGTTCGCACACTGCTGTTTTTCTCAGTGGTGCGAACAGGTTGGTTCTGCGCATGCGTGGCGGCCGCAATGCAAAGGGGCGTCGCTGCCCAGTGACGGCTGTCGCTGGGCAACGACAAGAAAAACAAAGAAAGATTGACAGAAGGAAGGCATTCCGGGGCGTCAACTTACGTTTTCTGGGAGTGGTGAGTCCAACGCAGGCGTGTACAGGCGTTTGCAGGGCGGGTGTCTGATGTCAATTCCGGGACCGAACAGGCTGAAGACATTGCAGTGGGTGAGTACGTTGAAAGCTACTCAGAAACTGCGCAACATGTTTTTGCATAGCACGGCTGCACCAGCGTTTGCAGCCTTGGTATGCAAAAAAAACCTCCCCCATAGGCGGCGTCTAGTTGATAGCACGGGCAGCAAAAAGTTGCTACGTGCGATCAACTCGGAATGACCCCCATGGTTTTTCCCAACTGCTAACAAATTTGCTGCTGCGATCAACTCTGAATTACCCCCTATGTTCATAGTCTTCCCTACTGTGCATTCGTAAATATCCGAGAAAATTCCATCACGCACACTGGGGGTAATTCAGAGTTGATCGCAGCAGCAAATTTGTTAGCAGTTAGGCAAAACCATGGTGGTCATTCCGAGTTGTTCGCTCGCTAGCTGCTTTTAGCAGCATTGCACACGCTAGGCCGCCGCCCTCTGGGAGTGTATCTTAGCTTAGCAGAATAGCAAACGAGAGATTAGCAGAACTGCTACTAAATAATTCCCTGCAGTTTCTGAGTAGCTCCAGACCTACTCCTAGATTGCGATCACCTCAGTCCGTTTAGTTCCTGGTTTGACGTCACAAACACGCCCTGCGTTCGGCCAGCCACTCCCCCGTTTCTCCAGCCACTCCTGCGTTTTTACCTGGCACGCCTGCGTTTTTTTAGCACACTCCCTGAAAACGGCCAGTTACCTCCCAGAAACACCCACTTCCTGTCAATCACACTACGATCACTCAAGCGATGAAAAAACGTAGCTCGAGCTTGTGCAAATCACCAAAGTTTTGTGTTAAATTACTGAACGCATGTGCGCTGTGTACCATGCGCATGCGCATTTTCCTCCTAATCGCTCCGTTGCGAAAAACGGCAACGAGCGAACAACTCGGAATGACCACCCATGTGCACTGCAGGTGTGGCAGATATAACATGTGCAGGGAGAGTTAGATTTGGGTGGGTTATTTTGTTTCTGTGCAGGGTAAATACCGGCTGCTTTATTTTTACACTGCAATTTAGATTTCAGTTTGAACACACCACACCCAAATCTAACTCTCTGCACATGTTATCTCTGCCCCAACTGCAGTGCACATGGTTTTGCCCAACTGTTAACAAATTTGCTGCTGCGATCAGGTCTAAATTACCCCCACAATCTGGCAGGCGGATAAGTAGTTACCTAGCCAGTAGAAGCTGGTTTGCACTGGAGACTGGGGGGCAACGTCGCTGCTACTGCTGACCATCGCTGGTCTCCGGTGGCTATACGCTGACTCCCGGTCGGCGGTGTTGCCACTGTTTGAGTTGTGCATTTGGTGTGGCTCCCCTCTTTAGTTTCGGGCTTTGCAGCCTCACCTTCACAGCTGCCACTGGTCAGTGACGACATGTTGAATGTCAACATGCTGCATGTCGCTATTATGATCATGTTGATATAACGAATGTTGACAAAAGATACCCAAACTATCTGTATATCTATATTTGTGTTATTTCAGCAATAAGCTACACATTATTATGCATTGGCATACAAATTCTGATCTGTTTAGTTTTTACACTAGCTTGCTTGCGAGACCCCTCACATCATGACTGCCAGCTGAAAGGGAAAGCAGGCATCCTGCACCATTATCTCCCTGATGTCTGAATGGACAGTCAGTTTATTAAATTTTGCTGTTTTCCGAGTCTACATTTTATTGACTAATAAACATGTGATGTAACATATACGTCTTTAACCTTCCATCAATATGTCATTGATTTTCTTGATTACGAAAAGTGGGAATTTGGAAACTGTGTCACATGACAAACATGGTTAGGCCTTACATGATCTATTTATTGAGTACAATTATGTGACAAACAATAAGGAAGTGTAAAAACATGTTTCTTACATCCTTTTCCCACTAAAGCTCCTGCTCAAACCCAGGTTACTTAACACGGGTTGGAGCTGAGGCTTCAGCTATACTTACCATTTTCACATCACTGCTGTGACCTGGGTCGTTTCTGCTCACACAGGACGCTTGGAAATTATGTCATCTCCAAGTGCTGCTGGGCCAACCAATCAGCAGCTTTTTAGGCATGACCCAGGTCATCAATGACCCGGGTCTGCTTTTCACATTGCAGCTGACCCAGGTCGGACCCGGGAATAACCCAGGTCATGACAAGGATAGCAGACCCTGTTTGACCATTTCACGCCGAGCCTGGACCCAAGTCGCGCAGGCTTGCCCCGGTAATAACCCGGGTTCTAGCTCTGTCTGATAGGGGTGTTACCTTTGGCAAAGCACACTTATAATTCTTATCATGGAAATAAAGTATTTAGTGAGATGATTCCCGAGTGCCAACTGCTAGTTAATCCAGACTTTGGAAGAACAGTTGAAGTTTCCACTGCCTATAAAACGGTTTGGATGAGGGATCTAGTGTAACCTGGGTTAATCTTGGACCTGGAGTATAATGCCTAAGATTTATAATTTTGAGAGCTATGTTGTATACCCTTAATGTATTTGTATTGTATGCATCATATTATTTCTTGATAAAGAACATTATTGAATGTCTAGATTATTTGCTAAACCTTGCATTTCTTATAATGCAGTTCACTGCTATTAGAACAGTGGAGTGTAGGATAGGATAGCACAGGCTGGATACAAATCAGTTTCTGCTTCATTCACTTTCTATACTAAATCTGTTCTCCAAAATGTATATCAAATAAAAGCTTGTGATGCCCAGAACTGAATCCATAGCTACAGTACACCTATTTATTACACAGTGCCTCAAATAGTTCATATACTAAACAGCTGAAATGTATTACATTTGGTACAATTCCACAGCAGTGCAGGTCTCTCTTGGTTTTACTGTTTGTTCCAACATCTGATCATGGCGACTAACAAGAATCATCCATATTTGTAGATCCCTGGAGGATGATGACAGATGATGTGACTCTCTTTTGTCTCCTCCACTTGGCTCTGCGATTCTTAAACCATACCTAAGGCCACAAAAGGAAATGGTGTTACAACATAATATAACAAAACTTTTTACTCCTCTGGGATACATTTGTTTAAAAAAAAAAAATATATCTTGCTACATTTCATCTTCTAGATCAGTGGTTCCCAAACTATGTGCCGTGGAACCTCGTGTTGCCTTGGGGCGCTTGCAGGGGTGCCCAGCGTTGGCGGTCCAGGACCAATTAAAATTATTTATGGTCCATGTAATAGGCAAAACTAGTGCTTGTGGCTTAAAATCATAAATTATGTAGACACACAAAATATAACTGAACCTAAGGATGACATATAAACAATTTACTTAATTTTATATTTATTACTAAATTTCTCAATAAAGAACTTTTGGCCTAGGGGTGTAGACAAAAAAATCTGACACTGCAGTGCGTTGTGATTGAACAAAGTCTGGGAACCACTGTCCTAGATACACAAATATCGCTTAGTGGGGATAATTCCAAGTTGATCGCAGCAGGAAATTTTTTAGCAGTTGGGCAAAACCATGGCCCTCATTCCGAGTTGATCGGTCGCAAGGCGAATTTAGCAGAGTTACACACGCTAAGCCGCCGCCTACTGGGAGTGAATCTTAGCTTCTTAAAATTGCGACCGATGTATTCGCAATATTGCGATTACTAACTACTTAGCAGTTTCAGAGTAGCTCCAGACTTACTCTGCCTGTGCGATCAGTTCAGTGCTTGTCGTTCCTGGTTGACGTCACAAACACACCCAGCGTTCGCCCAGGCACTCCCACCGTTTCTCCGGCCACTCCTGCGTTTTTTCCGGAAACGGTAGCGTTTTCAGCCACACGCCCCTGAAACGCCGTGTTTCCGCCCAGTAACACCCATTTCCTGTCAATCACATTACGATCGCCGGAGCGAAGAAAAAGCCGTGAGTAAAAATACTTTCTTCATAGTAAAGTTACTTGGCGCAGTCGCAGTGCGAACTTTGCGCATGCGTACTAAGCGGATTTTCACTGCGATGCGATGAAAAAGAACGAGCGAACAACTCGGAATGAGGGCCCATGTGCACTGCAGGGGGGGCAGATATAACATTTGCAGAGAGAGTTAGATTTGGGTGGGTTATTTTGTTTCTGTGCAGGGTAAATACTGGCTGCTTTATTTTTACACTGCAATTTAGATTGCAGATTGAACACACCACACCCAAATCTATCTCTCTCTGCACATGTTATATCTGCCTCCCCTGCAGTGCACATGGTTTTGCCCAATTGCTAACTAACTTGAAGCTGCGATCAACTCAGAATTACCCCCAGTAATACTTCTGTTGCATATTTTTTTTCCTTTCAAAGGATAACTCCTGTTAGAATTGAATTTTTTCCCAAGATCACCTCAACTAGCAGAAATGCTGAGCTCCCACGCTAGGGATCCACAAATCTGAGAGATGAGCCCTACAGATCTTCTTCTGCTGGGACTGACAACAGTGAGCAGAATAAACAGTGCTGTATCAGTTTTCAACACAGTGGGTGATCAGGTCTGAACTGCACATGCGTATACACTGCAATGCGCAGGCGCGACGGTCCGCAGCGACGGGGAGCACTGGTCAGCAACGGCATGGTGCGAAAAATCTGATCGCTCCGACGAACACACGGAGATTGACAGGAAGGGGGCGTTTGTGGGCAGCAACTGACCGTTTCTAGGGAGTGTGCCGAAAAACGCAGGAGGGACCCAGCGTTTTGTGGGAGGATTCCTGACATCAGCTCCAGCCCCGATCATTGCAGCGGATGAGTAAGTCCTGGGCTGTGCAGAGACTACACAAACTGCTGTTTGTGCAGCTCTCCAGCACAAGCGTTCGCACACCTACACATATCTAATACCCTCCCCCTGTAGGCGGTGACTACCTGATTGCAGGGAAGCAAGATATGCACC
The DNA here is from genome assembly GCF_028390025.1 of Pseudophryne corroboree. NCBI lineage: Eukaryota > Metazoa > Chordata > Amphibia > Anura > Myobatrachidae > Pseudophryne > Pseudophryne corroboree. Next base: position 362,760,241 of record NC_086444.1, on the reverse strand, counting down.
CTAGCGATCAGGTCTGAATTCCCCCCAGTATTTGGCTGGACAGAACCTTAGCTCTATCCAGTCAGTAAGTTTATTAGAAACTTTACTCTGTGCCATTTGAAGATGTTCTGCTAGTTGGGTGATGGAGGTTATGGTCAATTACAGTTTAGATGAATTTAGTCATTGTAATATTTTACTAATACACTTCAAACTCATTTACTATTTAAAAATATACAACTATTACAATACAATTATTTTTTTACTAGTCACAATACAAAACAGTGTTTACAGATTACCACTATTACATTCCTCTAAACTTCTTTACTCTGTGAATGGGACAGCCTGCACATGAGGCGGGGGCTCGGTCACATTACACAAGGCTTGCCGATTTCATGTTTGAAAGAGACTGTGGCCTTTTCCTGGTAAACCATGACTCTTATGCCTAATTGCCTACCAAATATTGTGGACATTTTTTCTTGATCTGTAAATAAACTTGGGGTGGGGGGGGGGGGGGGGATTATTATATATACGTTTTTATAAATGGAAAAGGTTAATGACTATTTATCAGCCAATGATATATCTTACATTTTCTAATTTTTGCTAGAAAGATAACTGTTAAAATGACATATTTTAGATACAGTTGAGCACATAAATGTTTCATTAGATCATGTATTTCATAATAACCAAAGTACCTCTGTTGGGTATAACAGTACTAAATGTATCAGATGATGTACTGGAGTTTATATTTGTAATAAACTAACCTTTATTCACTATCTGATGTACAGCTAACCTTTATTCACACTCATGTACAGCAAACCTTTATTCACACTCATGTACAGCAAACCTTTATTCACACTCATGTACAGCAAACCTTTACTTGCTATCTGATGTACAGCTAACCTTTACTCGCACTGTCATGTACAGCAAACCTTTACTCACACTGTCATGTACAGATAGCCTTTAATCACACTCTGATGTACAACAAATCTTTACTCGCTATCTGATGTACAGCTAACCTTTACTCACACTCTGATGTACAACAAATCTTTACTCACACTCTGATGTTCAGCAAACCTTTACTCACACTCTGATGTTCAGCTAACCTTTTACCCACACTCTCATGTACAGCTAACCTTTACTCACTAACTGATGTACAGCTAACCTTTACTCACACTCTCATGTACAGCAAACCTTTACTCACACTGTCATGTACAGATAGCCTTTACTCACAATCTCAAGTACAGCAAACCTTTACTCGCTATCTGATGTACAGCAAATCTTTACTCACACTCTGATGTACAGCTAACCTTTACTCACTGATACACAGCTAACCTCTTACACTCTCATGTACTGCTAATATTTACTCACACTCTCATGCACAGCTAACCTTTACTTGCTATCTGCTGTACAGCTAACTTTTACTCACTATCTCATGTACAGCTAACCTTTACTCACAATCTCATGCACAGCTAACCTTTTCTTGCTATCTGATGCACAGCTAACATTTAATTACATTCTGATGCACAGCTAACCCTTAACTCACTATTCAGTGCACAGCTAACCTTTACTCACAGTCTGATGTATAGCAAACCTTTACTCACACTCTAATGTACAGCTAACCTTTACTCACACTCTGATGTACAGCTAACCTTTACTCACAATCTCATGCACAGCTAACCTTTTCTTGCTATCTGATGCACAGCTAACATTTCATTACATTCTGATGCACAGCTAACCCTTTACTCACTATTCAGTGCACAGCTAACCTTTACTCACAGTCTGATGTATAGCAAACCTTTACTCACACTCTAATGTACAGCTAACCTTTACTCACACTCTGATGTACAGCTAACCTTTAATTACACTCTGATGTACAACTAACCTTTACTCACACTATGCACAGCTAACATTTTACTCACACTCATGTACAGCTCATCTTTGCTCACACTCTCATGTACAGCTAATATTTACTCACAATCTCATGTACAGCTAACCTTTTACTCACACTCTCATGTACAGCTAATCTTTTACCCACACTCTCATGTACAGCTAATATTTTACTCACACTCTCATGTACAGCTAATCTTTTACCCACACTCTCATGTACAGCTAATATTTTACTCACACTCTCATGTACAGCTAATCTTTTACCCACACTCTCATGTACAGCTAATCTTTTACCCACACTCTCATGTACAGCTAATCTTTTACTCACACTCTCATGTACAGCTAATCTTTTACTTACACTCTCATGTACAGCTAATCTTTTACCCACACTCTCATGTACAGCTAATGTTTTACTCACACTCTCATGTACAGCTAATCTTTTACTCACACTCTCATGAACAGCTAATCTTTTACTCACACTCTCATGTACAGCTAATCTTTTACTCACACTCTCATGTACAGCTAATCTTTTACTTACACTCTCATGTACAGCTAATCTTTTACCCACACTCTCATGTACAGCTAATCTTTACTCACACATTCATGTACAGCAAACCTTCCAAATGTCGGTGGGACAGTCCCACTTTTCTTAGTGGTAAAATGTCATCATTAATGTCGATACTTGCAAAATGTGGACACTGCCAGATTGTTGACATCAGAAATGCTGACATTATCATAATGTCGACATTTCCACTAGGGTTACTGTAAAGGACAGACTTATAGTAAAAATGCATTTCAACAATGTTGACATTACATCAGTGTCAACTTGATGAATGTCAACATTATGAACATATCACTTGATCCATGTTGACGGGTCAATTGAATTAGGAGCGAGTTGGTCCTGTGAGCCATTTTCAAAGCAATGTATTTTGCAATTAAATTCCAAACTTGCATTTAATTTTCCCAATCAATTCCCTTTTTTTGTGCACACCTCCCTGAGCAGGTGAAAAGGTTGGGAAAATCTTTATGTTAAGAAAAAGATGTCAGAATGAAGTGAAGAATCTCGAGCAAACCCCCCATTGTTAATCATGGTCACAATAACTCCCCCTGCATCCCGAATCCTCAAAATACCAACAGTTGGCATGCCGGATAGAAGTTACTATGACTTTCTGCGACCAGGATTACGCACGCCAGTAACGCAGCCTCAACCCATAAAGACATGTCAGTTTTCAGGTGAATATACCTAGAAACCCAATAATGGGTTTAATGATGTGGGACATGACGTGAAGGTGTTGTATTGATAGGAGAGGAATTGTAAAACTTGCAGATGGAAGCTAAACGTTTTTTTCCAACTTTTTAAAACTTGTATAAAACCAGTGATAAAATCACATTAAACACTTTTTTTTCTGTACCCCACACTTACATTTGCTAAAAGACACTTGCTGGCTTTCATTTTTCCGCCATTAATAAAAAAAAGCAAAAATCTGTCATTTTACACCATTTAAGAACCTGCACTTTCCGTAAGGTCAGCTGCAAATTTTATGGGTCAGAGATGATTTCCCCACTTTTTCATGCAATTTTGCCAAGTTGCCTTTTGTAGAAAAGTCACACATCCTCGCCACGAGTCCAGCAAATCTCACATTTTGCGGGGGCACACATTGCTGTGATGTATGCAAGTTCTATGATGCAAGTTTGCTTGTGCAAACTCACAGCTAATTGAATTGACCCCTATGAATGCTAAAAAAAATTGCGATTGTTGTCATAATATATCACACTCATCAGCAAAACAATGGATTTTAACTAACCTCTGTTTGTCTACTTCACCAATCATTTATTGTTAGTTATTACGTAGTTAGTATATATGTCGTAGTCTGTCGTATGCTGAATTTAGGCAATTCATGCAATGCCTAATGCTGAAATGTGTTGCCATTTCATGAAATTCCTATTTTCAGCATGAAGCTGTGATATATAAGTTACTTTATGTTACACCTTCTTGAAATGCATTCTGCCTATTTTAGGAAATCATTTATGTTTTTCTTAAGAGCTTACAGTACCTCTACTCGTTCCTCTCTAAGATGGATCCGGCTGGCTAACTGCTCTCTAGCAATCACATCTGGATACTGGTTGTGGTGGAACGTTTCTTCCAGAGCCTGTAACTGCTCTTCTGTGAATATGGTACGGTGTCGGCGTGTCCGGCGCTGAGTGAGTGGTAAAGCAGGAAGTGCTGGTGCTCTATTATGGATGAGTTTTGCTCCATCTTCAGGGATGGTATGGGTCGGCTGAAGAGGCCAGTGTAACTGTGTTGCTGCATAAAAGCGAATGCAGAGAAAAAAGGAAGGATTTGTAAAAAAAAAGAGAAGAGAATGTAAGAGAGAGTAAATAAGGAATAGGGACTCTGCAGAAGTCACGGTTGCAGCAAAACAAAATGGTTGTAAAAAGTAAAATGGAACAAAGATAGATATACTGAGTGGTAAATGTAATAGGGTCCGGGAAGTCGGGATCCGGATTGAAAGTCGACAGTAACTAGGTCGACAATGTCTAGGTCGACCACTATTGGTCGACAGTAACTAGGTCGACAGGGTGTCTAGGTCGACAGGGTCTTTAGGTCGACATGCACCGTGTCCCCTAGCATGCCCGAAGCATGGCGAGCCATGCGAGGGGACGCGGTGCACTAATTGGGGTTCCCGGTCACTCTACGAAGAAAACGACACCAAAATAACATTAAAAACTCATGTCGACCTTTTGACCTGTCGACCTAGAACATGTCAACCTAAAGACCCTGTCGACCTAGACAACCTGTCGACCTAGTTACTGTCGACCAATAGTGGTCGACCTAGACATTGTCGACCTAGTTACTGTCGACTTTCAATACCACACCCCGGGAAGTCATCCGAGAATGGCCGTATTCTCGGATGACATCCTGGACCTCCGGCAACTCAGACCCTATTATATTTACCCCTAAAGCCTCTAAAACTGAAAAGTGGTTATGTTGTTTCATACTGATCCCGTTTCCGTAGCAACCAGATTCTGTTTATCATTTTCTAGGATACAATAGAGAAGTGATAGCTAGAATCAGATTGGTTGCTATGGGCAATGCCACCATTTTGAAATTTTTAGAAGCTTTAGTAAATCTGCCCGTTGTACACAAATGACTGTATCCACTACCTGAATGTGTAAAACTATATTTATTTTAAACACTTGTCTGTCCTGTGATTTAACTCATAGAATGACAATATCTATTGTTAAATTGCAGGTTAAAATCTGCAGCCGCAAGAAATGTGACACCATTTTGCAACACACACTAGTATCGTCTCAGAAGCTATGCAAACAGACAAGGAGGTCATTTAGGCACTGACAAATCCTTGGGTTTGTGGAGATAGATAGCAGCATCTGCGCCTATTTTTGCAAAGTAGTGACTACAACAAGAATTTATCTCCTGGAACGATATTATAGAGATGGCAGAAGAGGGCACATTTCCACAGGCGCACAGTAATGTTACTTAACAAAAGCAGTTGACTTTTGCATTAGTATGACCTGGTGGAGATCGTGTCCCATCCTTTGCTTTCCTGGGGATGCTTTTTTAAAAAGCGCATTAGAAAGGCACACTGTGCCCATTGTGACTTCCAGATTAACATTCACAAAGCAAGCCGCTATTACATTGTGCACAATATACAACTGTAATCGAAGTACTCACCAAGCCATGAAGGGTACTGTCCAGAGCAGTGGCTGGAATGGGCACAGCAGCAACAGCTACATCCTGGCACAGCTGGGTCTTTTGGAGATGTAGCCACTTGCCTGTTATGTGCCCAAGATGACCCTTGCTGACAGGTTTTAGGTTTTTGTCTTATTTTAGAAGATGGAAGAGACAAAATGCTTTCAATAGAGAAGGGACGCTGTGTCTTCTTTTTAACAATTTCCTTGCTAGGTGACATAACGAGAGTGTCCCTCTTCCCTGCTATCTCTACACCGTTCCTCTGTGATATGATTCCAGGCCTTATAAAACACCTCATCTTGTACACTAACCAAGAGACCCCTATTACCTTTAATACTTTTAGCTTCCCCTTTATACTTTGACTTTTCAGTCTTTTAAATACCTTTATTTCATCCCTCTAATGCTGCCACTTTATAACTCAAACTATTTTATGAAAAAGAAAAAAAGCTTCCATAATCCTCGGACAGAAATGCTAAACCTCAGTGAATACAATAACTGGCCCTCTAATCTCAGGGGTTTTTGTTCACTCTGAGTTGTGCATCTGAGATCTCGCTAATCCAAGCAGAGCTTGAGAAAAAAAATAAAAATCAGCTTTTTACATCTGGGGTGCCAGGCAGATTGTGTGATGGGCATTGTGTGTGGGGAAAAGGTCTGATATTAAAACTGCTTCTACACACAAAGAGGGATTACACAGAACAATTATCCCATCTCAGCTCCGCACCAAAATACCTGTACAATCCGATAGACCTGTCATATTAAATTCAATAGCAGAGAGCTAGTCTGTGTGTAGCTCATGTAGGCAACAGCCCCATAGAACCATTAGTTTTACGTGAGGTAAAAAAAACACACCATAACTTTGTTCTCTTATTTTCCCTTTGCACGTTTAAACAACTATATGAATGCTTTAATATTGCAGATATATGTGAGAGGTATGCAGCACGTGTCGCACATACCCTAACTATATATATATATATCAGACGTAAAACTAGAACTCTCGGCACAGCTACTGATAGCCATTAAGGCCATTGGTACAGCAAGAGTGCACTCTAGTTAGTTAGGGTATGTGCGACACGTGCTGCATACCTCTCACATAAATAAGAACAAAGAGCGCCTCCTAGTGCAGTAATTGGACAACACCACTTTTGTGCTGAATAAAGATGAGAGGTATGGGTCATTAGTTCGACCACACTTAGGTCGACCACTATTGGTCGACCTGCATTAGGTCGACATGGTCACTAGGGCGACATGGAAAAAGGTAGACCATGTTTTTTTTTACTTTTTTTGGTGTCGTCTTCTTCGTAAAGTGATGGGGAACCCCAATAAGTGCACCGTGTCCCCTAGCATGGCTCGCTTCGCTCGCCATGCTCCGAGCAAGTTGCCTCGCTCCTCTACCACTGTGCTCGGCACAGTTTATTATTCCCAATCGTAGTCCACGTGGATCGTAAAGTATGAAAATGTTTAAAAAAATGAAAAAATGTGGAAAACTCATGTTGACCTTTTTCCATGTAGACCTGGTACATGTCGACCTAGTGACCATGTCGCCCTAGTGACCATGCCGACCTAATGCATGTAGACCAATAGTGGTTGACCTAATGACTGTTGACCTAAGTGTTGTCGACCTAATGACCGTATCCCCTTATGAGTGAACCCGTACCATAGAGTAAACTTTTCAAAAGCTTATCTCCTGTCTTTATCTGGTCCACACAGGATCACCAACAGCATGGAGATTTTGTGCACAAGTTTTAATGGGAATCCAGTATACACATACAATATAAAACAGAATAAAAACACATAGTGTAATCCAGTTTAAAAACAATGGTATAAACAACCAAGTGAATGCCCATACATCAGAATAAAAAGAATGAACAGTTTATCTGAATGTCAGCATACGGCAAACCCAACGCGTTTCCTCCAGGAGGGAGCTGTGTGCCATCCTTCTTACTTCCTCAGGAGTAATGCATTACCTCTGAGGAAGTCTGAAGGATGGTACACAGCTCCCTCCTGGACAAAACGCGTAGCCCATGATGTACGCCATATGTCATGCACGGGCTTGGTGGGTATATAAGGTGTGTGATAGGCCATCTGCACACATATGACTCATTGCTGTTATGGGTAAAAGGGGCAATTTATCCAAGTTGCAAAAAGGGATCATTATCAGCTTTTGGGCCATAGGTGGCAGTATTTCTGAAACAGCGCAGTTTGTGAACTGTTCACGTGCTGCTGTGGTGAAGGCGTATTGTGACTGGACAAATGGCACCACTGCGTATAACCTGCGGAGCACCACGTGCCACTGGGGTAAGAGGTTAATGTCGGCTACGTAGGCGCGTGAGGGCCAACCGACATACTACAATGGAGCAGCTCACCATTAAAATGATCCTGGGGCTACCAGATGTGTGTCTAAAATTACACTTCAGCCTGTTTAGCTGCTGTCCGGGCTGCACAGGTAATATCTGAAGACTTTTTGGTCCTAAAATTCAGGACCTCTTTCAAGTATTTCAACCAATATGAGGTGCGGCACTCCAGGTCCCGCACTGGATTACTGAGATTGCACTGGGTGTACACTATATAGGTAAACCATTGTATGTATCTGTCCTGATGAAAATGCCTTAGTACAGTGGTTTCCAAACTTTTTTGAATCCCGGCGCCCTAGATTATCAGAATTTGTTTCATGGCACCCCATGGCCAAAAATTTCTTATTGAGAAATTTAGAAAGAAATATTACATTAAGTAGATCGCGCTTATATGTCATCCTTAGGGTCAGTTGTGTGGTGAGGGACAAGATTTGCTTCTGTTTGGCCACATATTTTATGACTGGCAGCCACCCGCACTGGTTTTGCCTATTATATTGACCATGAATAATTTGAATTGGTCCTGGACCACCAACCCAGGGCACCCCTGCAAGTGTCCCGAGGCACCCCAGGGAGCCACGGCACACAGTTTGGGAACCTCTGCCTTAGTAAATGGAACTGAAACCTGATATTACCTGCTGCTTCTGACTTTGTTCCTTTATGCTTGGAGTGTCGCACCTCACGACCTATACGTTATATCTGTGAAGGCAACCAGTTAAGTATCTATGCCACCCTTGGGAGTGCCGCTTCTTGAATTTCTATATAAATATATCAATCAACGCTGCAACATAGAAAGCTGTCCCCGGGTGGAGCCATTATGCGCCATTACAGAGACAAGCCAGCAACAAAACGGGGTGTTTGTGGTTGCACACACACAGCTGAGACCAGGAGGCGCTGAGGTGCGGTTTGAGAGTCAGAGAAAGTGGGGGTAATTCAATTGTCTCTCCACGTGGACGCCACTAGATGGCGCCCAATGGAGCAATTCAATTGTTGTTCCGTTCAGGCACACTGAGCTGTGGGGAGACACATTTCAGATCGCAGTCTGCTGTGTTGGCAAGCTGAAATGTGAGAAAAGTGACTAATTTGAGCGCCCAATTTACATTTTTCGCAATTGCGCCCATTAGTTTAGTCGGGTTTAGATACTTTATGTGGCTAAACTAGACACTAATGGACGTGATCGGCGTGACATCTGGCATTGACTGAATATCTCCCTTACGATCTCCTGACACTTTAGACAGGAGATCGGGCGGCGATATCAATTGAATTCCCCCCAGTGTGTTAGCACTGGCAGCCGCAGCTGAGGTCCGCGGAGGCTGTGAATGAGTAAAAGAGCTGTACAAGGGAGATGTCCCTGCCGTGCTACTGAGAATTGTTTAGAACCTATTTAGAACTGTTTGAAAGCCACTGATAACTGTTAAATAACTACTGAGAGTGTATATAAGAGATACTGTGTATTACTGAAAGATGCTGGAAATTACAGAGATCTACTATATTTCAAGTATTGTGTAATCCTGCCTTGTGCAAGAGACTGAGTTTGTGCGAAATTGAGGTATGTGCAGAGCAGGCCCTAACCAATATGATGCCCTAGGCAAGATTTTGCCTGGTGCCCCCTAGCACCACCACTGGTTCCGCCTCTGACCTTGCACCTCTTTCCCAGCACCCTCACCCCTCACCCATAGCAGTCCTTATTTTGGTGTTTGTACCCCCTATATTTTAAATAGGAACAGTTCGCACATTTGGCGCTCAGCCCCAAAAGGGGTGTATTTTTGCTGTCAAGGGGCATGGCCACACAATAGTAACCCCAATTCCAATTATGCCACACAGTACTGCAACTTTATTCACATTTGATCATGCGATAGTGTCCATAATTCATATTACATCCCACAGTAGAAATACTTTACCTTCTAAAAGTTACACCTCACAGTAGAGCCCCTTATTCACATTACATCACACTGAATTGCTCCTTATTCACATTACACCACATCCTATTGCTCTTTATTCACATTAGACGACACAGTAGTGCCCTTTCTATATGCAACGCCACACAGTAGAGCACCTTATACACATAATGCCACAGAGTAACGCCCCTTACACATATGAGACATTATTAATGTCCTTATAAACATAATGCGCCTTACACATTATGACAACCTTTATAAATGCCCTTTTACACATAATGACACACATAGTGCCCCCTACACATTTGATGCACATTACTAGTGCCCCTATACATATAAAAACACACATACAGTAGTACCCTGTTACACATATGCTGCACATTATTAATGCCCTTATACACATAATAACACACATAGTGCCCCTTACACATATGTTGCACATTATTAATGCATGTTTACATGACACACATAATGGTGGTCATTCCGAGTTGTTCGCTCGCAAGCTGCTTTTAGCAGCATTGCACACGCTAAGCCGCCGCCTACTGGGAGTGAATCTTAGCTTAGCAAAATTGCGAACGAAAGATTCTCAAAATTGCGAATAGAAATTTCTTAGCAGTTTCTGAGTAGCTCGGGACTTACTCGGCACCTGCGATCAGTTCAGTCAGTTTCGTTCCTGGTTTGACGTCACAAACACACCCAGCGTTCGCCCAGACACTCCCCCGTTTCTTCAGACACTCCCGCGTTTTTCCCAGAAACGGCAGCGTTTTTTTAAACACACCCATAAAACGGCCAGTTTCCGCCCAGAAACACCCACTTCCTGTCAATCACACTACGATCACCAGAACGAAGAAAAAACCTCGTAATGCCGTGAGTAAAATACCAAACTTCTTAGCAAATTTACTTGGCGCAGTCGCAGTGCGAACATTGCGCATGCGCAATTAGCGGAAAATCGCTGCGATGCGAAGAAAATTACCGAGCGAACAACTCGGAATGAGGGCCATAATGCTCCTTACACATATTCCGGACACTACTGCACAACCAACCCACCCACACACAGCACTCACACTGCCACTAACACTGTGACCTCTGCCTCTGCTTGGATACAGATGTGTCCTCATAAATCTTGCCTCAATGCTAACATCGGGCACCTTTTTTATGAAAATGCATCTTATTTGCATTGCTATGTGGCTAGGATGCACAAGCAGCTTCTGCTGATTAAAATGATATGCGGCATGCCTATATACTGTGTGAGACTGTGGCTGTATCTGCATATGAAATGCTACACGCAGAATATAGGCATGCCGCATATCATTTTAAACAGCAGAAGCTGCTGATGCCCCATGGCATATCAAATGCCCTAGGCAATTGCCTAGTTTGCCTATGCCTATGGCCGGCTCTGGGTATGTGCCTTGTTTGAGCTACTAGTGCAACAGTGCCTGAGTTTACTAGTATAAAGTACGGCAGCCATTTTTGGTAAATACTAAGGTGTCTATTCATGAAGCAGTGAAGAGAGTGGAGAAGTGAGCCTGTGGAGACGTTGCCCATGGCAACCAATCAGCTGCTCCGTACAATTGTATAGTATGCAAATTATACGTTACTTCAATTCTGATTGGTTCTCGTGGTCAACTTCTTCACTGATTCACTTCTACATGCTTTTCACTGCTTTATAAATAGACCCTAAGTACTTTGGGACAGAGTATTACAGTCAGGATGCCCCAGGTCAGAATACCGACACCGACATCCCAAATGCCTAAAATCCCAACAGGCGCACTTAACTAATCTAACCCTCAACCTCCACAGCCTAACCCTAGCCTTCCCCTCCCCAGCACACTTACATTCAGGATTCCGCCGTAGGCGTTCTGACAGGTGTCCGGATTCCGACACCGGTATTCTGAAAGCTGGGATTCAAACTACATCCCGTCTTTTCATGTACCAGTGAAAAGCCTTTTATCATTTATTACAGAGCTTTTCACAGCTTCCTCCTATTCAAAGAAGGGCTTTCAGTGGAGAAATCTCAGATTTCTCCAGCAGTGCTCCAATCAATGTAGAATTAGTTTCCAGTGAGTCATAGAACCACGGAGAGCTTTGATTTTCATTTTCCTTCTAAAACAAATTTGCCATCTCAGGATGGCAGAAAGAGGCTCCTGTCTGGAGTAGAGCAAAGAAGACTGCAGTCTCTCTGCCTTTCCCCTGTTCTCTCCACCCCCTTCTCCGTCACTTGCAAATCAGAGGTGCCCCAGTGCAAAAAAAAATTGTGTTCCACCACCACCACTTTAAACTTTATGTGGCGGCCGGTCACCTATAAAATTATGCAGACTGCCCACTACCAGCTCGCTCTGCTCCCAACCCTGCCACCGCTATATACAGAATTAGTGAGGTGTTCCGACATATATGCTGGGTCACCTCTGTTTGCTGACTGCCCACTCCCCTCATGGCTAATTCACTCCTCAAAAGCCCCCTCCACCCTACCCCCGCGACCTGTGAGGTGAACTGGCACATTTGTAGAAATTACCTGGGTTACACAGATGACCACAGGAGAAGACAGGATCACTTAAGTCCTCGCTGTTGGATTGATTTGCCGGAAAGACAAGTAGCATGATTGGCTACTCAATAATGCTATATATATCTCAACTAACTGATGCGCTATATAGTGAAAAAGTAACAATTCTCTTTTCACATTCTTTATGAATAGAGCCCTTATAGTGTGTACGGGAGTGGTAATCGGATGGAAGCCAGGTTGCGGAAGAATTGCCCACTTTTCCGGTACCCCTGGAGACTCTCCCCCTAATTCTGGAGTCTCCCAGAGGTGTGTTTAAAGTATGTTCTTTTATATATGTGGTGTGGGCCTCTGTCTGTTCAACTGTATCCATGAAGATGACACCTGTAATGGCGGGTGTGCATTTCTACTAAGCTAGGTACATGGTTCAAGCACTGGAGAACCATCTTGTGTAGATCATTTGAGAACATTTTATGTGAGCCCTATCCTTCACAAGTTTAAGTAATACAACAATTATATAGCAAATAGACATGCATACCGACAGTCGGGATCCCGGCGGTCACAATACAGATGCTGGGATCCAGATGGGGGCACCATACCGCCGCCGGTATACCGGTGAGGTAGGTGGTTCACCCTCTATGGGTGTCCTGTCAAAGTCAGAAAAATATCACGCTGCACATTGCCATATATGCACCTCATGCGTGTGCCCGCTGCACGGGCATGAGCTCTCCCGTGCGTGCGTATACTCACAGTCGCGTGCACTCGCAGGCGCACGGTATGCGCATTTACGGTAGAGTTTGTGCGCGTCTAGCGGGCGACTCAATCGTTACATATTTTAGTCATATAATGTATTTTGTAGATTATGGTCCTGTTGATAGAATCTGAAAGTTTAGTTAATGTAGCATGTTCAGAGACAAAGAGATCCCTCTTTGTTTGATACGAAGGGTCAGACAGGGGTTACACAGTGGTGTTTAGTATCCATCGGAAAGGTATATAATTAGCAATATTCCGGTGTTGGTTAGAAACGGATTAATCGCTCGTGCGTATAGTTATGACTATAAGAAGTTTATGGACATTTACTATATTTGCAGTTTATTACCCATGCGGCGGGAAACCTGAGTTTCCCTCCCACTTGAGCAGTTTGAAATAGTCACAGCCCACCTGTATGAACCAACCTATGACCTTTTGTTATAATGCGGAGACGGATTCCTGTGTCCAATGAACAATAAGAATATAGGGACCATTGTACTGTACTGTGTGTAAGTGTATATAAAGACAAGCCGACCTGGGCCAGCTCCCATTCTACTCTTCTCAACAGTTCTCATCACTGATAATCGGGAGCTGGATATCCAGGAAGGCGCATGCGATTGTTTCCCCTTGTGCGTAAGTTCTCTGCAGCCATTTTACCTCCTATTTGTTGCAAGCCATTCTCTCTCTCCTTCCCCTTTAAATGTAATTGTGTTGCTATTGTATTTTAACGTGTAGTAATTCTGTTAGATATTTATGTTAGCCTGGTGTCACGATCCGGGTATCTGGACGCCATTACTTACCCTTCAGATGCCTCCTAAGGCTGGCTCAGCGTTCCAGGACCGGATCCCGCTGTTCCTGAGTTTCCACATGCAGAATGTCAGAGTGGTGATTTCATCAGCCGCGGCCTCCGCTGTGCCCGCGTGGTTAAATGTGCGCTTGTCAGTCTGGCGTCTCCTGTCTCCTGTGGCCGGCGTCGCCATTACTGTTTCAATTCTCACATGGATTACAAACCAAACTTCCCTCCAAGTGTCTGCATGGGCGCAGCCATCTTGGATTTTGTCATCTGATTATTTCCACCAATCTGCTGTCTGTATTGTTGATTTGCATAATTGCCTAGCCAACCCCTTCCTTGCTGCAGGTATAAGTATGCTGTGCCTGAGCAAGGAAGGCGTCAGTGCTTTGGTTGTCTAACCTAGTTCCAGTTTGTCTCTCTCCTGTGGTTGTCTTCCAGGTTCCAGCTCCTGTCTCCAGACTTCTGCTATAGAGACCCGCACCAGCATTCCATCTGCGGTGTAGCCTGACTCTCCGATCCATTCTGGACTCACCTGTTTCCAGCTACAACAATCACCTGCTTCCAGCCCAGCTTCCAGCAGTGTACAGCTTCTCTTAAAGGGCCGGTGTCCTTTTCTGCAGTTTACCACTCTCCACCGGTATTATTATTTCACCGCTCTCAAACTCCAAACTTCATTATTATTTCACCGCTCTCAAACAATCACCTGCTTCCAGCCCAGCTTCCAGCAGTGTATAGCTTCTCTTAAAGGGCCGGTGTCCTTTTCTGCAGTTTACCACTCTCCACCGGTATTATTATTTCACCGCTCTCAAACTCCAAACTTCATTATTATTTCATCGCTCTCAAGTTCGTTTATTATTTAACTGGTTCCAGCCAGTATCCACTCCGTACCAACAACAGTCTGGTTCCAGCCAGTATCCACAGCAGCCGTTTTACCTTCAGCAGCCCAGCCTTTCCTGGAACATCAGCTGGTACGATCCTGGGTTCTCTCCATTGCTACAGTCAGGCCTGGTAAGGACTTTCCAACTAGAAGATTATAAGAACTGTCTCACTCTACCAGTGCCTGTGGCCCTTGCCACCCTGTAGTACCCAGGAATTGTATTTATCCTCTGTTGACTTTTATGTTTCCTTTTACTGCTGCTGTGTTACGGAGTTTGTCATAATAAACATCATTGACTTTTATCCTGGTTGTCGTGGTCACGCCTTCGGGCAGTTATTCTACATGTTACTTACATGTCTAGGGGTCTGATACAACCTCCCAGGTTCCGTTACATCTCAGCCCCTACAACTGAGGCTGCCTCCCGTCAGCTCAGGCCCTCAGTTGTGACAGTAAGCACTGACCTAATGAATCCAGCCGGAGACCAGGATCAAGCGGCCAGACCGATCCAAGAACTGGCAGCCCGACTTGAACATCAGGAGGCTGCACAGGGCCACATCATCCGCTGTCTCCAGGATCTCTCTACACGGCTGGATGGGATTCAAACGACCCTCCGTGGACCTGGCACGTCCGGTGCGTCCACTACAGTAACACCAGCTGTAACCCCACCCACCTTACCCATTTCCAGTCCACATCTTCATCTTCCAACGCCAGCAAAATTTGATGGATCTCCAAGGTTCTGCAGGGGATTTCTCAATCAATGTGAAATCCACTTTGAGCTTCTACCTGCCAATTTCTTCAGTGACCGTACCAAAATTGCCTATATCATCTCCCTTCTCAGTGGCTCAGCCCTTGACTGGGCATCACCTTTATGGGAGAAGTCTGATCCCCTGCTATCCTCCTATACTGACTTTGTAGCTACATTCAGGCGCATCTTCGACGAGCCAGGCCGGATAACATCTGCTTCATCTGAGATTCTCCGTTTACGCCAGGGAACACGTACTGTGGGACAGTATCTTATACAGTTTAAAATCCTGGCATCCGAACTGGCATGGAACGACGAGGCCCTGTATGCTGCATTCTGGCATGGCTTATCAGAACGCATCAAGGATGAGTTAGCTACCAGAGACTTGCCCTCTAAGTTGGATGAGCTAATTTCTCTTTGCACGAAGGTTGATCTACGTTTCAGAGAGAGAGCAACCGAGCGAGGAAGATCATCTACTCCTAAATCTTCTGCTCCTCCTCCTCGTCAACCATCTCCATCCAAGGATGAGCCTATGCAAATTAGTTGTTCCCGTCTATCTCCCGCTGAGCGCCGAAGATGTCTCTCTGAGTCTCTCTGTCTCTACTGTGCAGCTCCGTCGCACACTATCAATGCCTGTCCCAAACGTCCGGGAAACTCCAGATCCTAGCTCGCCAAGGAGAGGGCCGGCTAGGAGTAATGATCTCCTCTCCATCTCCTCATGACTGTAACCTCCCAGTGTCGCTCCAAATTGCTCAACGTTACAGGAACGTCATTGCCCTCCTTGATTCCGGAGCAGCTGGGAATTTCATAACCGAAGCTTATGTTAAACGGTGGTCCCTACCCACCGAGAGACTGTCCTCGTCCATCTCTTTGACTGCCGTGGATGGCAGCAAGATTTTTGATGCAGTCATTTCCTTAAGGACTCTTCCAGTTCGTCTGAGAGTGGGAGTTCTTCATTCTGAGTATATTTATTTTTTAGTGATTCCAAGAGCCACACATCCAGTGGTTTTAGGCCTTCCATGGCTCCGTCTCCACAACCCATCAATTGACTGGACGACTACGCAAATACTGGCATGGGGTCCCTCCTGTGCTGAGACTTGTTTGGCCAAAGTTCTTCCTGTTTGTTCTTCCTTCCCCAGGTCATCTGATGTTCCGCCTCCTCCATATCAAGACTTCACGGACGTGTTCAGTAAAGCCTCTGCTGATATCCTTCCTCCTCATAGAGAATGGGACTGCCCAATCGACCTCATTCCAGGGAAGGTTCCACCGCGAGGCCGAACTTATCCGTTGTCTCTGCCTGAGACACACTCCATGGAAGAGTACATCAAAGAGAACCTGGCGAAGGGTTTCATCCGACCATCTTCTTCTCCAGCCGGCGCAGGCTTCTTCTTCGTTAAGAAGAAAGACGGTGGTCTGCGTCCGTGCATCGACTACAGAGGTCTGAATGACATTACCGTCAAGAACCGATACCCTTTACCCCTGATTACCGAGCTCTTTGATAGAGTTAGTGGTGCAACTATTTTCACAAAGCTGGACTTGAGGGGTGCCTACAATCTCATCCGAATCCGTGAGGGTGACGAGTGGAAGACCGCCTTTAACACCCGTGACGGACATTATGAGTACCTCGTCATGCCCTTCGGATTGAGCAACGCTCCAGCAGTCTTCCAGCACTTCGTGAATGAGATTTTCAGGGACATCTTGTACCGCCATGTCGTGGTTTATCTAGACGACATCCTCATCTTTGCTAATAATCTCGAAGATCATCGTTTCTGGGTAAAAGAGGTTCTTTCCCGTCTCCGTGTCAATCACCTCTATTGTAAATTGGAGAAGTGTGTGTTTGAAGTTAAAACCATTCCGTTTCTAGGTTACATTGTGTCCGGTTCCGGACTAGAGATGGATCCTGAGAAACTCCAAGCAATCCAGAATTGGCCTATACCCTTAAGCCTCAAAGGGGTCCAGAGGTTCTTAGGGTTCGCCAATTATTATAGAAAATTTATACGAGACTTTTCCACCATCGTGGCGCCTATCACTGCATTAACCAAGAAAGGTGCTAATCCGTCCAAGTGGTCCGAGGAAGCTACACAGGCCTTTCACCTTCTGAAGCAACGGTTCATCTCTGCACCAGTTCTGAAACAGCCCGACACCGACTCTCCTTTTATCTTAGAGGTAGATGCCTCCTCCGTTGGAGTAGGAGCAGTGTTATCCCAGAGGGCCAAAGATGGACATCTACATCCTTGCAGTTTCTTCTCCCGGAAGTTCTCCCCAGCTGAGCGCAACTATGCCATTGGCGATCAGGAGTTGCTAGCCATCAAGCTCTCTCTGGAGGAGTGGAGATACCTGTTGGAGGGAGCTTCCCACTCAATCACCATACTTACCGACCACAAAAATCTTTTATATCTCAAAGGCGCACAATGTCTGAATCCTCGTCAGGCCAGATGGGCACTTTTCTTCTCTAAGTTTGACTTTAAACTCCAGTTCTGTCCGGGTTCTCAGAATCGTAAGGCCGATGCCCTTTCCCGCTCATGGGAGCAAGAAAATGAGTCCGAGTCTGCAGACAAGCATCCTATTATTAATCCGTTGGCATTCTCCACGGTAGGGATGGACTCTACGCCTCCACCAGGAAAAAGTTTTGTTAAGCCAGTTCTAAGGAAGAAGCTCATGCATTGGGCCCATGCTTCCCGTTTTGCTGGACATACAGGCATTCAGAAAACCCTTGAATTTATTTCTAGGTCCTACTGGTGGCCAACTCTGAAGAAGGACGTTATGGAATTTATTGCCTCCTGCCCAAAGTGTGCCCAACACAAAGTCTCCCGCCAGTCGCCTGCGGGGCAACTGGTTCCATTATCTGTTCCCCGTCGACCTTGGACCCATTTGTCGATGGACTTTGTTTCCGATCTACCTATCTGCAACAAGTTTAATACCATCTGGGTGGTAGTTGACTGGTTCACCAAGATGGCACATTTCATCCCTCTCACCGGTCTTCCGTCAGCTTCCAAGTTGGCTCAAGTGTTTATACAAGAGATCTTCCGACTTCACGGTCTTCCTGAAGAGATCATCTCGGATCGTGGAGTACAATTTGTAGCCAAATTTTGGCGAAGTTTGTGTCAAGCCCTCCAAGTCAAGTTAAAGTTTTCCACGGCTTACCATCCTCAGACCAATGGTCAAACCGAGAGGGTGAATCAGGACTTGGAGGCCTTCCTCCGTATATATGTGTCTTCCTCTCAAGATGACTGGGTTCAACTCCTTCCTTGGGCCGAGTTCAGCCACAACAATCAATACCATTCCTCATCTTCTTCTACACCATTCTTCATTAATTATGGATTCCACCCTAAAGTCCCAGAATTCCAACCGCTTCCCGCAACTTCTGTTCCAGCAGTGGATGTCACCTTGCGTCAGTTTTCAAATAACTGGAGGAACGTCCGCGCAGCCCTGCTTAAAGCCTCATTCAGGTATAAGAAGTTTGCCGATAGGAAGCGTAGAGCGGTTCCTGCTCTCAAGGTGGGTGATCGTGTGTGGCTGTCCACGAAGAATTTGAGGTTGAGAGTTCCCAGCATGAAATTTGCACCTCGCTACATCGGACCCTTCAAGATTGAACAAGTCATCAATCCTGTTGCCTACAGGTTACAGTTACCATCCTTCTTGAAAATACCCAGGACATTTCATGTTTCTTTGTTGAAACCGCTGATCCTGAATCGGTTTCATTCCGCACTTCCTCCAGCTCCCAAAGTTCAGACTCAACGGGGAGTCGAGTACGAGGTGGCCAAGATTTTGGACTCACGTTTCCGTTACAGTCAGTTACAATACCTCATTGACTGGAAGGGCTATGGTCCTGAAGAACGCTCTTGGACCAATGCCTCAGACGTCCATGCTCCTGCCTTGGTCCGAAATTTCCACGCAAAGTTTCCTTTAAAGCCTAAGAAGTGTCCTGGGGCCACTCCTAAAGGGGGGGGTGCTGTCACGATCCGGGTATCTGGACGCCATTACTTACCCTTCAGATGCCTCCTAAGGCTGGCTCAGCGTTCCAGGACCGGATCCCGCTGTTCCTGAGTTTCCACATGCAGAATGTCAGAGTGGTGATTTCATCAGCCGCGGCCTCCGCTGTGCCCGCGTGGTTAAATGTGCGCTTGTCAGTCTGGCGTCTCCTGTCTCCTGTGGCCGGCGTCGCCATTACTGTTTCAATTCTCACATGGATTACAAACCAAACTTCCCTCCAAGTGTCTGCATGGGCGCAGCCATCTTGGATTTTGTCATCTGATTATTTCCACCAATCTGCTGTCTGTATTGTTGATTTGCATAATTGCCTAGCCAACCCCTTCCTTGCTGCAGGTATAAGTATGCTGTGCCTGAGCAAGGAAGGCGTCAGTGCTTTGGTTGTCTAACCTAGTTCCAGTTTGTCTCTCTCCTGTGGTTGTCTTCCAGGTTCCAGCTCCTGTCTCCAGACTTCTGCTATAGAGACCCGCACCAGCATTCCATCTGCGGTGTAGCCTGACTCTCCGATCCATTCTGGACTCACCTGTTTCCAGCTACAACAATCACCTGCTTCCAGCCCAGCTTCCAGCAGTGTACAGCTTCTCTTAAAGGGCCGGTGTCCTTTTCTGCAGTTTACCACTCTCCACCGGTATTATTATTTCACCGCTCTCAAACTCCAAACTTCATTATTATTTCACCGCTCTCAAACAATCACCTGCTTCCAGCCCAGCTTCCAGCAGTGTATAGCTTCTCTTAAAGGGCCGGTGTCCTTTTCTGCAGTTTACCACTCTCCACCGGTATTATTATTTCACCGCTCTCAAACTCCAAACTTCATTATTATTTCATCGCTCTCAAGTTCGTTTATTATTTAACTGGTTCCAGCCAGTATCCACTCCGTACCAACAACAGTCTGGTTCCAGCCAGTATCCACAGCAGCCGTTTTACCTTCAGCAGCCCAGCCTTTCCTGGAACATCAGCTGGTACGATCCTGGGTTCTCTATTGCTACAGTCAGGCCTGGTAAGGACTTTCCAACTAGAAGATTATAAGAACTGTCTCACTCTACCAGTGCCTGTGGCCCTTGCCACCCTGTAGTACCCAGGAATTGTATTTATCCTCTGTTGACTTTTATGTTTCCTTTTACTGCTGCTGTGTTACGGAGTTTGTCATAATAAACATCATTGACTTTTATCCTGGTTGTCGTGGTCACGCCTTCGGGCAGTTATTCTACATGTTACTTACATGTCTAGGGGTCTGATACAACCTCCCAGGTTCCGTTACATCTCAGCCCCTACAACTGAGGCTGCCACCCGTCAGCTCAGGCCCTCAGTTGTGACACCTGGTAGTGTATAAACTGTACTGTATATTCTTTTGCAATTGAACGTTCATTCTCTCTCTTAAAGGTGTTAGAACCTTAGACCGGTATTTGAGCGTTTATTATATTTCTAAGGGTTCTCTGAGCGTCACAGTCGCTCATATACATTGCGTTGCATCTACACATTATCACTGCATAAAGGTTTACAGTATAAGTACATTCTTTAAGGTATAGTTATTAAGGTTTAATTCTGTGAGCGTCAGCGCCGCTTGTGATCTCCTCGTGGTCTCGAGCGTCCGCTACGCTGGTAGCGTATCATTACGGTAATCGGCAGCCTATGGTGTGCTTGATACCAACAGCGTATTCTCGCGAACGTTTGTGTCGCTCGAGCGGCTCGCTCCCGATACAGCGTCCGCTACGCTAAGGGCGTACCCTTACGGTACCTCGTGCGCCAATTGCGTACTGTGTCTCTTAACCTTTTATAGTGTTTAACATAGGGTAAATCTGTAGGCTTTATCAGTCCACAACACCCATAGAGGGAGAATAGAACCTGTGGCGAGCACAGCAAGTCAGCAAGTGGCTTAGTTGCCATCACCTCCCTGCCGGCATCCCAACGCTCGGGATGCCGATGTCGGGATAGTGACATTCGGCATCCCAGGTGGTGGTTTTTCATACCGATCCCTTATTAAAGGACAGGAAGGCATGGCTGAGATAGTAGTAGTAGTAATAATAATAATAATAAATATTTCTTCATTGTACAGGTTACATCTCAGGCAACATGTTTCAAAGTTAATCACTTGGTAAAGAGATGCGTAAATCCACACATTCCACAGTTTACCAGGAGATATCCGCTAGCCCATGAGCTGTAGGCAGACCATGCATGCTCAGGAACTGTTTCCTGCCCCTGCATATGGTTCCTGTAACAGTCAGGCAATACTTAGGACCAGATTTGTCAAGCCTAGCACGGTGATAAAGTACCAACCAATCAGCTCCTTACTATCACTTTTCAAACACAGCTGTAATATGGCAGTTAGGATCCGATTGGTTGGTACTTTATCACCCTGTCATTTATCACTCTCCAAGGCTTGATAAATGGGGGCCTTCATTTCTTATGGTAGCAATAAGAGGCTATAAGAAATTCTAGTTAACAGGAATAATTGCTGGCTCATTGTAAATATGTCCCTAAATCATTGACTGAACCAGGTCACTTGGAAAAATGCACTACGAGAGTTAAGTGAAACGTATGTCCTGGTCCTCTGATTAATTATTGTAAGTTAGTCCTACATGATCTCTGTCTAAGCTAAATAGACACACTTATCACCATAATATGAGTGATTAGGTCATTTCTATACTTCAATATGCCCTTTCTGAGGCACCCTATTATCTATTTAGGAAGGATTCACTCATACAAGAAACAACTAATGTTCCTTTTAGTGTACCAGACTCATGTTAGATGTATAGTTTGTTATTATTGTGCCATTTGAAGTTTGTAAACCATTTCTTCCAGCAGTAAAAAAAGAATATTCCTGAGGAGTTAATCACAAGCAGCAAATCGTAGGTGAGCAGAGATCACACCCACTTAGAGATTTCAGTGCTGGAAAATAGAACAAATGTCTCTGCCTTTGTATAAGGAATTACCGGATTTAGAAGCAGATCTATCAAAGGGATTTCGGTTATCTCAGGGTGATAAAAGCTAGAAGGAGGGAGCAGGATTAAGCTAGGAGCTGTTTACTTTGATAAGATAATTGTAATATTTCAACAAAACAAGAATGATGTGACGCCATTTAATGTGTCAGGAACATATGTGTAAACCTTGCCAAATACTAATGTGTTCTATTATTTCACCAAACAATTTAGGGTTTAGGGGATTATTCAGGTTGCATCGATGCGAACGCAATAACCCCATCGGCAACGGCAGTGCGCATGCACGGGTACTGTCCTGCGTGTATGTGGCCACCAAATGCGTTTGGCTCGCAGTGGGTGTGAACGCCAATGCCTGATTGTCAGGCAGAGGCGTTCGCGGGGCGGGCGGCGGCGAGAGACCGCTGCGGGGGGGTGCTGCATGTGGAAAACGGGGGAGGGGCGGCGGCATTTTTTGGGTAGCTGCGTGACATCACATGCATCCACTCCGTTCTAAAATATGCCGGCGGATCTCCTGCATACGGGGTCGTCCACAGTTGCTGCGACTGCAATTATATTGTGGCTGCAACCGCTGGGCAGGCCATTCTGCATGCTGGGTGGCCTTGCCCTGCGATGGGCGGCCCACAGCATGCAAAAAAAAAAAAGGATTGAAGATTCTGCTTTTTAGCAGCATCTGTAATCCGTACTGAATAGCCCCCTTAGTCCCTTTTCATCTGTTTATAAATATTGTCTAATACAAAGGTTTTGTGGTATAGTCTTCCAAACAGCTCCTGATGGTGTAGAATAGGGAAAAGGAAACGGACTGCACATTTATACTGCTTTAACATCGCAAAACCGGGTCCGACTCGGGATTTTGAACCCGGGTCAGACCCTTTCACACTGCACTTTCTACCCGGGTTATTCTAAGGGTTGGCCCCTTTCACACTTAACTCGGGTCACCCATGTAAACACTATGGATGTCATTAAAATTGACTTTTCTGGCTCACAAAGATGAGGTGTCAAAAGGAAACAAAAGAAGACAAAGGAACAATCAATCAGAGCCTTTTGAGTCCCGGGTTGAATTACCTGGGTCAGGCGCTTTCACACAGCACATCCAACGCATCAGAACAACACTACGGACCTGATTCAGGTTGTATTGCAGATTCTGCCTTTTAGCAGACTCTGCAATCGTTTGTATCTCATGCTGACTGTTCCACCCAGTGGCTGCGACCGCAATTAAATTGCAGTCGCAGCAACTGTGGACGACCTCCTGCTTTCGCAGCCTGGCTGCGAAGGCAGGCACGCCACCGCCATTAATTTCTTCGGAGTGGCTGCATGTGACGTCACATAGCTGCCCATGAAAACTGTGCCGCCCCGCCCCTTTTTGTTACGTCCCACACCCACAGTGCTTCATCGCCGTCTCGCAAACGCCTCTGCCTGTCAATCAGGCAGAGGCATTCACAGCCAATTTGTCCCAAGCGCTGGGCGCGCACGCGCAGGACGCAACCTGCACGTGCACATTGGCGCTGGCAAAAGATAATTGCAGTCGCATCGCGACCTGAATGACCTCATATGTCGCTGACAATGCGTGCCTCCCCGCATCATCAGTAACACTGCCTGTTGGACATGCATGCAGCTCCATCTAGCTAGTGAGGGCAATGCTGCCAAATGCAGCGCGGCCCTGCTAATGTGAACCCAGCTTTAGACTCATTTGCTTTAGGGTCATAATAAACACATATGGATGTAATATTTATGTATTTGCTGGCCTGCAGGACAACCCTTACACTTGCATATTTTAACTGGAATGTAAAAAAAAAACATCAGTAGCAAAAAATAAGAAAGTGCAAGAAAGGGAAATAGAATAACAAATACAAGGAACAGGTGTAAGATCAAATATATGAAAATGATGTAACATTATAACAATCTGATGAGCATTACATGCATCCAATCTAATATGAATCTGATCTATTATTCACCTTTGTAGTAGTTATAAATAACAGCCCGGTAACTAGGCGGCAGCATGTCCTGTGCAGGATCTTTCATGCTCCCAGTGCTGCAACGTTGTCTGCACACTACCTGTATATCCTTGACACTGCCGGACTCAGTTACAGTCCCCAGCACTCCACACAGCGGGTACTCAGTGGCCGTCTTTCGGAACCACAACGTTGCTTGCCCAGCCTCTTCTCTCAGACCTGTAGCACCTCACCCCTGCTCTCGAGCTACAGTAATCTGCGTTTCTTAGCTCACACTGCGCATGTCCACCAGTCAACAAGTCTTTCACTTGCCTAAATGCCACTCCTGTGCTCCACAACACCATCAATTTCACAAACCAGATCTTCACCAACAACAGCCGTCTTTCTCTAATAGCTATTTCTGGTTACCAGTACTTGGGGATCCGATCAATTTGTGGGCTGTCAGGATACCGGCAGTCTGGATACCGGCAGTCAGGAAATCTTGCCAGCCAACAATGCCGCCAGCCAGAATCCTGGCAAAACAGGCCGATTCCCACTCGTGGGTGTCCACAACACCCACAGAGTGGGAATAGATCCTGCCCGCAAGGGGACTCTTTGTGCTCGCCCCGCTGACGACATTCTGGTGGGCAGGATGCCGCTGTCGGGATATATACAGCCGGCATCCCACCCGCTGGTAAATCATACTGATTCCCTTGGATGTGCCAGGATTTCAGTGTTGGATAGCAAGGATTTAGCAAAGATTTATCAAACAATATTTGCGGCTATGTCCCCGAAAACACCCATTTTCGGGGGTTGGCTGCAAATATTAAGTATCCCTGGAATGTATAAAGGAGGGACTGCAGCAGGTATTTCTGATATCTGCTGTGATCCCTCCATTGCCGCCGCAGCTGCATCCCTCATAGGTTTCTATGGGGGAAGTGATACTGACATATGTCAATATTGTTCCCCGAAGCTACTGCAAACTTTTGATTGTGGTAGCCCATCGTAGCCTATGGGCTACACTTCAGATCCGGCAGGGTTCCCCAGGAATCCTTTGCCGGAAATTACCCCAATGCATGTTGGACATGTGACCGTGCATGCGCAGAGGCCCGGCCACCACACTTGCGCATCGCAGGGACGGGCTCGCTGTCCCTGCATGTTCCGGGTGATAAATCCACCCGATAGGATCGCATATTGCAACGTGATCCTGAGTGGTAAGATCCCACCCAGATCACATTCAGTATGCGATCCATGATAAATGGGCACCTTAGTATTATTGGCGGAGTGACCAGGTCTAATAATTACACCCTAAATATATTTGGCAATATAACACAATATGGGGGCTATTCAGAGGTGGCCAACGGGCGATTTTCGGATGTATGCGCACACGAGCTATCATGATGTGATCGCATCCAGGAAGGATGCGATCGCATCATGATTGACAGGTGGCGGGCGTCCTGGGGAGGCAAAACGGTATTTGGGGGGGAATGGACCAGGAAATGGCATGGCCATTTTCAGGACCGGCCGGTGACGTCGCTGGCATTTCCTGCGATCGGAAACAAGGCGGCGGTGTGCCTATCTACGCCTACAGCACATTAACCAAGACAGTGACTGCCATTTTGTACATTGTACGGTGACCACCATAAAATATATTGTGCATTCCAGTCAATGACAAATAGTGCATTGAGCATTCCACTGACCACCAAACAATACATTGAGCATTGCAGTGACCCAGGGGCATTTTAGGTGAGGTGAAGGCACATATGCAGCCTTCGTCTGGGCCCCCTCCTCTCTAGCAGGCAACGCAGTGTAGAGTCTGAGTACTAGGAGTTCAGACTATAATGCGCATGTGCAGATCTCCAGACAGATTGCATGGTGGCCATTTTCCCAGCGATTTCTGTACTGTGCATGTGCAAAACTCTGGGAAAATGGCCACCGCATCATTTTCCCGGTGGTTTGTGCTCTGCTGCTGAGAGGTAATAAAAAACTGGGTGCAGCATGTGTGGTGTGGCCCCCCTTCCCCCGGGACTCAGAGGCTCATGTGCAGTGCAGACACCACCCATTATAGATATGCCAGTGCAGTGACAACCATACAGTACACTGAGTATCCCAGGGACTGCTATATAACATACTGAGCATCCAAGTGACATCTTTATGTATACCAAGCATCATAGTATTTAGACCACAAATGAATAGACATGTAGCCTTTTAATCATGAGATCCCCAGTCTGCCCACCTGATCACCAGACTATCAGGGGCTGGAGTTTCTGATGCTTTGGACAACTGGTTATCATTGGTCACCTTCTAAATGCTGTAGCTAATAAGGAGGGGGAAGAGGAGAATGATGGACGGGCAGAATGAGACTGAATAATAAATGTCAGGTAAAGAAAACGGTTGTAAACATACAGAGCATATACATCAAGAACAGCTTGCCTACACAGAGAGATATAACAAACATGGTGATAAAGATCTGTGGATACTAATAGCTGCATGTTTGGTTTGTCCAGGTGGCAGTGAAAAACCAAGTGCAGAGCTGGATTTAGACCTCATGGGACCCTGGGCAAGATACCAGTTTAGACACACACACACACACACACACACACACACACACACACACACACACACACACACACACACACACACACACACACACACACACACACACACACACACACACACACACACACACACACACACACACACACACACCCCCCCTTTATAATAGCACTCTGGGATTTTTTGTGGTATGTGGGGAGTGGAGAAAACTGCCTTAAATTATTGATAACAATAAAACACATTGGCCTCAATAGGAAAAAAATAAAACAAAATGGCCTCTGATAGGAGAAAAGAAAAACCATTTTGGCCCATGACAGGAAAAAAGCAAACCACTGGACCTCAGCAGGAGAAAAACAAACACACGATGGGCAGGATGTGAGGGATCCTCTCAGAGGGAATTGCAAAGAGAAGCCCATAGACTTATATTGGTATCACATTCCTGAGCTTGATACATATGGGAAATGTGGTCAAATAACGAAAATGCCAGTTGATTGGAATTTTAGACGCATTTTACCTTTAGTACATCCCACCCTGTATATATATATAAACCAGCTGCTTTGATGACCTACATATAATACCAGTAATGGCGCCCATCACATTACACTGCCAGGGGAGCACATCATATTATATTGACTGTGTATCCCTTCACTTTACACCAGTAGTGGTGCCACTTGCAATATAGCAGCAAAGATTCCCATTATTTTACACCAACCTGGGTCCTAATAAAAATGAATCATAGCAGGATACTTATCATGTTATATATCATATAGATTTGGATGACATTATACCAACAGAGATGACCAACACATTACATTGCACTAGTATAGATCCCAATAACATGATTGGTTCATTTTGACAGCATCTGGGGTAATGTGGGACAGCAGACACAAAGGGAAAAGTTTGTAAAAGCTCCTTATGCTCATTCTGGGGGAGCCAGAGTCTGCGCTCGCAGGCAAAGCGAGATAATAGGTCAGCGGCTGTATATAAGTTACACCTGTCCCAGAAACTCGCCAAATGGCAGTTGTGAGGGGAGTGTCACTGTCCTGCTTAGGTCTGTATGTGGATTCGGGTTTGAGTCTCTGGCTGGAATGAATACTGGAGTCTATGTCTGAAAGCTGGCTGCTCATGAGATATGGTGAGGATACTGGCTAGTACCAGGGAGTTGGCGGTAACGGGAAGAGGCGCAGGTGGTTTTCACCAGGGACTTCCACAAGGGAGTTTGGGCTTAGCTGCGACGAGCTGCCGGTTGCGACCCTCTGACTGGGTTTCTCAGTACTGGTGCCAGAATATCACGGATGAATGGAATAGCAGGAACCAGGGTGGTACTGGATATCGGATTGGATCTGATGGTACAGTATATTGGGCAGAACCGGTGGTAAAGGTGTTATGATTCCAGCACTCTGGTCAGAGGAGATCTTATAGCAAGGACCGGAGCACTGGAACGGAATGCTGGGGAAGGGAGCAGGACAGGAAAATAGCCCCTGGCGCCCTAACTCCGTTGTCTCACCCGTGTTGTCAGAAATCCCCTGCGAGACTATGGTTTCTTGAGCCCTTGGCAGCCGCGTTTGAAGGGCGGATTATGTCTGCCCAACTTCGATGCCCCCCGGTCTTAATGAGAGACAAAGGGAAACCCGAAACAGGGTGATAACAAGAGGCCCTCTAACTAAACAACCAGGCCAGGGGCTAATCAAACTCAAAACTATAATATGTGCGGAGAAACCGCCAGGGAAAAGGACAACCAAAATATCCACTTGTCCAATTCTCCTACCCGGCACCGCCGAGTACCAGAGAGGACTTGTGGAAGCGGAACCCTCCGCAAATGCTCCAAACACAAAATATAAAAGGTAAAGCGGCTGAGCCGCAACACACGGCAGAGCCGCAACTCACGAACACCACTGGATATAAAACGGTGATCAGTCAGGACTCCAGGGAACCAAACGACCTCTTGGGATGAGATGACAACTCCCGAATACCGGACTTCTGAGGACTGGAATGACCGGATACAGCAGGACTGGAAACAGACTCTCAGCAAACAAAGGCAGCATGCAGGAAGCTATTACCGGCGTCTGTGAGAAGCCCTGGGAGTGTATTTAACAAGGAGTCCTCCAATCAGCTGCTAAAGGCTGATTAGAATAAATGCCGTGCAGCTGCCTTGCTGCACGGCCAGAGAGCAGGTGAATATCTTAATTTCCTAAAGCCTAGCAATGGGGAACGCGGTCCGCCAGTGGCGTCCCCATTGCTAGGGTCCGTGCGGCTCAGCGCGCCCGGCGTCTAGCGTTGCTAGGGTGCCGGCGGGCTGTACGCGCACGGCGTCTCTAGTTGCTAGGCGCCGGGCCGCGCAGACAAGCGGACCCCGGCGCCTAACAGTACCCCCCCCTTGAGGAGGGGTCAAGGAACCCCTAAAGCCAGGTTTCTGAGGAAATTCCTGAAAAAATGCCCTCTTGAGCCTCGGGGCATGAAGATCCTTATCCAGGACCCAAGACCTTTCCTCCGGACCATAGCCTTTCCAGTGAACTAGAAAATACAGCCGACCCCGGGACAATTTGGAATCGAGAACCTTCTCTACCAAGAACTCCTGTTGTCCCTGTACATCAACTGGAGATCTACCCTGAGAGATCTTCCGAGGAAATCTACTGGAAGAAACGTATTGTTTCAACAGGGAACAATGAAACGTATTTCCAATCCTGAGAGATCTTGGTAAACGTAACCGAAAGGCAACTGGGTTGACTCTTTTAATAATAAGAAATGGCCCAATAAATTTGGGTCCCAGTCTAGCCGAGGATTGTCGAAGCCTGATGTTGCGAGTCGACAACCACACCCTATCTCCCACCTTAAAAGTGCAAGGACGTCGGAGCCTGTCAGAAAATTTCTTCTCTCGAAAGGCCGCTTTTCTGAGAGCAAGGTGCACCTTTTTCCAAATGGCTCTGAGATGGGAGGTTAAGGTTAGCGAGGAGACTGAGGAATGATGAAAAAAAGAATTAGCTCTGGGGTGAAAACCAAAAACTGAAAAGAATGGAGACTCTTTAGTGGAGGAATGACAAGAATTATTGTAAGCAAATTCAGCCAACGGAAGAAACTCGGACCAATCATTCTGGAGTTTGGCTGAATACAAGCGCAAATATTGTTTTAATGATTGGTTAACTCGTTCGGTTTGCCCGTTGGATTGTGGGTGGTAACCGGATGTTAACGACAAGTTCATCTTCAATGAGGCACAAAAACATTTCCAGAATTGTGCGATGAATTGTGGACCCCGATCAGAAACAATATCAGTAGGCAACCCATGAAGCCTGAATACATGGCGGAGAAACAAAACTGCCAACCCTTGGGCAGAAGGCAATCGGGGAAGAGCAATAAAATGAGCCATTTTACTAAAACGGTCCACTACCACCCATATGACTCGGAATCCGGCTGAAAGGGGAAGGTCAACCACAAAATCCATGGAAATATGAGACCACGGCCTGAGAGGAACATTTAAGGGCATAAGTTGCCCGATGGGCAAGGAACGGGGAACCTTATGCTGTGCACAAACCTGACATGAATAAACAAATTCCTTGACGTCTTTAGAAAGACCAGGCCACCATACTGAGCGAGAGACTAACTCCAATGTCTTAGAGACTCCTGGATGCCCTGAAACTTTGTTATCATGGAATTCCGTTAAAACAGTAGCTCTCATAAACTCAGGGACGTAAAGACGACCAGCAGGAGTAATTCTAGGAGCTTGGTGTTGAAGCTGTTTTAACTGGGTAAATAAATCTTGTGTGAGGCCCGCCCAGGTGACCGAAGATGGAAGTATGGGGGTAACAGGATTGTTATTGTGAACGGAAGAAAGCTACGTGACAGGGCATCAGCCTTAGTATTCTTGGAACCAGGCCTGAAAGTGATTATAAATTTGAAACGCGTAAAAAATAATGCCCAACGTGCCTGCCGGGCATTAAGCCGCTTAGCCGATTCAATGTATTGCAGGTTCTTATGGTCAGTCAATACCGAAATAGTATGTTTTGCTCCCTCCAGCCAATGCCTCCACTCCTCGAAAGCCCACTTTACCGCCAGTAACTCCCGATTACCAACGTCATAGTTGGATTCAGCGGAGGAGAATTTCCTGGACATAAAGGCACAAGGATGTAACTCCAGAGACTCCGGATCCTTTTGAGAAAGGATAGCCCCCACTCCAACCTCCGAGGCATCAACCTCCACCACAAAGGGCAATTCCGGATTAGGATGTCTGAGGACTGGAGCCGAGACAAAGGCTTGTTTCAAGGCCCGGAAGGACAACTCAGCTTCACGCGACCAGTTGGTAGGATCCGCTCCTTTCTTTGTTAGAGCTACAATGGGAGCAACCAGGTCAGAAAAAGAATGAATGAACCTCCTATAATAATTCGCAAACCCTAAAAGGCGCTGAATTGCTTTTAAATTGGTGGGTTGCGCCCAACTAAGGATGGGCTGGAGTTTCTTTGGTTCCATGGAAAATCCCTGAGGGGAAATAATGTACCCTAAAAAAGATACTTCCGTGACATGAAACTCACACTTCTCCAGCTTGTCATATAAATGATTCTCGCGTAACTTTTGAAGAACCAGACGCACCTGGGTAACATGTTGTTCCATTGATTCAGAAAAAATCAGGATGTCGTCTAAGTAAACGACCACGAATTTCCCTAGGAAGTCACGGAGCACATCGTTAATGAGGTCTTGAAAAACTGCCGGAGCATTGGACAGGCCGAACGGCATCACCAGGTATTCGTAGTGACCCGACTGAGTACTGAAGGCCGTTTTCCACTCATCTCCAGATTTAATTCGGATGAGGTTGTACGCTCCTCTAAGGTCAATTTTAGAAAAAATCACAGCAGAACGTAACTGATCAAAGAGTACAGAAATCAACGGCAAAGGATAGGTGTTTTTAACTGAGATCTTATTCAGGGCTCTAAAATCAATGCAAGGTCTAAGCGAGCCATCCTTTTTCTCCACAAAGAAGAAGCCTGCACTTAAAGGAGATTTTGATGGTCTAATAAATCCTTTCTCAAGGCTCTCCTTTACATAATCATTCATAGCCGCAGTTTCTGGCCCGGATAATGCATAAAATCTTCCCTTTGGCAATGCGGCACCAGGAATTAACTCAATAGCACAATCATAAGGCCGATGGGGAGGCAGAATGTCCGCATTGCCTTTGGAGAAAACATCAGCAAACTCCTGGTATTCCACCGGAATGAGTTCTGGAATGATAGCTGCTACTCTGACTGGAAACGTGATACATTCCTTATCACAAAAAGTACCCCATTGTGAAATCTCCCCCGACCGCCAATCAATGGTGGGATTATGAAAGGCCAGCCAAGGGTGACCCAGAACAACTGGAACTGCTGGGCAATGTGTAAGAAAGAACTCGATTTTCTCGGAATGTAGAGCTCCTACTGTAAGTAGTACAGGGGGTGTATGGAGAGAAATAATCCCATTAGACAGCGGACTCCCATCCAAGCCATGCATGGTGACACACCTACCCAAAGGTAACTGAGGAATGCCTAAGGCCTTAGCCCAAGTTAAATCCATAAAGTTTCCTGCAGCTCCACTGTCAACAAAAGCCGACACCGAAGAACTGAGGCTGCCAAAGGAAACTTTAACTGGGACTAAAAGGGAGTTATTCGAGGAGATAAGCTGCAGACCTAGGTGAACCCCCTCACAATTCACCTGGTCAAAGCGTTTCCCGACTTGTTCGGACAATTACGAGCAAAATGTCCCTTACCCCCACAGTACAGACAAAGACCAGAATTTTGCCTTCTGGCTCTTTCTTCAGGAGACAGCCGGGAGAGACCCATCTGCATGGGCTCCTCTACGTCTTCAGGAATGGAATATACACACGGACTTGACCTTACAGGTGCTCCTTTTTCAGCCCTCCGCTCTCTGAGACGACGATCAATCTTAATAGAAAGCTCCATGAGTTTATCGAGAGTCTCAGGAGCGGGGTACTGAAGGAGACTGTCTTTTATAGACTCTGATAAGCCGAGGCGAAACTGACTGCGCAGGGCTGGGTCATTCCAGCCACAGTCGTTCGACCAACGGCGAAACTCCGTACAATAAACCTCCGCAGGATTTCTACCCTGTCTGAGAGCGCGCAACTGACTTTCAGCGGACGCCTCTCTATCAGGGTCATCATACAAGAGCCCTAAAGACTCAAAAAAAGCGTTAACTGACAACAATGCCGGATCCTCTGCTCTTAAACCAAATGCCCAGGTCTGAGGATCCCCCAGGAGCAAAGAAATAATAATCCCGACCCGCTGAGATTCAGTACCCGAGGAAGTCGGTCTTAAACGAAAATAAAGCTTACAGGATTCTTTAAAATTAAAAAACTCTTTTCTATCACCTGAAAAACGGTCAGGCAAATGCATCTTTGGTTCAGGGACTACCCTTGGGGAAGCTCGCAAAAGATCTTCCTGCGACTTCACCCGAAGAGAAAGATCCTGAACCATCTGAGTAAGTTCTTGAATCTGGCTGACTAAGAGCTGACCAGGATTTGGCCCTAAACCTGTTGGATTCATGAGGCCGATAAACTCTCACAAAACTGAATGAGAAAAAATTAAACCCAGTTTAATTTTAAGTTTTGGTATGGCCGGTAATAATGTTATGATTCCAGCACTCTGGTCAGAGGAGATCTTATAGCAAGGACCGGAGCACTGGAACGGAATGCTGGGGAAGGGAGCAGGACAGGAAAATAGCCCCTGGCGCCCTAACTCCGTTGTCTCACCCGTGTTGTCAGAAATCCCCTGCGAGACTATGGTTTCTTGAGCCCTTGGCAGCCGCGTTTGAAGGGCGGATTATGTCTGCCCAACTTCGATGCCCCCCGGTCTTAATGAGAGACAAAGGGAAACCCGAGACAGGGTGATAACAAGAGGCCCTCTAACTAAACAACCAGGCCTGGGGCTAAGCAAACTCAAAACTATAATATGTGCGGAGAAACCGCCAGGGAAAAGGACAACCAAAATATCCACTTGTCCAATTCTCCTACCCGGCACCGCCGAGTACCAGAGAGGACTTGTGGAAGCGGAACCCTCCGCAAATGCTCCAAACACAAAATATAAAAGGTAAAGCGGCTGAGCCGCAACACACGGCAGAGCCGCAACTCACGAACACCACTGGATATAAAACGGTGATCAGTCAGGACTCCAGGGAACCAAACGACCTCTTGGGATGAGATGACAACTCCCGAATACCGGACTTCTGAGGACTGGAATGACCGGATACAGCAGGACTGGAAACAGACTCTCAGCAAACAAAGGCAGCATGCAGGAAGCTATTACCGGCGTCTGTGAGAAGCCCTGGGAGTGTATTTAACAAGGAGTCCTCCAATCAGCTGCTAAAGGCTGATTAGAATAAATGCCGTGCAGCTGCCTTGCTGCACGGCCAGAGAGCAGGTGAATATCTTAATTTCCTAAAGCCTAGCAACGGGGAACGCGGTCCGCCAGTGGCATCCCCGTTGCTAGGGTCCGTGCGGCTCAGCGCGCCCGGCGTCTAGCGTTGCTAGGGAGCCGGCGGCTGTACGCGCACGGCGTCTCTAGTTGCTAGGCGCCGGGCCGCGCAGACAAGCGGACCCCGGCGCCTAACAAAAGGATATCGGATTGGAACTGATGTGACAGGGTATCAGACTGGAACCGATAGAACAGGATATCGGACTGGAACCGATGTAACAGGATATCAGACTATCATCCTATCACAAGCCCTAAACACTGTGGGGCTCTAGGCAACCCCCACTGTGCCGGCCATTCACTTGGTACTCTGCGGCATAATATGAATTGTGGGCACTGCAGCAATGTAATGCAAAGTTGATTTGGACTATAAAGTTGACGTTCATGGAAAAAAGAAAAAAAAAATAAGATTTTAAACCTACCGGTAAATCTTTTTCTCCTAGTCCGTAGAGGATGCTGGGGACTCGTAAGGACCATGGGGTATAGAAGGGCTCCGCAGGAGACATGGGCACTACAAAGAACTTTAGAATGGGTGTGCACTGGCTCCTCCCCCTATGCCCCTCCTCCAGACCTCAGTTAGAGAAACTGTGCCCAGAGGAGACGGACAGTACGAGGAAAGGATTTTGTTAATCCAAGGGCAAGATTCATACCAGCCCACACCATCCACACCGTATAACCTGGAATATACGAACCAGTCAACAGTATAAAACAAACAGCATCAGTCAAAGACCGATCAAAACTGTAACATAACCCTTATGCAAGCAATAACTATATACAAGTCTTGCAGAATGTTGTCCGCACTGGGACGGGCGCCCAGCATCCTCTACGGACTAGGAGAAAAAGATTTACCGGTAGGTTTGAAATCTTATTTTCTCTTACGCCCTAGAGGATGCTGGGGACTCCGTAAGGACCATGGGGATTATACCAAAGCTCCAAAACGGGCGGGAGAGTGCGGATGACTCTGCAGCACCGATTGAGCAAACATGAGGTCCTCATCAGCCAGGGTATCAAACTTGTAGAATTTTGCAAAGGTGTTTGAACCCGACCGAGTCGCCGCTTGGCAAAGCTGTAATGCCGAGACGCCTCGGGCAGCCGCCCAAGAAGAGCCCACCTTCCTAGTGGAATGGGCCTTTACCGAATTTGGTAACGGCAATCCAGCCGTAGAATGAGCCTGCTGAATCGTGTTACAGATCCAGCGAGCAATAGTCTGCTTAGAAGCAGGAGCGCCAACCTTGTTGGGTGCATACAGGACAAACAGTGCCTCTGTTTTCCTAACCCGAGCCGTTCTTGCTACATAAATTTTCGATGCCCTGACCACATCAAGGGACTCGGAATCCTCCAAGTCCCGCGTAGCCACAGGCACCACAATAGGTTGGTTCATATGAAAATAGGAAACCACCTTAGGCAAAAATTGAGGACGAGTCCGCAATTCAGCTCTATCCACATGGAAAATCAGATAGGGGCTTTTGTGAGACAAAGCCGCCAATTCAGACACTCGCCTTGCCGATGCCAAGGCCAACAACATGACCACCTTCCAAGTGAGATACTTTAATTCCACGGATTGAAGAGGCTCAAACCAGGGAGACTTAAGGAATTGTAACACAACGTTAAGGTCCCATGGTGCCACTGGAGGCACAAAAGGAGGCTGGATATGCAGCACTCCCTTCACAAAAGTCTGGACTTCTGGGAGAGAAGCCAATTCCTTCTGAAAGAAAATGAATAGGGCCGAAATCTGAACCTTAATGGAGCCTAATTTTAGGCCTATATTCACTCCAGTCTGTAGGAAGTGGAGAAAACGGGCCAGATGGAAATCTTCCGGAGGAGTATTCTTGGTTTCACACCAAGAGACATACTTCCTCCAGATACGGTGATAATGTTTCGCTGTCACCTCCTTCCTAGCCTTTATCAGAGTAGGGATGACCTCGTCCGGAATGCCCTTCCCAGCTAGGATCTGGCGTTCAACCGCCATGCCGTCAAACGCAGCCGCGGTAAGTCTAGGAACAGACAGGGCCCCTGTTGCAACAGGTCCTCTCTGAGAGGAAGAGGCCACGGATCTTCTGTGAGCATTTCCTGCCGATCCGGATACCAGGCCCTTCGAGGCCAATCTGGAACAATGAGAATTGTCTGTACTCCTTTTCGTCTTATGATTCTCAATATCTTTGAGATGAGAGGAAGAGGAGGGAACACATAGACTGACTGAAACACCCACGGTGTCACCAGGGCGTCCACTGCTACTGCCTGAGGGTCCCTTGACCTGGCACAATACCTCGGAAGCTTCTTGTTGAGGCGTGACGCCATCATGTCTATTTGAGGAAGTCCCCACTGACTTGCAATCTGTGTAAAGACTTCTTGATGAAGCCCCCACTCCCCTGGATGGAGATCGTGTCTGCTGAGGAAGTCTGCTTCCCAGTTGTCCACTCCCGGAATGAAGACTGCTGTCAAAGCACACTTACATGATTTTCCGCCCAGCTAACAATCCTGGTGGCTTCCGCCATTGCCACTCTGGTCCTTGTTCTGCCTTGCCGGTTTACATGAGCCACGGCTGTGACATTGTCTGACTGAATCAGAACAGGCAGGCCGCGAAGAAGAGTCTCCGCCCGACGTAGGCCGTTGTAAATGGCCCTCAATTCCAGTACGTTTATGTGCAGACAAGCCTCCTGGCTTGACCACAGTCCCTGGAAGTTTCTTCCCTGTGTGACTGCTCCCCATCCTCGGAGGCTCGCGTCCGTGGTCACCAGAACCCAGTCTTGAATGCCGAACCTGCGACCCTCTAGAAGGTGAGCACTCTGCAGCCACCACAAGAGAGATACCCTGGCCCTGGGGGACAGGCTGATCTGATGAATATGTAGATGGGACCCGAACCACTTGTCCAGAAGGTTCCACTGAAAAGTCCTTGCATGGAACCTGCC
Source organism: Pseudophryne corroboree (assembly GCF_028390025.1). Taxonomy (NCBI): domain Eukaryota; kingdom Metazoa; phylum Chordata; class Amphibia; order Anura; family Myobatrachidae; genus Pseudophryne; species Pseudophryne corroboree. The sequence continues at coordinate 362,722,991 of NC_086444.1, read as the reverse complement.
GAAGGGAATGGCCTCGTAAGACGCCACCATTTTTCCCAGAACTCGAGTGCATTGATGGACCGACACCCTTTTCGGCTTCAACAGGTCCCTGACCAAGTTCTGGAGTTCCTGGGCTTTTTCCATCGGGAGAAAATCCCTTTTTTGTTCCGTGTCCAGAATCATGCCTAAGAAAGTCAATCGGGTCGTTGGAACCAACTGTGACTTAGGAAGATTGAGAACCCAGCCGTGCTGCTGCAACACCCTCAGGGAGAGTGACACGCTTTTCAGCAACTGTTTTCTCGATCTCGCTTCTATCAGGAGATCGTCCAAGTACGGGATAATTGTGACTCCCTGCTTGCGCAGGAGCACCATCATTTCCGCCATTACCTTGGTGAAAATCCTCGGGCCCGTGGAAAGCCCAAACGGCAACGTCTGAAATTGGTAATGACAATCCTGTACAGCAAATCTCAGGAACGCCTGATGAGGAGGATATATGGGGACATGAAGGTATGCATCCTTTATGTCCAGTGACATCATAAAATCCCCCCCTCCAGGCTGGCGATGACCGCTCTGAGCGATTCCATCTTGAATTTGAACCCTTTCAAGTATAGGTTTAGGGATTTTAAATTCAGAATGGGTCTGACCGAACCGTCCGGTTTCGGGACCACAAACAGGGTTGAGTAGTACCCCGTCCCCTGTTGAAGCAGGGGAACTTTGACCACCACTTGTTGAAGACACAGTTTTTGAATTGCATCTAAAACTACCTCCCTTTCTGGGGAAGAAGCTGGTAGGGCCGATTTGAAAAACCGGCAAGGAGGCACATCTTTGAATTCCAGCTTGTAACCCTGGGATACAATTCCTATTGCCCAGGGATCCACCTGTGATTGAACCCAGTCGTGGCTGAAAAGTCGAAGACGTGCCCCCACTGGGGCGGACTCCCTCAGCGGAGCCCCAGCGTCATGCGGTGGATTTAGTAGAAGCCGGGGAGGACTTCTGCTCCTGGGAACTAGCCGTAGCTGGCAGCTTTTTCCCTCTGCCCTTACCTCTGGCAAGAAAGGAAGATCCCCGTACTCTTTTGGACTTATGCGACCGAAAGGACTGCATTTGATAATGTGGCGTTTTCTTTGGCTGTGAGGAAACAGAAGGTAAAAAAGTAGATTTACCTGCAGTAGCTGTGTAAACCAGGTCCGTGAGACCTTCCCCAAGTCCTCACCCTTGTAAGGCAAAACCTCCATATGCCTCTTTGAGTTGGCATCACCCGTCCATTGGCGGGTCCACAGGGCTCGCCTAGTAGAAATCGCCATGGCGTTGGCTCTTGAACCCAACGTCTCTCTGAGCATCTCTCATATATAGGACAGCGTCTTTAATATGACCCAAGGTCAATAAAATGGTATCCTTATCCAGGGTATCAATTTTAGCAGACAAGGTATCTGTCCAAGCTGCTACAGCGCTACAAACCCAAGCCGCCGCTATCACCGGTCTGAGCAAGGTACCAGTATGTGTATAAATCGACTTCAAGGTAGTCTCCTGCCTGCGATCAGCAGGATCCTTGAGGGCTGCGGTATCTTGAGACAGCAGTGCCACCTTTTTGGATAAGCGCGTTAACGCCTTGTCCACCCTGGGGGAGGATTCCCACCGTATCCTGTCCTTAGCCGGGAAAGGATACGCCATGAGAATCCTTTTGGGAATCTGCAGTTTCTTGTCTGGAGTTTCCCAAGCCCTTTAAAACAACTCATTTAGCTCATGAGAATGGGGGAAAAGTAACCTCAGGTTTCTTTTCTTTAAACATGTGGACCCTCGTGTCAGGGACAGAGGGGGGTAATCTGTGACATGCAACACATCTTTTATTGCAATGATCATATAATGAATACTTTTTGCCAACTTTGGCTGCAACCTCGCATCATCGTAGTCGACACTGGAGTCAGAATCCGTGTCGGTATCAGTGTCTGCTACTTGGGATAGTGGGCGCTTCTGAGACCCAGAAGGGCCCTGTGACATAGTGAAAGGCAAGGATTGACTCCCTGCATTTCCCCTGGACTCTGCTTTGTCCAACCTCTTATGTAATAAATTCACATTTGCATTTAAAACATTCCACATATCCAACCAATCAGGTGTCGGTGTTGCCGACGGAGACACCACACTCATTTGCTCCACCTCCTCCCTAGAAGAGCCTTCCGCTTCAGACATGCCAACACACACGTACCGACACCCCCACACACTCAGGGAAATATCTAATCTGGAGACAGTTCCCCAAAAAGGCCCTTCGGAGAGACAGAGAGAGAGTATGCCAGCACACACCCAGCGCCAAATGACCCTGGAAAAACAATTCCCAGATACAAAGCGCTTTTTATATATGTATTCAATATACACTCACTGCGCCAAATATATGTGCCCCCCCCCCCCCTTTTTAAGCCCTCTGTCACCGTGTTCAGCAGGGGAGAGTCCGGGGAGCCAGCTTCTCAGCAGCATGCTGTGGAGAAAATGGCGCTGGTTAGTGCTGTGGAATCAAGCTCCGCCCCCTCAGCGGCGGGCTTTGGTCCCGCTCAAAAATATAATACTGGCGGGGGTTCGAATATCTAATGCCTCTGCAGTATATATACTTCATATTGCCAGCCAAGAGGTTTTATTGCTGGCCAGGGCGCCCCCCCCTGTGCCCTGCACCCATCCGTGCCTGTAGTGTGTGTGTGTGTGTGTGGGAGCAATGGCGCGCAGCGTTACCGCTGCGCGTTACCTCAGTGAAGATCAGAAGTCTTCTGCCGCCTTTGAAGTCTTCTTTCTTCTTATACTCACCTGGCTTCTATCTTCCGGCTCTGCAAGGAGGGCGGCGGCGCGGCTCTGGGACGAATGGCTAGGGTGAGACCTGCGTTCCGATCCCTCTGGAGCTAATGGTGTCCAGTAGCCTAAGAAGCAGAGCCTATCAGTTAAGTAGGTCTGCTTCTCTCTCCTCAGTCCCACGATGCAGGGAGCCTGTTGCCAGCAGGCTCCCTGAAAATAAAAAACCTAACAAAATGATTTTTTCAGGGAAACTCAGGAGAGCTCCCCTGTAATGCACCCAGTCTCCTCTGGGCACCGGATCTAACTAAGGTCTGGAGGAGGGGCATAGGGGAGGAGCCAGTGCACACCCATTCTAAAGTTCTTTGTAGTGCCCATGTCTCCTGCGGAGCCCGTCTATACCCCATGGTCCTTACGGAGTCCCTAGCATTCTCTAGGATAGGGGTGGGCAAAATACGGCCCGCGGGCCGGATGCGGCCCGCAAACCGATCCTGCCCGGCCCACTGCCTCCCACCAGCAAGCAATGACAAGCGGCCCGACCAGCTGAGCTGCTTGTCATTGCTCTGCACTACAGTACCTCCAAGCTGCCAGCGGCGCCTCTCTCACCTGCTGCTGCGTTGTAGCAGCCTCCTCCTCCCGCCTCCAGACTCCCCAGTGACAACGGCTGTGTTCAGCCGAAAAGGGGGCGGGTCTACGTGCCGATGAAGGGGCAGGGCTACACGGGACCTCAGGGGGCGGAGCTACATGGGACAAGAGCCAGACTGCTGCAGATCCATCCTTCCTGCCACTGCCAGCCAGATCAGTAAGTTAATGGGAAAAGTGAGTGAGAGAAAGTGTGTGTGTGTGTGTGTGTGTGTGTGTGTGTGTGTGTGTGTATTTGTGTGTGCGGGCAGTGGCGTCAGACTGTTTTTAGGTTGGGGGGAGAGATCTTTAGCTCTCGCTGTACCAAACCCTCCTGTGTTCTGTCACCGTGTCACCCCCATGGTGTTCTGTCACTGTCACCCCCCGTGTTCTGTCACTGTCACCCCCCGTGTTCTGTCACCGTGTCACCCCCCCCGTGTGCTGTCACCGTGTCACCCCCACCTTGTTCTGTCACTGTGTCACACCCCCGTGTTCTGTCACTGTCACCCCCCCGTGTTCTGTCACTGTGTCACACCCCCCGTGTTCTGTCAACGTGTCACCCCCACCGTGTTCTGTCACTGTGTCACACCCCCATGTTCTGTCACTGTCACCCCCCCGTGTGCTGTCACCGTGTCACCCCCACCGTGTTCTGTCACTGTCACCCCCATCGTGTTCTGTCACCGTGTCACCCCCACCGTGTTCTGTCACTGTGTCACACGCCCCCCGTGTTCTGTCACTGTCACCCCCCCCGTGTTCTGTCACTGCATCACCCTCCCCCCCCGTGTTCTGTCACTGTCACCCCCCCGTGTTCTGTCACTGTGTCACACCCCCCCTGTTCTGTCACTGTCACCCCCCCGTGTCACCCCCACCGTGTTCTGTCACTGTGTCACCCCCCCATGTTCTGTCACTGTGTCACCCCCCCCGTGTTCTGTCACTGTGTCACCCCCATGGTGTTCTGTCACTGTCACTCCCCCGTGTTCTGTCACTGTGTCACCCCCATGGTGTTCTGTCACTGTCACTCCCCCGTGTTCTGTCACTGTGTCACACCCCCCGTGTTCTGTCACTGTCACCCCCCCGTGTGCTGTCACCGCGTCACCCCCCGTGTGCTGTCACCGTGTCACCCCCACCGTGTTCCGTCACTGTGTCACCCCCCCATGTTCTGTCACTGTGTCACCCCCATGGTGTTCTGTCACTGTCACACCCCCCGTGTTCTGTCACCGTGTCACCCCCATGGTGTTCTGTCACTGTCAACCCCACCGTGTTCTGTCACCGTGTCGCCCAGAGGCGTCACCGGGTGTGGTGACACCCGGAGCGCACTCTGTACTATTACACCCCCGCTCAAGCCGTGTGGTGCCCAAAAAGGGTGTGTGGCCTAATGTAAAAGGGGTGTGGCCTGGTGGGTATTTTCTCTTTCGCTCGGGGGGCATGTCCAGCTTCCCCGAAGATGCTGGCTGCCCCCGGAGACTGGACTGTGTGTGCCGGCTCTTATTTGTGACCCCTCGTGTTTTGTCACTGTGTCACACTCCCCGTGTCCTATCACTGTGTCACACCTTTCCCCAGAGGCCATAAGACACTGGATAATTTGCTTGCTGCGCAATAATTATCCTAAATAAAATGTTAATGTGTAAAAGGGGGCTCTACCTTCCGTACTGTGTAAAAGGGAGCTCTACCTGCTGTAATGTGTAAAGAGCTGTAATGTGTAAAAGGGGGCTCTACCTGCTGTAATGTGTAAAAGGGGGCTCTACCTGCTGTAATGTGTAAAAGGGGGCTCTACCTGCTGTAATGTGTAAAAGGGGGCTCTACCTGCCGTACTGTGTAAAAGGGAGCTCTACCTGCTGTAATGTGTAAAAGGGGCTCTACCTGCTGTAATGTGTAAAAGGGGGCTCTACCTTCCGTACTGTGTAAAAGGGGGCTCTACCTGCTGTAATGTGTATAAGTGGCGCAATTTGAATAATGGAGACTATTGTGCAGCCTAATACGAATCTGTATTATTTTTTGTCCACACTCCTTCCACATGAAGCCACGTCCCTATATTTTTGGCAAGTGGGGGGAGCTGATATTTTGTGTGTGGCCCTCGGATACTGACAGGAAATGTCAAGTGGCCCCTCAGCTGAAATAATTGCCCACCCCTGCTCTAGGACGTAAGAGAAATTAGGTTAAAACAAAAGCATGACTGGAGATTAAACATGAAGCTAGGGATGCATTTCAGTATCCCAACATCAGCCGTAATCCACGACAACTGTCATCCCGATCATAAGTATGCTGGGGTCTGTTAGGGTTAAGCTGCTGGAGGTAAAAGGTTATGGGAGGGTGGGTTCAGGCACTGGGGGAGGGTGTTAGGGTTAGGCTACAAAGGCGGGAGGGTTAGCGTTAGGCTGCGTGGAGGGGAGGCGGGGTTAGGTTTAGGCACCACCAGGGAGGGTTAGGGATAAGGCTGCGGGAAGGAAGGGTTAGGATTAGGGGGATACAGTATGTATACTTACGGAACCCCTGTCAGGATTCTCACCATCGGGATGCTGATGCCAGTCTAGTGATCGCCAGCATTCTGAATGCCGGTCACATGTATGTATTCCTGAAGCTAGAAAACCTAACTGCCCAGGTACCCCTATTGGATTCTACTGGACAAGTGAACTTGATCGGCGTGGGATGTAGGTAAGTGATCTCTCTCTCATTTTTACAGGTACGCCTATTGGATTCTACATGGACAAGTGGACGTGATCGGCGTGGGATGTAGGTAAGTATGTGTGAGTGTGTAAGTGTGTTTTGATAAATTTTTACTTTCATGGTGTGAGTTGTGTTTTTATTTGGGTATTTTTTGTTGTTGTAGTACTACAGGTACCAGCGGGCCTGTTATTTCCCCACATGCTGGTATTTGAGGTTCTCCAAGTACCAGCAAGCAGGGGAGGCTTGCTGGGCCTTGTAGTTCCACAACACAAAAACAATATATATTTTTTTACACACATATAACATGTGCAGAGCAGGGACGTGCAGTCAGGGGAGGCAGGGGAGGCAGTGCCTCCCCTGCCATTAGTGATTCCATTAATGATTAAAATAATATAAAGAAGATACTTATGACACATTCTGTGTCATAAGTATTTGCTTCATATTATTTAAAGCACCTTGGCTTTTAAATTGACTTTGGGAGGCACCGATAGTGGTGCCTCCAGCAGTCAATGGGACAAGGGACAAAGCGGGGGGCGGGGCCATGCTGCGGGCTGTAAAAGCCCGTTGAAAATCAATGAAGAAGCGGCACCATTAGAGGTGCCGCTGTGACACAGGGGTGTGCTTTCACCCATGAAAGCACGCCCCTGTCAGGAGGAGGGATGTGATTGGCAAGCGGCTCCGTCACTGGAGCCGCTGTCAATCATCACTGGGTGGTTGCGGGGCGGGCATATGCGGCGGCAGTGCGGGCATTAGTAGCGGTCAGGTCCGGACTGGCGAGTGCCCCTACAGTGTATGGGTCCGCCTGTCATATGTGCGCCCGCGCCGCCCCCCCATCAGCGTTACCTCTGTGAACTCGGCGGTGGGGTCCCTGGTGAACTGTCTATTTAACTGACTTCGCTGCGGACATCAGCCGCCGCCGCCGTCCCCCCCCCCCAACCCCCCCCCCCCGTGCGGCCGCGACCACCGGCACCCACCCCCTTTTAACCCGCTCCCGCGGCACATTGTGCTGGCCATGTCGGCGCAGTGGAAGGCAGGCTCTCTAGCCTTGGCCTCCCTGCACCACATATGTAGTGTGATGTCAGGACATTTGACATCACTAGAGCACCACCCCAGCAGCACCCATTCGCGCCTGGAATGGCAGTGTCAGCACCTGAGGTGAGGACTCTGAGGAGAGTCCTGCTGGCTGCTGATCCACTGCTGGTATTATGATATATATATATATATATATATTTGTGTACAAGATCACAGCCGCCCACCGATCACCACCGCCAGCCACCCACCGCTGCCTGCCACCCAACGCTCACCCCTGCCAGGCACCCACCACTCACCGCCGCCAGCCATCCGCCGCCACTTGCAACAAATGGCGGCCACCGTCAGCGGGACCTCACCACCGCTGCCCATGGGTGCCTCCGCCGACCAGAGTCAGGTAATGTTCCCCTGCTGTCACCCACTCTCCCTGTCATTACCGTCTCTGTCCCTACTGTCACTCTCTCTCTCCCTGCT